>NC_059381.1:7268673-7585816 GCF_019703515.2 Myxocyprinus asiaticus
CGATTAATTATATAAAAAATAAGGCATAAACAAAAATTTATGCAATTTATCATGTCCCCAGACCGTAATATGGAATATTCCTTATATCTGAGCAATTCAAGTTTGTAGTACCAAGTGTTTTCTCCAGGGGGCAGTAAGCGAAACTCCAGCTGTATAGGCAATGAGCAGCTTACACAGACAGAGAACAAACCACACATATGGAAAGCAGACAACACAAGATGAGAACACGTTCTTGCATTCAAACACAGCTTAATGGAGACAAATCTGAATGTAGAGATCTCAAGATGTGTTTATCTGTTTCAAACTTCGTTTAACTTGACACAGCGACCTAAAAACGGTACGTTTATGAGACAAGCAACCGAGACGCTCCAAAAGTGTCCATCTGACGCAGGTGTACATTGACAAGTCCTTAGACAATCTCGGACTGACTGACGAATTCCGTTACAAAATGGATTGCTTTAAACTGTAGGCCAATGATATATATATATATAACTTCTTGAGGTATTACCCTGGGATGCTTTTTAAACAGTATTGAAGGAGTTCCCATCTATGTTGGGCACTTATTGGATGCTTTTCTTTATTATTTGGTCCAAGTCATCAATTTCAAAAACTTTTTTTCAATTTTTTGATTACATTTTAGATTTATAATGAAATAAATTAATATGGTGGCACAATTATATTTTTGTCTACAAAACTAATTTCAAACATTTAAACATATGCCTTCAGATCAAAAGATTTTTAAGATCATGAGAAACATTTCAGTCAAGTGTTTCAAAACATTTGACTGGTAGTATATATATATATATATATATATATATATATATATATATATATATATATATATATATATAAGAATATTATTTATATATATATATATATATATATATATATATATCATTGGCCTACAGTTCAAAGCAATCCATTTTGCATAGGAATTCGTCAGTCAGTCCGAGATTTATTATAAGGGCTTGTCTAAGGACCCTTATTTAGAATTGAAATATAACCATTTATCATTACAGTATATATTGAATTATTGTTATATCAGGGGCTTTCTCAGCAAATATTTATGTATGCGATTAATTGTGATTATTTGATTAATTAATCGGCATATCATGTAATTAATTCAATTAAAAATTTTAATCGACTGCAGCACTAACAATAATAAATAATAATAATAAAGTCCAGACAGGTCAATGTCCATAATAGGCTTCATTTTATGTTTGATTTCTATATTTAATTTTTTTTTATATATTATATTATTATTATATATAATGTTTTTTATTTTGATTTTGGGGTTTAATATGACACAAGCATTTCTTTGTGAGATTCATCGTAAATGTTTCCTAGCAGGAAAATTCATAAAATAATAACATTGAGGCAAACAATATTTTAATTTCAGTATATATTCATCCATCCAAATATACAGTATGTACATGTGTTTTTTTCATGGTAGTTTGCTGGCAAGAATCGTGCAGCAATTTCCTACCCATTTGCAAAATTGAGAGACGTTTCATAAATTGTGCTCAAGCTGGAGTCATTCTCCAGGGGTTGTTGGAGAAGAATTATGAGCTTTTCATATTAAATTGCCTGGTGGAATTTATTTCCGGTGAACACATATCACAGGCAGATGCTGAAGTGTATCTTCTCTATTCCTAGTTTGGGAAAAATGAGGAGTATAAAACACAGCTAAATCTGACCCAGAACTTTTTGTTGTGGGTGTGATTATTAATTGAGATGAATATGAGCATTAGACTGAAGCTAAACCCCCTTCTGCTAAAGCTACTGTGGTAAAGGGAGACA
This sequence comes from Myxocyprinus asiaticus, assembly GCF_019703515.2. Lineage (NCBI taxonomy): Eukaryota > Metazoa > Chordata > Actinopteri > Cypriniformes > Catostomidae > Myxocyprinus > Myxocyprinus asiaticus. The sequence goes on from NC_059381.1 coordinate 7,270,474, forward strand.
GAAAGAGCATTATCATTGGCATGTTTAGTCTTATTTAAATCTTATTTGCATCCCATTCAGATTCAGCGAAGATAATAAGCGTCATTGATGCCAAACATCACTGGTTCGTGCATGTTGTTTAACTAAAAGTAATGCACCAGTTTGAATATGTGGAATAGGGATTTGAGAGCTGCAGCAAAGGGGAGATTTATATTAAATAATGACCTAAATGTTGAGTTGTTCCACAAACAAACCAATTGAATGTCTACAGTTGTACTAACATAGCGTCGCATATGTACTAATTTTATTTTTTATTTTTTTTATTTTTATTTTTTTGTCCTTTTCGGACCTTGAAAATAAAATGTTTTAAATATTTTTATTTTGTTTAATTTTAGTTTTTTTTTTTTAATTATTATTATGAATAATAATTGATTTATTTATAATATTATTATTAATTTAACTTAGTATCTATTATTTTTATTTTAGATATTTAATTTTGCACTATTGGTGTTTCATGTTTTCTTTTAATTTGCACTGAGACATTATTTTATTTTATTATTTATTTAAATATTTTATTTTATTTTATATAGTTGTATTTTGTACTACTACGGATTTACTTTTTTTCTATGTTTTATTATATTGCACTATTATGCAAACACTTTACCAATATAAATCTACAGTTTCTGTCAGACCAATAAGTCACATTAAAATGACAGACTGAATTGAGTCAAATTTAATTCAAATCAGAAAGACGGAGGGAGAGGGAAAAAGAGGGAGCCCATAGAGATCTGCAGAAATTGGCGTCGGCCATTTTGAAATGGTCCAGTTGGTGGCAGAGAGAGGAGAGAGAGATGGGATGATGCTGTGAAAGACAGAGAGAAGGTCTGACTGTATGGAGCTATTTACACAGCAAGAAAGTGAGAGAATCAGAATGTGTACGGAGGTGGAAAGGAAGATAGGGAAGGAAAGGTGAGAGTGCAAGCAAAGACGAGCAGAGAAAAAGTGTCTGATGTTTTCTTTGCCCTTGTAAAAGAGCGAATAAAAATAGACGATGGAATTTAATGATTGTAGCATTTGAATTGTGATATGTTTGCACTTAATTCTTCAAACACTAAACACCAAATTAAAATTGACCCTAATTACTTTCTGAATATATTTTTTTCTGGTATTATCGAGCACAGTTTATCAATGGATGATAGAGAATAATCTAGTTTGGTCTCATAAAAATTACCTGACTATGGCAATATTTATGCAAACATTATATTTTGTGGTTCCTTACATGGATTGCCGCCATTCTGAAGTGAAGCCTCCACTGTGTGGCGCTAATAGCAAGTTAAACGTTTATCCAAACATATCAACAAACACTACCTCCCTACCCTTATCCTTAAACCTAAACATAACCGCAAGTGTCAGAAAAAGCAAATGTGAGATGAAAAACAGGGTGGAGTGGCAACCGCATTAAAATGCTGGAGTGAATCCCCTAAATGTTCTCCCGCAATTACAATGATAAGTGATCACCACAGCAACGCTTATGCATTTCGCACCTGTGAACAATCAACATGAATGCCACCCATTTTGTGTTCGTTATTTTTGAGCAAAGTAATTATCCACGAGAGATGTATTATCATCTGGCAATGTTTAGCTAGTAGTGGTGGTGATTTGGATTCATTTCAGTGACTCGATTATTTTGATTCCGTTCACTAAAAAGATTTGTTCAGTTCCGTTCATTCATTTGTTCACTGACAATATCTGCAAGTTACATCTTTGCGCCTGCAGATGGCGCCAAATGACTGTCTTTTAGTAATTGCATTGAACCGAAAGCATTAATTCTCAACCAGAACAAGTTAATTATCTTTTATTATATTTATTACTACTAAGAGACTTCAGCACTGCAGTGTGTTAAAGCATCATAAGTCTTTCGACGAATGACATGCAGCTGATAATCATTCACGATGACTGATTCGTTCACGTCGGTCACAAACGAGTTTACCTGTACATTCAGTTCGTTCATGACACGAACAAAATAACCGACTAGTTCAGTTAAGGGGTGTATTCATTCAGTGGGTCCAACCAACCAATGATATGCTCCTTCACAAGATAGTATTATAAAGAAAAAGTTATATTTTATATGTTATATCATTTACGAAACCGAGACAACACCGCCAATTATATTACATTATGCAATATTAATAATGTATACTGTATTTCTGTCCTAAATTCTTCAATCTCTCACGTTATGTTAAGGCTCACCGATAAAACCTACAAGCCCTTATTTCGTATGAAGGAAAATATTTGAAATTATATGTGCATTTGAAAATATGTTTCCTTTTTTTTTTTTCACCCAATTTGGAATGCCCAATTCCCAGTGCGCATTTTAAGTCCTTGTGGTCGTGTAGTGAATCGCCTCAATCCGGGTGGCGGAGGATGAATCCCAGTTGCCTCTGCGTCTGAGACCATCAACCCGCGCATCTTATCACATGGCTTGTTGAGCGCGTTGCCATGGAGACATAGCGCGTGTGGAGGCTTCATGCCATCCACCGCGGCATCTGCGCTCAACTCACCACGGCCCACCGAGAACGAACCACATTATAGCAACCACGAGGAGGTTACCCCATGTGACTCTACCCTCCCTAGCAACCGGGCCAATTTGGTTGCTTAGGAGACCTGGCTGGAGTCACTCAGCACGCCCTGGAATTCGAACTAGTGAACTCCAGGGGTGGTAGCCAGCGTCTTTTACCACTTAGCTACCCAGGTCCCCCAAATATGTTTCTTTATCTATCATCTCGAGAGTAATGGAGCAAGGAAGCATCTCCTCCTGCGTGTCATTTACATTGTGTGTATGAGCCAAGAACATTTGCTATTGCACAAATACAATTAAAGTGAAACTAAAAAAATCCTCAATTGTATTTTCGTGGGAGTTTGACACGAACCTCCGTGGACAGTATGCCTATCAAAGCACTTTAAAGCAGTTCATCTTAACGCACCGCTCTGCTCTGAATGTGGCCGTTGCGTTAATTTTAGGTGCTCAAATAATACAACAAGAACGGAATATGAGACACAAAAACATGTCATGGTAATCATGGTATATCTATATTCGCTTAAAATTCCCAAATGTGGACAGTAAATTGTGACTATTGTGAGCTATGTATGGCAAGCCACGAGGTACTTATGTCATAAAATGCAAAGCGGACTGGTTCCTCTTCGCTTTCACATCGCACAAATCAATCGAACCACGTAAGGACCCACAAACAAACGTATGGTTCGCTTTTGGGTCAATTTAGGGGGTTCTGAGACCACTTGGGTTGTTCACATATACACGTTATACCGCTCTGAGAGTGCTTGGAATGCTCAAACGAACTAGATGTGAAAACCATTTTCAGTCAGTATATGGAGGTGAACGAGAAAGATTTGTTCACTTAAAAGGCCCATTCGTTCATGAACTAAACATCACTATTTTTAGTTTATAATAATGTACAGATTTTGTTGTTTCGGAAGGAAATTGGTACTTTAATTCACCAAAGTGGCATTCAACTGATCACAAAATATAGTCAGGACATTACTGATGTAAAAAAACAGCACCATCACTATTTGAAAAAAGTCATTTTTGATCAAAACTAGACAGGCCCCATTTCCAGCAGCCATCACTCCAACACCTTATCCTTGAGTAATCATGCTTAATTGCTTATTTGGTACTAGAAAATCACATGCCATTATACCAAACACAGCTGAAAGCTATTTGGTTCGTTAAATGAAGCGTAACGTTGTCTTTGTGTTTGTTTTTGAGTTGCCACAGTATACAATAGACTGGCATGTCTAAAGGTCAATATTTGGTCAAAAATGGCAAAAAGAAACAGCTTTCTCTAGAAACTCATCAGTCAATCATTGTTTTGAGGAATGAAGGCTATACAATGCTTGAAATTGCCAAAAAAACTGAAGATTTCATACAAAGGTGTACACTACAGTCTTCAAAGACAAAGGACAACTGGCTCTAACAAGGACAGAAAGAGATGTGGAAGGCCAGATGTACAACTAAACAAGAGGATAAGTACATCAGAGTCTCTAGTTTGAGAAATAGACGCCTCACATGTCCTCAGCTGACAGCTTCATTGAATTCTACCCACTCAACACCAGTTTCATGTACAACAGTAAAGAGAAGACTCAGAGGTGCAGGCTTTATGGGAAGAATTGCAAAGAAAAAAACACTTTAAAAAAAAAAAATAAAAAAAAGAGAAAAGGTTAGAGTGGGCAAAGAAACACAGACATTGGACAACAGATAATTGGAAAAGTGTGTTATGGATCTTAACCCCATTGAGCATTTGTGGGATCAGCCAGACTTTTAGATGCGTGAGAAGTGCCCGACAAGACAGCCACATCTATGGCAAGTAGTACCTGAGTATCTGGACAAACTGACAGCTAGAATGCCAAGAATCTGCAAAGCTGTCATTACTGCACATGGAGGTTTTTTTGATGAGAACTCTTTGAAGTAGTTAAAGAAGTTATAAAAGTAATATTTATCAATAAAATCAATAAAATGTATTTATAGTGAGCTGAATTTGACAAAACCTCTCTTTGGGTACATGTTTTTTTGTCATGTTTTTTGTTCTTAAAAATGCACACAGTTTTGTTTTAGAGGTAAGGGTAGGGTTTGGGTTAGGGTTAGTCTAAAGTAATTACAGTATAATTAGCTTTATATAAAAACATTAGAAAGCTATGAGATGTTCCTATTCACATTTCCATGTGTGTGTTTGACCTATCTACCCTCTTGTCTTGTATTTAACAGCTAGTCAGGCCAGAGACCTGCTGTCGAAGATGTTGATCATTGATCCCGCTAAGCGGATATCAGTGGACGAGGCCCTGCAGCACCCCTACATCAACGTGTGGTACGACCCGGCTGAGGTGGAGGCAGTGAGTACAGCTCTCCCTAATTCTCTCAGAGAAATTGATTAATGTGCCCGGGCCATCTGTCAACTGTTTATTCTGATCTGGCAGCCTCTCTGCTGAGTCCACACTACAGCAAGCTAATTAAAGATTAGCTACGATAAACCCTTTATATACTGATGCCCACTTGGTTAAAGTTTGGCCATTTTGACTCATTTGTCTTGTTTGTCCAATCGTGAAACCCTCCCCTACACGCATCTGATTGGACATCAGCACATAAAAAGAAACTACTGCATTGTTATTATATTGTGTACAGTGGTACACATAGGTAGCTAACGATATAAATAAATATATCAAAAACATAAAACATATTTGCGCCAAATCAGAATTTACAGCTCGAAAAGATCCATGACTAAATTTTAAAATTAAGCTGTACTCTACACTGAAAAGAACATTACCAACATCAACATCTAATTTGCTTTATTCTAGTCAAACATATGATTTAATAAGACTGAAACCTTACTACATTAGGGAACAAATTACACAGAAACTTGGTCGATTTTTTAAACTGTGCAGTTGCTAAACAATTCGTTGAGATATGCAGACTTTTTTCAGACAATTATGAAAATTAGTAAGTTTCTTAGTCGTGGTGTGAAAATTGTTTGTGAAAATGTTATACGTTTGTGTTGTTTAGTTGCAGTAGATTAAAGGCGAATTCTATGGAGCCCCTTAGAGGACAGGGCGGGAATTTTTTTCTGAAATCGTTTTGCACTATTGTTCCCTCACAATAGTTTTGCGTTCCCTCACAATACATTTTACGTTCCTTCGCAATAAGTTTTGCGTTCCTTCGCAATAGTTTTGCATTCCCTCTCAATAAGTTTTGCGTTCCCTCGCAATAGTTTTGCGTTCCCTCTCAATAAGTTTTGCGTTCCCTCGCAATACGTTTTGCGTTCCCTCTCAATAAGTTTTGCGTTCCCTCGCAATAGTTTTGCGTTCCCTCTCAATAAGTTTTGCGTTCCCTCGCAATAGTTTTGCGTTCCCTCTCAATAAGTTTTGCGTTCCCTCGCAATAGTTTTGCATTCCCTCGCAATAAGTTTTGCGTTCCCTCCCAATAGTTTTACATTCCCTCGCAATAAGTTTTGCATTCCCTCGCAATAAGTTTTGCATAAAAATAATAATTTTGTGAGTATCATGGTTTTACTATGCAAATATCATAGTTTAACTATGGTTTTACTATAGTAATATTGTAATAAGACTATAAAATAAGGTTCCATTTGTTAACATTAGTAAACAACACTAGTTAACATAAACTTTCAATGAATAGTACGTTTAATTAATCTTGGTTATTGTTAATTTCAACATATGATTTTTAAAATCAAAAGTTGTATATGTTAACATTAGTTATTGTACTATGAACTAACATTAACAATGAAAAAACGTATTTTTTATTAACAAAGATTAATAAATAACGTAAAAAATATTTTGTTCATTGTTAGTTAATGATACCTAATGCATTTACTAATGTTAACAAATGTAACCTTATAATAACGTGCTACCAGTATTGTAGACTGTAGTAACCATAGTTTTGACAGAAACATGTTTTTATTTATAATAATATTGTAGTAACCATGATTGTTTAAGGCTAACCATTTTCATTATTAGTATTATTTTATTTTATTTTATTTTTTTGACAGAAACCATGGTTTTACTATAGTAATATTGTAGTAACTATGAAAAGTAAGTTAAATAACCATGTTTTTTGGCAGAAACCATGGCTAATCTTGTGGTTACTATAGTTTTACTACAAATACCATGGTATTTGTAGTCAAATCAAAACAACCACAAAATTATGATTTTTATTACCATAGTTTTTGTTTTCCTGTATTAGTAGGCCTGCTATGGTTTTACTACAAATATCATGGTGAAAATATGGTTATTTTAGTAAAGCCATGGTAAATTTATTGCAAAAGCTTGCTAAACTTATTGCGAGGGAACTCTTTCAGAAAACAAATTCCCACCCTGTCCTCTTAGGGGCTCCGTAGAATTCACACTTGCTGACTACATTAGGTAACAAAGACAAAAGTAATTTGTAAGGGTTTGATGAGGAAGAAAAAACTCAAAGTAATAATTTGCACATATGAGATCATTCACATTGTTCAGGTTCACATTTATTTATTTTCCTCAACAAACTAATTTTAAAATGATGCTGCACGTAGTATAAACTCAGGATTCATTCACTCAGTTCGTTCAGGCATAAAAAGTTTGGCTTCTTCCATTGTATAAATTAGGCTTTAAAGTGATCAGCCCTACTGTATATACGCTCACACATTCAGATATAAGAGATCCTCAATTGTATAGATCATGTGTACTATCTAGTGTTATTTTGCCACACTGCATTTGTTGAGTTTGTTTAGTAAGTGTTCGTGGGTTGATTCTGGAGACCTTCATCAGTTTGAGGGAACACTTAAGGGAGTAAAAATAACTGAAGGTTGTCCTGTTCTTTGATGAAGATTTCAAAACGTTTAACTTGGATTTTATGCACATGTCCACTTTTGATAAACAGCTTGTTCTTGAGAGCTCAATTGTAATGTTTCAAAGGGGTCTCAAGGTTGCAACAAGTCAGATTTTAACATGTAACATGTAATACGGTCCATGTTTGATTATTTGTAAAGATCCTATTGTTAACAGATGTCATTTATGTGAAAATACACTTTTCTCTTGATCAGAATATCAGCCAAACATGCTTGCAATATGGTAGATATGATAGCAAATCTGAAATTCAGTAGCAAACAGTTTGTTTTAATAATACACAAATATCTTCCTGATTAGTGTGATTCTTGTCTCTTTCTCTTTGGGGTTTCTCTCTCTCTGATGAAGGCCAGGAATCACCACATATCTATGGTAAATAAAAAAACGTTCTACATTTAGGAAACCTCCTCATTTCAACACACCTATACCCAGATATTTTTGTAACACACATCGATATGTATACTCAAAAAAAATAAAAAAAAATAAATAAATAAACACAACAGGAGGCCACATTAAAGATTTGGCCTAGAATTTGTAAGGTGTTAATAGGATTTGAATGTATGTTTGTGTGTTTGAGTGTCAGTATTGTGTACTAATCTTGTATAATGTGGCAATGATCTATCTATCTATCTATCCATCATCCAATCATCCAATCAACCTATCATTATAATTTATAACAATTTATAATTGTAATAATTTTTTTTATTTATCACACATTATACATTTGCACATACCGAAATTATTTTTTTTGACATATCCCAGCTAAGCTGGGGTCAGAGTGCAGGGTCAGCCATAATATGGCACCCCTGGAGCAGATAGGGTCAAGGGCCTTGCTCAAGGGCCCAACAGTGGCATCTTAGCAGTGCTGGGGCTTGAACCCCCAACCTTCTGATTACTAACCCAGAACGTTTACCGCTGAGCCACCAATCCATCCATCCTGTCTGTCTGTCTATCTATCTATCTATCTATCTATCCAACATCCATCCATCCATCCATCCATCCTGTCTGTCTGTCTGTCTGTCAATTAATCAATCTATCTATCCATCCATCCATCCATCCATCCTGTCTGTCTGTCTGTCTGTCAATTAATCAATCTATCTATCCATCCATCCATCCATCCATCCATCGATCCATCCATCCTGTCTGTCTGTCTGTCAATCAATCAATATATCTATCCATCCATCCATCCATCTTCTGTCCTACTAATGGTGCTGGCATCCTATTTATTGCAACGTTCTTGCATGTGCAGATCATGGTGCTAACACTTTACATTGAAATGTCCATATTATATTACATTTAAATGTTGCTCATAATAATAATGACAGTAATACTAACAAAGTGTTTTTATGAATTGTTCCACAAAGTAATTATGTAGTAGACCTTAATGTGTAATCAATATAAATATTGCAGTGTAACCAAGTTTAAATGTGACCCAGATGTATTAGCAGTAAGAAATCTGGCCCTTATCATTCATATGTAGTACTGTTTTCTTATAAAGTTTTACACAAGATGAAAGGTCTTGCATCAACTAAGTAATTCTCCAATAACAGATGTTCTATATTTAGGCATTGTTTGGAGTAAACACTATAGAAGACCACATTTCTACAAAATTATTAGAGATTTAAATGTCTTTCTCTCTGTTTCTGTCTGTCTCTCTCTCTCAGCCTCCTCCACAGATCTATGATAAGCAGCTGGATGAGAGGGAACATTCAATTGATGAATGGAAAGGTAGGCCTTCATTTGGAGCACTCTGCATGTAGACATGACATAACTCACTGCCCAGAGAGGGCTGAAGAGATACTATAATAAATCACACACACACACACCCACACACCCACACAGCTCTCTAAGCAGAACAAAGGATTTATGCCTCAAACAGGTGTTTTTTTACAACCTGGTCTCATGACAAGTCTTAATAATTAGTACAAGATGGTGAAATCATACGAGTTGGCTTGTACAACAATTTACAGCTTTTACTCCCAGAAAGAACCATAAACAAACCAATGAAATATGTTATTACAATTTTTCCCAAACCTAAACCAAGTCATAAAGTCTAAGCCCTTACCCATACCCTAAACTTAACCATGATTTTAATAGGAAAAAAACTTTTATGACCCACAGAAGAAAGAAAATATTGGGGTTTGGAACAAGACAAGGGTAGCGTATTACAGGTTATTGACATACATCAGTCATTTGTATTGCATAAATAAATATGGAATGAGTAAACAAATTTGTTCATTGATGTTTCTTGTCTTAAAATAAAGTGTTGACTATACAGTAAGGCTAGCTAAAATTTTATGCCTGTATTGTAACGATTTGAAATTATTTTTGTTGACTATTTGGTCTCTATGGGAATAGAAGTCGTACCTTTTTTTTGTACCAGCGAAGACGTACAATGTCTTACGATTCTACCATCGAACTCAAACGATTTGTCATGAGACTATGTTGGTTTCTTAGAATTTGATTTGAAATATACTTTATTGTCCCAGAAGCAAAATTAGTCTCTGACTCCATAGAAACATTATATAAATAACATCAAGTTCAATAAAATTAATATACCATATAAAATATCAAATACCATACCATATAAAATCATTAAAATCATCTTATCACATGAAAAGTAGTAGCATGTAAAACCTACTGTATATAGACCAATGAAAATGTATCTAAAAAGTAGAGCTATCGCTTTAACGTGATAATTTACTGCAATTATATATATATATATATATATATATATATATATATATATATATATATATATATATATATAAAATATTCATTTGCAATACTTGTATTCAATTATCTTTACTTGAGGGCCTTTCTCAGAAAATATTGATAGATGTGATTAATTGCATGTGCGTGTTTAATGTGTTTATTTAGAGTCCCACCGATACCCTACACCAACCCCTAAACCTAACCCTTACCTTCTATTACAAAAAATAACCATGGTTTTACTACAGTAACCATAGTATCACCATGGTTAATTGCATTAAAACTATGGCTTTCACAAAAAAACATTGGTACTACAATATTACTATAGTAAAACCATGGTTAATTTCTCCCAGATCAAACCTCCCCGACTGTCACCGTGACCAAATCACTGAGAGAAAAATCATGCTATATATAAATTTGTATGTATTATTATAAGTAGTATTAAAGGAAATGATAAGAGTGGAGACAGGAAACAGGATGGGAAAAAGTGGAACAAAAGGCGGAATCGAACCCAGGTCATCCGCACGAAAAAAACACCGTCATTACACCCCATGCTATAACAACGACATTGGGGATGCGGTTTTTCTACTAGATTATTGGAGTGCAAATAGCCGTGCTGTGTGGCAGGTTCTATTAACACCTAGTGCAAATAGTCACTCCGAAAAAAGAAACAGTACCCTATAAAATGTCCTTGTATTGGACTCTCAGCGCTACATGCAAACAGCTTGACTCCTCCAGTTTGTGTTTGTCTAAGACACATGGATTCTCACATTAAAATCAAGAAGTAATTCGTAATCTTACCTTTATAAGACCTTGTTTACTGAGGTTTCTAATTAGCCTAAAGTGTTTTGGAGTTTATTAGAGCAAAATGTGCTAATATCGCCCTTTCTCCACTTGTCTGTGTCAGAGCTCATCTATAAAGAGGTGATGAACTTCGAGGAGAGAACGAAGAATGGTGTTGTGAAGGGACAGCCCTCTCCCTCAGGTACTCTCTGTGCATAAGCTATGCTTCTGTAAGTCAATTTAAAGTGATTTCAGCTTTTTATGAGAAACCCACCATTGTGAGTGCTCCATCTGTCCCTTTTCCCTCCATCTTGTTTTTGTGGAACAAACAGAACATGTCTTGAGTGTAAACATTACAATGTTTCATCTATAAGTTATCCCTTGCAAAAAAATCACCATGATAACAATAGTTTCCAAAATCAGTTATTATTACCATAAAAATAAAGCCATAAAAAAACTATTTTCCTTGAATATTGTATAAAGTTTCTAGAATTTTTAAGCCATTTCGTTTCATTTCTCATTTTGATGACAGTATTGGCTACTACCAAGTTATCACAGTTTTATTGTAGTAGCAATAACTGGTATTTAATAACTAAATGATATTTTGGTGGAAACTATGGAAACCATGGTACATTTTCGAAAGGGAGACAATCCTGTCTGTAGTAGTTTGTGCTAAAATTTACTGGGAATGCACCTTACGTACTAACTCTTGATATGAACTTACAGAGGATTACAGACCTGTTTTTGTTACGACTTGCTGGGGTCTATTCACACAGGATGAGCTGAGAAACCAGCTACCCATCTAACATTTTTTTGTTCCTAGAATGTTTGCAGAACAGAGCTTTAAAGCGATAGTTCACCCAAAAATTAAAATTCTCTCATCATTTACTCAAGCTTTTTAAAAGAATATCTCAGCTCTGTAGGTCCTCACAATGCAAGTGATTGGGTACCAAAATTTAGAAGCTCCAAAAAGCATATAAAGGCAGCGTAAAAGTAATCCATAAGACTCCATCTTCAGAAGTGATATTATAAGTGTGGGAGAGAATTATAGCAATGTTTAAGCCCTTTTTTGCCATTACTACCAACATTCAACATGCCACCTACTGGTCAGGGAAGACCAATTACAGCGGTCAAAAAGTCTGGCTAGCTCACGTTTACATAGAAAAATTATTCAGAAACAGTGAAGATGGACACAAGAATGCATCCTGTGTGAACACACCCTTATTGTTTTGTTTTTTTCTTCACACTGCAACAGGATTGTAACAGGATATCAGAGTATCAGTATGATAAAAAAAGACTGCTACAGCAATGTACTTGGCTGATAGATTTATCTTGTATAAGGATCCTTTCTACTGTCCTAAAATGTTGTGAACTGACATGCAAATTGTGCCCTAATGTTAAAAGGTGCACACAGTGCAACACATATCATTTTTATCTATTATATAGTATATTTATGACTGTATATTGTGACTGTGTATGCATAGTTCATAATTAAGGCTGGAGTCCATGGCCTGTAAGTTCTCATCCGTATTATTATGTCAGACAATTCACAATAATCCTTAACCTCAGCCAAGCTTAAAACTTTTTAGGATTTGATCATTAAACTTTTGTATTCCAAACTTTGCTATTTCAGTTAGCAAAGAAAGATCGAAATTATCGTTAGATCTGTATATAATCAATAAAATGCATGGAAGTCTATTGAGAGGCTCCACAGTTACATAAAAACAAGTTTGTGTGTGTGTGTATGTTTGTATTAGTGCGGTATATGCGTGTCTGCAGAATGAAATCTTGCAGCACTGAGGGCAGGTGACAGACAGACAGTGGCACAAACTGCAGTTATTTCTGTATCCTGCAATATCACCCTTCTACTAACATCTAAACACATCAACAATCATGCATTGATTTTGGGATGCTCATTTTTTATTTTTTTGGTATTACTGGCATTTTGGTATTTATTTAGCATGTTTTGCCCATCTTTTCCTAGCCTCATTCTATCTATCTCTCTCACTTTACACCCGTCTTTCTCTCTCTCTCTCTCTCTCTCTCTCAGTCAGTCGGCCTCCCCCCTTTGTAGTTAAGTGCTTGTGCTGAAGACAGCAGTCGCAATGCAGCTCCGTATTTCGCAGCAGTGTTTGTGTGTGTGTGTGTGTGTGTGTGTCACCATCTGGGTTAGTGTGTTGAGTTGTATGTGTCTTGATCTCACAGTGACTGTGTCTGTGCATTAGTGTGTGAAAAATAACACATGTGTCTTTAACATTACTAAGAATTTGACTAAGAGATGTGTTTTTATTGACATTTTATTATTTACAAAATTATATTTGTGGTATGGTTTTTACAGGTGTTAGAAATAGTGATAGACCCATATAGAGTATATTGGCCAGTTCGATAAATCTGCCGAAATTTTGCCATTTTGAGGTAATCTGCATCGGCTATAAATAAAATCCATTGGCTGATTAACAGAGGTCACAGTGCCTAATTCTAATGACAACATAATTGTAAACATTTTAATAAACATTCTAATAACACATTTTCTGTTTACTAATATTTGTAGTGAAAATTGTGTAAATATTGAGTAAAATAATTTTTACTTCAGCAATTTTATGTAGGCTACGTTTAATTTCCCATCATTAAATTATTAATAATTAGAGTTTTTATACTTGTATAGTTTATAGAATTATTTATAATATATAGGAATTATATTGGCCATTGGCCACCCTCCAGTATAGATTTATGTAGACTGGCCATTCAAATTGTTTTAAATAAAATCCATATTGGTTGACTACTACTTAGGCAGCATCAGAGAGCAAACGTTCAGTGAAAGGACATCAAGCTATTCTCAACAAACATTGATCACATGCCTGTAAACAAACTTAAAATCTATCGGTGGATGTGATTTCTTAAAGACTCTGGTTTATAGACGTCTTGCACCTGCAGTGGCCTGTTTTTGATGTGGCGTTCCATACTAAACAGTGATTCAGTTTGTTTAGTTAAACCTGCACAACTGTACTGGGGTGAAAATCAATGCTGCCTATAAATTCTCAATCCCTTCCTGTTTTATTAAGGGTCTCGCACTGAATCAGAGATGCGTCCCTTTAAGAAGCTCTACCCTGCAGTAACGACATAAACGAGAGATTAATGATTCTGGGACGTTGGAGATGTTCTTTGTGGTGCTCAGTTTAGTGAGAATAGAGAGATGTAGCTGAAAGTCTATTTTTCCACTTGAACAGACATTAAAAGCAGATGTATGCGACATATAAAGTATGAGAACATGTTCTGTGATGGGAGCTAATTCAAGCAGTGAGTAGTTTAACCCAATAGTGGTAGAAACGGAGCAGAGGAAATGATCATTAGCCTACATATTATGCGAGTAGAACAACTTGAAAAGCTAAACAGGTTCAGCTGGGCCAACATGACCACTGAACACAGATTTTAAAAAATATATATATATTTTTTTTTTCAGATTGATTCGCCAATGAATCAATCAGACAGATTTGTGAATTGTTTTGAGTTTTGACCTGTTCATTGACTTAAAAGAAAACTTTGCTCACAAATCGGACATTATTATGTCTTGTGATCTAGTTTCACTCTACACAATAGCAAAATTTAGCTGATGACTTATTTAAACTGGAAAAATTTACATTATTCACTACAGAAATGTCCATGACTTTTCATGATTTTATGAATTCCCATGACTTTTCTAGGCCTGGAAATCATTTTAAAATTCCCTGATATTTACATGACCATGGGAACCCTGTAAGTGGCAATGGTAGCTTCTCTCATGTTTGTGGACAATCTGAATTCAACAGATTGTGAGATGAAAGTGAGAGAGGGGCTGAAACAGACAGTGAACATAATGTAAAGCTGACAGGGATAAAAACCCTTTGCTGAGCCAATGTCACCCTCCCACACCTTCTTCCCCACCATTTTAAAGGGTAGCTTCAGTTTTGTCATTTATCATGTTGTCTTGTATTAGCTCCAGCTCCACTATGCAGGCAACCAGAAAATAGTATGTCATTTTTAAAATGTTCATCTAAAAGGGAGGACGTGGACAATGTAGTAGAACATTATTATATATCACGTTCACAACACTTAATGGGTATAAAAGTTCCCTATAAAAATGACAGATTTAGCCCATCACTCAAGCAAATTAGCAATTAAAACTATTGTAGAAAGCTGTTTAATGAGTGTATTTGTGTTTACATTTTATCACAAGCAGTTGCCTTGCTGGTTATTGAATTGGGCAGAATTGCTTCTGAAACACACTGGTAGGGAATCTAGGTTGTGTGGGTTGTTGATTTATAGGATAGTAAATGCAACTGTATATATATATATATATATATATATATAATATACTTTTTTCTTTTCTTTTTTTATTATTTTTTAATTTACTACAATACTGTTGTAAATCTGTATTTAATTACTTATTGTCAAATGAATAATCAGTCAGTAAGCTGTTTTAAAGGAATAGTTCACCCCAAAATTACAGTTCTCTCATTATTCACTCACTTTCATGCCATCCCAGATATGTATGACTTTATTTCTTCTGCTGAACACAAACGAATATTTTTAGAAAAATATTTCAGTGCTGCAGGTCCATACAATGCAAGTAAATGGTGGCCAGACCTTTGAAGGTCCAAAAAGCATATAAAGGAAGCATAAAAGTAATCCATATGACTCCAGTGTCTAAATCCATATCTCCAGAAATAATATGATAGGTGTGGGTGAGAAACAGATCATTTTTTAAGTCCGTTTTTACTATAAATCTCCAATTTCACTTTCACATTCTTTTTTTTTTTTTTTTTTTTTTTGCATATCGCCACCTACTTGGCAGGGAGGAGAATTTATTTTATTTTGACATTATCCTAAAAACACAGCACTTAAGACTAGAGGTGCTGAAAACTAATGAGACAGGACCCAACCAAAGACAGACACACCAAAAATGTTGTCTGACACGAGTACATACAGGAGTAGACCACCAATTAAAAATTGAGCAGAGGGAGGTAGGCTAATAATAAGGTTGTGTTCAATGATATGGAATTAAAACTAACAATATTTTGATGTTTGACGCTTTTCTTGTCTGTTACCACAATATATGTATTGTCTGAATTATAATATTTATAATATTTATTTATAATAATTTGAATGATTTTTTTCAAAATTAAATGTATTTTTGGGCCTTTCGCAGTAAATATTAATATGTGAGTAATTTAATGAATTAATCAGCACATCATGTAATTAATTTGATTAAAAAAAAATTAATAATTAAATAGTAAGTGGCATTATTGTGGACTGGTTAAGTGCTCACGGAAGAGATGTGTTTTCAGCTCTTTCTTGAATTATATAAAAGCTGTTGACTTATAATCAATGGCTCAGCATCCTACAATATCACCTCAGAACGAAACTTAGTCCATGGACTCCATCCTTAAAGACCCCTCTTTCATCCCTGTGGGATATTTGTACACATTTTGTCGGTATTGTACCTTTCGGTCGTCTTTAAGACATTCAATGATCCTGTGTTTGTAGTAGCTATTAGCCCTGCTAGAGGGCACTGTGGCTGTTATGTTTATGAGCGGTTCTCTTTTTCGTTGTAACCGTTTTTTCTGTTACTTCCCTTAGCGCAGGTGCAGCCGTGAACAGCAGCGAGAGCCTCCCTCCCTCCTCCTCCGTAAACGACATTTCCTCCATGTCCACCGATCAGACCCTGGCATCCGACACCGACAGCAGCTTGGAGACCTCCGCTGGACCGCTGGGGTGCTGCAGGTGACTAACCGCCTGCCTGCGCAACCCCATGTTCTTCAGAAGGTGAACGGCCCCTGCAAATCCGACCGAGTGTAAATTCACAACCTCTCCAAAATGTACGAGAATATAATTACGGGGGGTAGGGGGAAATGTGGGAAAAAAGTTACTACATGCGTAAAATATGTATAAAAATGTATGCATTTTCATTCAACAAAAACGTCTGAATATGTATATTTACGAATCTTCACTAGTTGCTTTGCTTTGAATCCCCCTCATATGGCATCCAAAAAGAAAAAAAAAGAAAAGAAAATGAAAATTGAAAAAAAATATTTATGGACTTAATCGGGCATCTCTGTAAAGTGTACATTGACTGGCTAATATTTAAAACCTTGCGATTTTCTGTGCTTCAGTCGATGTGGCAGGGTGGATTTTTATTTTAATGAGCACTGTACAATATCGATCACCCTTGTCTTTTCCCCTAATGTAATTTTTTTTTGCTTGTTCTGAAACTCCTGAACGGTTTCTGACTGGCTTGTGTGTCTGTGTGCAAATCCAGTTAGGGTCAAAATGTGTACAATGGCGCCCCCTATCTTTTGTAAATATGTAATTCTGTACAGCATGAGAGTGGGACTGACGGCCAGTAGAGGGAGTACTCGCGCACCTTGCCACATCACAGCTATCACCTTTGTTCCCTTTGCCTGTAGTCTTGCATGGTCAGAGAAAAAATACAAATGTAATTAAGCTAATTATAACATATACAAATATAGAGAACCTTGTTTGTATAACATGTTAGGAGCTCTGGGAAGCCAAAGGGTGAGTTTGGGCATTTCTAATGGTCGTTGGAGTGTGTTTTACAGGAAGCCAATGGGGGGTACAAGCACTGTCGCTCTGTATACTAAATTGGGCATCACTTTCAACAGCCCTGTCTTTGTGTTGGTGAAACTCACCCAATGTATGGCCCACTTAACAGGCAACAGCCTTGCATGCTACAACTTCACCACGGAAAGGTTTCTCGTGTCAGACAGATGTTTGGTTAGGGGGTGTCACATCTCCAAGGTGTGCTAGGCTCAACAATAAGGATGAACTGAAGGTCCATGGCAAGTTTGAGAGAGTTTCATCTTAGTTGCCACATAGTCAGTACATTCTACCTTCGATGATCATGTACATGTGTTTTTATGCCTTGCAAACGGAAAACATTTGGATTTATGTGATGTATTGAACATTTTTACCTGTTGTGCTGATTTAAATGTGTAACCAAGATTATGTTAAATAGCTTGCTAACATAGATTTAAAGAAATTGTGAGAATGACTTGTGATAGTTTTCAAAACATATAAACAAATCAGTAATATTTTGAACCATATGCCATCATTTTCCAGCAAAAGTGTGTTTTTTTTTTTTTTTTTGGCAACAAAAACGGGTAACATTTTACAATAAGCTTGTATTTGTTAAAGGAATATTCCAGGTTCAATACAAGTTAAGCTCAATCGACAGCATTTGAGGCATAATGTTGGTTACTACAAAAAGTAATTTCGACATGTCCCTCCTTTTTACAGTCATGCACTTCAATGGAAGTGAATGGGGCCAATCTGTAAACGTTAAAATACCACTGTTTCAAAAGTATAGACACAAGACGCCAACAATATACGTGTTAACATGATTTTAGTGTGATAAAATTGCTTACTAACCTTCTTTTTTTTTGCATAAAGTTATATCCAATTTTACTATTTCGATGCCATGACAATGTAACATAGGCATTAAAACCCTAACAACCATAAAAATGATGATTTAAAGGTGCACTCAGTAATTATTTCCTCATTTAAAAAGTTTTACTCCTAAAGAAATGAATTGTAATTTTGAAGCTTATGCGTAAAAACATGAGCACTCACATTAAAATGAAGACTCCAGTCATATCAGTTACCTTATAAAAGCTGTTTTATTCTACATGGAGAGGGTCTCCTCATGGGAGCTGCCATGTTAGAATCACATGACCAGCCGAATACTACTAATTGCCCTGTTATTGGACCCTTTACTCATTAATTAAGTTAATTATGGCTGACTGTGAATAGGTGACATTACTCTGACGTCACACTGCAGAAAACCGTGCTTCCGGGTTCTTTCGAGCAGCAGATTTTAATGGTTGAAATAGGCAGCGCTGCAGTTTTAATAATCTTTTAAACTTTATAGAATGTAATAACATCTGTTAATGTTTATAAAGGAATATCTATGGTTTACAGTGAAAAAATGATGTGGGTTATTTTCTGAAATATCGGCAAAACAAGTTTAAACTTGGCTCAATGAGCCTGTATGATTATGTCGGACATGTAACAGATTGATGAATACACATCCTCACATGTTTAACACACTTCTAAAGCCTAAGAATTTGGGTACTTAGAAATAAAAACTACCATCAAACATACAATATGTGTCTTATCTGCCTAAATTATTAACCCACATACAATAAATAATGATCATATTCTATATCAAAACTTAATAACAGCCGTTTTAGATTGAACAACAGTATTTACTGCATTCAAAATTAATGCAAAAACATCATTTTAGCAGTATGACATTATTTTTATTCACTTATCCTGTCACAAACAATAGTCCATGCGCTGCGGTGGTGGATACGGGCCTGTTCCTCCTGTTATATCGTATATATGGTGGTCTTGATCATGTAAGATCGTCGTTAGATCATATTTTACCTTATATTTTTCACAGCAACAGCACTTTGGTAATTAAAAACAGCCATTTGTGATCGGAGTTTGCGCAATTTCTTAGTAAAAAAAAAAAAAGTTGATATCCACCAACAGCTGCTGCGGGTCAATTGTGTCTAATAGAGCAGACACGATAACAATGACGTGACCCATGAAATATCATAATTTCCGTAAAGTTTTTCCTGATGCAACGATATGGTGGAAATTTAAAGAAGCCCTAATCTCCAATAATCTGTGGAAATGGGATGTTTCAACCCCACATACAGCACTTTTTGGGCAATTTCAACGCAATTTAAGCGAAGCGCCTATAGACAGTAGTTCTTTTCTGGGCTACAAAAAGAAACCGGAAGGGGTGGAGTAGAGCGCTTGTTTGTAAACAGTAACTTCATTTATAGTGAATTTCTATAATGCCATTGGTAACTGAAAACTATTGCATTTGAAAGATGCTGGATCCACACCACTAGGTGTCAGTGTAAGTCCAAGATGAAAAATTTAAAAGATTACTGAGTGCACCTTTAAACAACTTTACAGCTCAATTAATACACAAGTTTTAACAGAAGAATTAATGTAAGTGATTTTTTTTATTATATGCTTCAATTTTCTACCTTTTAAATCCTCCAAAAATTGGCCCCATTCACTTCCATTGTAAGTGTTAACCGTAACTTCGATTTGTACTTTTTTTTTTTTTTTTTTTTTAAGAGAATGAGTTTTGTTTTTTGTGGTAATCAACATTATGCCACAAATGCTGTCAGTTGAGCTTGTATTGAACCCGTATTGAATATTTTTTACAGCATTTATAAATCTTGGTTAATGTTCATTTATTACAATTGTTAATTGTCAGTTCATCATGCAATAACATAATATATCATGATAAATAAACTGAATACACTGAAAAATTCAGTGTTTCTGACATAAAAATAATTATTTTGTATATTTGTGTATACAAGTAAAAATCTGAACTACTGAACGGACCGGACCAGCAGAAAAAAATCCTTATTGTTGAGCCCTGCTATGTGTCTAAGATGAACACAAGTTGAAAGCATGTACCTCATCTTAACTTTTTCTCACATTTTGTTCTTTGATTGCATCCACTAATCTCATCTCGATATTCATATTTGTGTTGTCTGAAGGGAATCGACTTGCTTACTACCTAAACACAGAATATTATAATAATTTCACAGAAGGACTTTATTTATTAAACCTATTTATTGTCGGAACCTTAATTTGGGAAGTGCCTTGAATTAATGCAGTTTCCTCCAATGAAACACAAATACAGTAAATATAACAGCTACATAGAGAGGTCACTGATGGTGGCATCGGATGTGCCAGGTCTGTTTACCCAACCCCACAGTCACCAAGAAACCCTGTTTGTGTAATTTCCTAGTGTAGAGATCTTGATCTTGGATCCAGGTCTCATATTAAATCACTGTATGTTAAAAGAGGACCTGCACCAAGACAAGTATTTCTACACGGACATATGTTATAAGACCCCAGAAAACTACAGTGGCCCCGGAAAATATTTGGACACTTAAGCCACACTTAAAATGTATGAATTTAATTGCATTAGGTTACCAATTATCAATAAATGACACTAGACTTTTTCTCAGAACTAACTTCACTTTTCTGAGCCATTTTTGCACTGGGAAGTCAGTTCTTCTCAAGTTTGGTCACTTAAAACCAAACAAATGTATTTATGTTGAAATGTTTTACTTAAACAGTGCACTTATGCTATATTTTTTTGAATAAATGTCACTTGATATTTTGTTTTATGTAATGACGTACATTTTTTATTAAGTGTGGCTTACACATCCAAAAACTGTTTGGGCCTACTGTGTATTTCATCAATGTAACCCCCTTCACATTTAATCGTTTCATTTTTAAAAAGACAAGTAATGTAGTTTTAACTTTCAAACACACATGCTGTTTTTAGTAATAGGTAAAAATTAGCTTCATTAAATGAACGTTATGAAGTACACAGTAAATTGAACATATATAACATTTAAGTTGTACGGTTTTGTTTTGTACCTGTATTTGTCCAAATTGATCCGTGTACTAAGCATTTGAAATAAAGGGATGAAACAAAATTTTTTTTTTTTTGTTCATGTAACAAAAGCTTTAATAATTTAAAATTGTATTGCCAAACTCTCATTTTCTAACTCATTCTCACTAAGTAACAGTAAAAGGTATGCTATTTAAGCATTATCACACGAGCAAGAGTGCGATATGGCCCTACATCAGCACTGCTGTGATTCGGCCGTAGGCACGAGGCCGCATGCCGAGTGCCGTAGGTAATCACAGCTGTGCTGATTTAGGGCCATATAGAACGATTGCGAGTGTGATATTGCTTATACACAACAGTTCAATGAACAAGCACATTTTTAAAAATTAGGAAAAACCGAGTACGGTCATCAAAAACACATTTGTGCATGGAACTACTTTCTTACGAGATGGATCAGAATCTGCCATTGCTGGTTCAAACCAAATGATGCGTCCAAGCCTTCATTAGTAATTCAATAATGTCACTTTAGAACTAGTATCACGGCTTGGGCTGTTTCTAACAAGTTATTGGAGAAACAAGGGTGTGTGTGTGTGTGTGTGTGTGTGTGTGTGTGTGTGGGCAGGTTTAAGTGGTTTACCAGGACTTTTTTTTAAGTTACAAACTGGTAATTACAAGGGTATTATGCTATAAATGTGGTTTATGAGGACATTTCTAGTGTCCCCATAATTTAAATCGCTTAAAAAACATACTAAACAATGTTTTATTGAAAATGTAAAAATGCACAAAGTTTTTTATGAGGGTTAGGTTTAGGGGTAGGGGTAGGGGATAGAATCTATAGTTTGTACAATATAAAAATCATTATGTCTATGGAGAGTCCTCATAATGATAGCTGCACCACCATATGTGTGTGTGTGTGTGTGTGTGTGTGTGTGTGTGTGTGTGTGTGTGTGAGAGAGAGAGAGAGAGAGATGGAGCTTGTGCGATTACCTGTTGAGCAGAGATGCTCAGCTTTCTGAGATAGTCAGCTTTCTGAAGATAATGTAATTTTGGTCAAATTCATCCTATTTTCTCAGTGGAAAAATAGCCGTTCAAGCAGGGGTATTCCTCCTTATTTCGCGGTAGCCGGTGCACAAGAGTCTTTCACTATAGAAACCGCAATGTCCTCCGCAATTTTGAACATTATTTTCTCTCCAATGTGGAAACTCCGGTAAGAGGTAAGCGCCTTGAGTTTGTGTAATTAATCAGTCTGTTGTGTCTCTCAGCTGTGATAAGCCATAATGCTGAAGCTGTTTAAAGCTATTTCCTAGCTTTAGTAGTGTAGTAGTTATACAAGTGATCACGGAGTGTTGTTGAATATAAACACTGAGTGACGCTGACTCACTTCACGTCACCAACTGGCTCATATTATACACAAAAATGGTCTTTTGCTGCCACCTGCTGGCTAAAATATGCAATGTCACAAAATTAAATGTAAAGAGACATATACAGTAGCTCTTAACACATCTACACTGCTCTTACACTTTAGTTTAGAATGGCATGAACACAAGCGGAGTGATACACACAGTGAAGCGTCGGAGTTCTAATGGAGTGAGACCATCAGTACTCATGGAACGTCTCTCGTCTAATCAAATTTGAGGACTGGAACTAACTGATGTATATTTATTTATAATTATTAAAAATATTCTTTATGATTTTTAGGAACAACATTGAATGTTAATTTCCACTTGCAGAAAATCCGGTAACACTTTACATTAGTTAATACATAAAGTATAATAAAGTAAAAGAATCAAGACATTTTACAGCAGTTATTAATCTTGGTTAATGATATTTTATGAAAATACAATTGTTTATTGTTAGTTTATGTTAGTTCATAATCCATTTACTAATGCTAACATATGCAACTTTCAATTAAAAAAAAATATATATATATATATTATATGTTGAAATTAACATTAACCAAGATTAATAAATGCTGTAAGTTAATAGATGCATTGTTAATTTATGCTAACTAATGTTAACCAATACAAAATTATTGTAAAGTTTACCGTTTTATATTTCGATTTGAAAAACAACACAAATGTTTAATTGATTTTTATTTTTATTTTTATATTTTAATTTTTTTTTTTTTTGCAATAATTAAGTGCTTATGTATTTGTGAAAGGTATGTATAACAGTGAAAGGGATGCTATTTGTTTATGATTTCAATTATTATTTATACTTTTAGTAACAACAG
This sequence comes from Myxocyprinus asiaticus, assembly GCF_019703515.2. Classification (NCBI taxonomy): domain Eukaryota; kingdom Metazoa; phylum Chordata; class Actinopteri; order Cypriniformes; family Catostomidae; genus Myxocyprinus; species Myxocyprinus asiaticus. The sequence goes on from NC_059381.1 coordinate 7,294,041, forward strand.
TGCATGTTAATGTTCACCAAATTTTGCTTAGGTACATTGAGAAAGTTGCTTGATTTTTTTCAGGGGTAACATTTTACAATAAGTTTATTTTCGTTAGTTAATATATAAGGTATCATGAACTAACAGTAAGCATTTTTTTTTATTTTTATTTTTTTACAGCATTTATTAACATTATTTATTATATCAATGTTATGAAAATACAGCTGTTTGTTGTTCATGAGTTTATACTCCATTATCTAATGTTAACATGCAACTTTTAATAAAACAAAAAATAAAATAAAAATGTATTGCTCTCTTGAGCACAATCAGAAAACCATTTATATCCTCAGAGAACTTTTTATGCATGAACTGTACCATACAGTACGAATATAGCCCTGGCCTATAATCAATTTATTTTGCCAAATTTTCACCATAACAATCTGCATCAAATTATCATTCTTACAAAATGTTATCTCATACAGTACAAAATAATACATGTCATCTTTCGAGGACAGAAAGGGGTTCTGGGAGGTCTCTAATCTCTGGCAAACAATTTAAATATGGCTGCTGACGATTTTACAACAGGGTAGACACGTACATGTGCACGTACATACAGTAACTTTTGTATTTTAATTGTTAGAATTCAAAATTCATTGTAAACCGTTGCATTGTGTATCAAATTTGTTGATTAAATTTCACTTTAGAATAGACAGACAAAAATGTGTTATTTTTCAACAAAATGACCTGTGTAACGATAACTGTTGGGATGTGCAAAGGGTTAATTTTGAAATTTCATTGTCTCAAACTTCCATTTCAAAATTTTGCACCATTTAACCAATTGTTCTGAAATGTCCAAAACAGTAACTTGATTAAATACTCAAACTGTAAGGTTTACTCATGTATAAAGTTTGGAAAGAATTGTAGAGCAAGAGTATGCACTTCTCCCATGGTGATTCAAATAGTCTGATGACCAGGTTAAAAATGCTTTAACTTTTGGGTTTCATTTCTCAGAATGGCTTCTGATTTGACAGCCTTGGTTAATGTTGGCGTCAACACTGAATGTTCAACATGGACTTTTCACACTGTTATAAAGCTGCTTAAAGAAACCAGCATCCATGGGATGTCATGTCTTTGGCATTGAGGTAAAAGTAAAGAATTAGCCACATGGCTGGCGTTCTGTAAGTGATGTATTGTAGAGGTTGACTTTGTCATGTAACAGTGGGGGTGCAGTTTGTGAGCAGGAAATTAAAGAATGGAAAACACTTGATGTATCTTAACAATGTGATATTATGATGTCATAATTCAAATTCGAACTGATTGGTCAAGATAGAGGCCTTATGAGAAATAGTCACTCGAAGAGATCAGATTTGTAACATATTCCCCTCTTTTTTTTTTTTTCTTTTTTTTTGGGGTAATGTTACCATTTAATCTGTTTATTATTCATCTGAGTCCAATTTGGAAATCTTCATCAGATAAATGCATGTTCACCAGACAAAACAATTCAATAATTAGTCATTTGGAAAACATATACATCTGTCATAATTCTGTTCAAAATAATAATCTATGGTTTATTTAATGTTTATCTAAACAAACTGCACAAAATATACAGTTGATGAAACTATGAATCATTTTAATCAAATACACAGAGCAATACAGACAACATTATCCATTGCCTCCTATTTTATTTTTAGGTCTTCTTTCTTTCTTTTGTTATTCAATGTCAAATATCACAATAACAACTCTTTAAGTATGGATGAATAATGGATTGTTTTTGTAATCATGAATTCACACCGTGTGCTAAAGTTGTGACGAGTCTCACGGTGATGTTCAATTCAATCAACAGAGTCTTTATGATTATATTTAGATGGTATTTTTAAACCTCTCTCTTTCTCTTTCTCTTTCTCTTTCTCCATCTATCTCTTTCTGTGCTGCCAATGAGCCATTCTGTTGAGAGAACAAAATGGAGACTGTGGTTCTTTATGCAGTTCTTTTTGAAATCTAATGCCATTGTCAACCTTTTGCTCCAGGCTGTTGTTCAAATCAAATTATTCTAAACATGCAAGATGAGATGAGATTGATGGAAGAAAAAATAATAAATAAATAAATTAGATTTAAAACAGCACTATGGATTAGCATCCGACATTTTAAAGGTACTGTGTATGTAATATAAATATCTGTATGTGACTGAAAATAAACAACTCCTTTGACCTTGAAATCAAGTGAAATCTTTTCTTAAATCAGCAAATACTCCAGTGGAGGAAGATTGTTATGAATAAATGAGCTTATTAACAAGTAAAATGCCTTGCATGAATTAATGACTTATATCTCTTAACCTAGATTTGAAGGGGTCAAGACATGACTGATGTGACCAATGTTTTTAAAGGGATAGTTCACCCAAAAATGAAAATTCTCTCATCATTTACTCACCCTCATGCCATCCCAGATGTGCATGACTTTCTTTCTTCTGCTGAACACTAATGAAGATGCCCAATAGATGGCGATATGCACAAAGAATGTGAATCACCAACAACAAAAGAAGAAGAATGTGGAAATTAAAGTGAAAGTGGAGGAATATTAAAAAAAAAAGGACTTAAATATTGATTTGTTTCTCACCCACACCTATCATATCGCTTCAGAAGACAGATTAAACCACTGGAGTTGTATGGATTACTTTTATGCTGCCTTTATATGCTTTTTGGACCTCTCAAGTTCTGGCCACTATTCATTTGCATTGTATGAACCCACAGAGCTGAGATATTCTTCAAAATATCTTCGTTTGTGTTCAGCAAAAGAAAGAAAGCCATACACATCTGGGATGGGATGAGGGTGAGTAAATGATGAGAGCATTTTTATTTTTGGGTGAACTATCCCTTTAAGCTTATAAATCACCTAAACATAGAAATGTTTCATGTTGAAATATAATAATAGTCATATTGTTTTATAATTTTATGAATTGTATTGTTTTATATATATACATATACTGTATCTATCTATCTATTTATCTATCTATATCTATCTATCTATCTATCTATCTATATATCTATATATATATATATATATATATATATATATATATATATATATATATATATATACTGTATCTATATGCTTTTTCTTATTATTAATATAATTATAATTTATAATATAAGTTTTATTAGACATGCATGCAACAGCTAGCTGATCACATCACAAACAAGGAGCAACAACACCCGGACTCTCTTATCATTATTCTGGGAGATTTTAATAAAGCTAAACTCACCCGTGAACTGCCAGAATACAAACAACACATCACATGCTCCACCAGAGAAATAAATATATTGGACCACTGCTACACCACTGTAAAGGATGCATATCGCTCTGTCCCACGTGCAGCTTTAGGACTCTCTGATCACTGTCTGGTTCATCTTCTCCCGACCTACAAGCAGAAACTAAAATCAGCTAAGCCTGTAGTAAGGGCTGTAAAACGATGGACCAATGAAGCAGAGCTGGAACTACAAGCCTGCTTTGACTGCACTGATTGGAGTGTTTTTGAGGCTGCAGCCACAGACCTGGACGAGCTCATAGACACTGTGACATCATATGTCAGTTTCTGTGAGGATATGTGCATCCCTACTAGGACATTTTTATCATTCAATAACGATAAACCATGGTTTACCTGAAAACTCAGCTTCCTCATGCCAAAGAGGATGCTTACAGAAGTGGGGATAAAACATTGTACAACCAGGCCAGGAACACACTTACTAAGGAAATCAGAGTGGCTAAAAGAAGTTACTCTGAAAAGCTGAAAAAACAGTTTTCAGCCAGCAATCCTGTATCTGTGTGGAAAGGCCTAAAAAGCATCACAAAGTACAAGACACCTCCCTAACCCCCCATCTGGTACTCAATCTGAACTTATTATCTGTGAGGAGGATGTGTGCCGGGACTTTCGGAAACAAAACACTAGGAAAGGTTCAGGCCCAGACGGTGTTTCACTTGCATGTCTTAAAGTCTGCGCTGACCAACTGGTACCGATCTTCACACAGATCTTCAATAGATCACTGGAGCAGTGTGAAGTTCCCTGCTGCTTTAAACTCTCCCTCATCATTCCAGTCCCCAAAATCACAGGACTTAATGACTAAAGACCTGTCGCTCTCATGCCTGTTGTCATGAAGTTGTTTGAGAGACTGGTTTTGGCCTAGCTGAAGGACATCACTGGACCCCTGCTGGACCCACTTCAGTTTGCTTACCGAACAAACAGGTCTGTGGATGATGCTGTCAATATGGGACTGCATTATATCCTGCAATACCTCCACAGACCTGGGACTTATGCAAGGATCCTATTTGTGGACTTCAGTTCAGCCTTCAATACCATCATGCCTGGGGAAACTCACATCCGGGACCCTCACTATTAGCACTGGTGCTCCTCAGGGATGTGTTCTCTCTCCACTGCTCTATATGAACTTCAAAGACATTAGTCATTAATCTTACAGTTCTTACAAAACCTTTGTTTAAACACTGGCCCTTAACACTTACTTAGTTTAATAATTTTAAACAATGACTTGTACTGCACATAAATAAGTAATATTGGCATTATATTCATGCTGTTATCCAGAGGGGAACTGGCCCCCACAGTGAGCCTGGTTTCACCCAAGGTTATTTTTCTCCATTAACCAACATCTTATGGGGTTTTGTGTTCCTTGCCACAGTCGCCTTTGGCTTGCTCACTGGGTTTCTAAATACAATTATTATTTAACAATCCAATTCATTATTTAACACACTTCATAATCGTATTTAATCAAACTACACAATGATGACTCTAAGACTTTATTGATATTATGGTTTCATTTTCTGTTAATGCATGATTTTCTGTAAAGCTGCTTTGAAATGATGTGTTGTGAAAGGTGCTATACAGATAAAAATGACTTGACTCTTCTCCCTGTACACAAATGACTGCACTACAAAAGACCCCACCGTCAAGCTCCTGAAGTTTTCAGATGACACCACGGTCATCTGCCTCATCTGCGAAGGTGACGAGTCTGTATACAGATGGGAGGATGATCAGCTGGCTGTCTGGTGCGGTCACAACAACCTTGAACTGAACACGCTCAAACCCCCTCAGGACTGCCTCAGGACTCCCCCATAGAGCAATAATGGAATTACATATCTCATGTACATATGTAAATTCACATATTTAATTCAATAACTGTACATACCCCTAACTTGCACATACATTACCACTTGCACATATACATACACCATTCTGTGTCCTATTATTTGTATGTCTATTTATACTCTTACCTTGTTTTATTATCTGTGTGCACTTGTTTCTTCTATCACCAAAAAAAAAAATTCCTTGTGTACGTGAGAACACTTGACAATAAAGCTCATTCTGATTCTGATATAAGTATTTTAGTAATTTTTATTAATAGTTAGTTAATCATTTTAAGTTAATTTTTTATTGCTATTATTAGTAGACGTAGAGCTTGTAGGCATTGTTATAAATAAATTCAATGTACAAATGTTACTTGATAAATAACTCTCCAGCTAATTTATAGCAGTTTGTAAAACAAAAAAGCAATTACAACAGTTTCTACAACCATCAAAGTTTATACATTTGCATTTTCTAATGTATTTGAGTCTGCCTCTCTCACACGCACACACACTGGGGATGGAAATTTTCCTCTCAATAGCTTTGTTTCCTGCAGTAGACTTCCATCTCCTTTGGTTTTGTTCTATAAAATGGAGCTAAAAATTTGACCCAATGAATCAACAACAAAGGACAATCTGTGCATGAGAAGCACTCTATTATCTGTTGTCTCTCCCTGCTTCCAGAGGTTTGTATTCTTCACATCAAGCTTGGCGTGAAAATATTCCTGGGTCCTGTTCCTTTCAGTCATCGGTAGCTTGGAATGGAATTTGCGGGCCACGTTTACTTTGTCTGGCTGTTCTAAGCCTATTATCCAGTAAAGAAAGGTGCGGGGTTTGCGAGCCAGGCTCCCTCTGTGTTTGGCTGTTCAAACTATTTTTTAAAGCTTCAGTATAGAGGCCTGATTTAGGGATGGAGACACCACACCCCCTACCCCTTCATGTCATCTAATGGGTTTGGATAAAATACACTAGAGGAGTCTATGAATTCAATTACACCATACTGAAGAAAGTAAGGAAAGTTAAAATACTCACTGTTTCAGAAGCATAGCCACAAGATGTAAATATATGTTAACATGATTTTAGCAGTAGCTCAGCCAGACACTTTTGGGTGGGTGGGCCAAGAGAGATTATCTACTGCATGAGATCTGTACTTATTTATTTATTTATTTTATTTTATGTACCCTGATAGTACACGTACATCACCCAGACATCTAGTTGATGTGTCTGTTTACATCTGGAAGGCATATTTTTTTAGGTTGTTTGCTTATCTGCAATACGTCTATAAGAAGTTTTCTCTCGGATGTCAACAAGACATTCATCCAGGGCCGGACTGGGACTAAAAAGTGGCCCTGGCCTTTCTGGCCCAGAGCAGCCCACCAAAACCATCCTGCAACAACACACCATAACACACCGTCTCATTGATTTCATTTTCCGGCTCAATTTCAATTTTTATATGTAAAAAAACAAAACAAAAAAAAACAACATTTCTATTGACTGCTAGTGGCCCAGGCCCACAACAGCCCACTCTTGGCTACCCCACTGGTGACAAGTCATCTTTCTTCAAAGTTTTCAAAGATCTTAATAACATTTCAACTTTTTTTCTAGAAGTGCAAATAAACTATTGTCATAGTTAATATGAGGTTGTGGAAACATCAAGTATAATAATAATATATGTAAATATACCTATACAAGTTCATAAAATGTTGTTTAAAATAGATGAAGAAAGTGTCACACAGCAGGACACTGATGACAGTGCTTAAAATTTCATGTCAATTACTCACATAACTGTGTAAATGTTTATTTAAAAGAAAAAAATAAATGAAAACAAATTTGGCCAGAATATTTACATATGTAAATATAAACAAATATAATATGTAAAAAATAAACATACCTCTTAAAGTGTAGATCTTTGCAGATAGTTTGCAGATTAATTGCTCATATTTTCACTCTATGGGAGTTCGTTATGTTTTTATAATTTATCTGCAGTGTTTTAATTCCTTCCCCAGATTATGTAAAAGCCCTGTGCTTTGACAATTCCTGTTTCTGCTATCCTTTAAACAAAGTAAGCCTCAAAGACTCAAATAGCCACAAAGTAATATTTTTCATGACTTATTTTCTGCATTTTTATCAGGCGTGAGCATTATTCAGCAAGCCACATTGCTGCTCCCATGCTTTGCGTAATGAATAAATTATGCAAATGACTATGTACAGCTCATAGCTTTACTGTTTGCTGATTTTATTTTATTTTATTTATTTATTTACTTTGTTGTACCTTGCAGTTATTTGTTATTTTGTGATTATTCAGAGCTCATCTTGTACTTAATATGTTGTTATAGGTTGTCACCATTATTGTGATTTGTATGTCAAATAATGAGTTCCACATGAGGTACAGAGTTATTGTGCTTATAGGGATCCAAGCTATGATGTGTAAGTAATTCCAAAATAAAAGCCATTGAATCGGCTTACCTTGCAGAGTTTTAACAGATACGCTTTATTAAGGGGTCCATGTGGGCATGTTGGAGTCCAGGGCCGCTGCATATATGGCCTGTATAACGGGCTGGTACTTGCACAGCAGTGTGCCAGCCCAAATTATTCAGCGGCCCACCGGGAAACACCCGGTGCTCCCGACGGCCAGTCTGCCCCAGCATTCACCAGATGTCTTTGAGACATTTATGATCTAGAATGTTTGTAAATCTGATCTTTTTTAGATATTTAGCTGATGTTAATTAGAATACGATGCTATCCAGATAAAAAGATCTAAACCAGACATCTCGGATATGCTATCTGGGTACCAATCGCATTCTAATTAGCATCTGCTAAACATCTTAAAAAGATCAGATTTACAAACATTCTAAATCATAAACATCTCAAGGACATCTGATGAATGTCTTATTGACATCCGAGAGGAAACATTTTATAGACGTATTGCAGATGAGCAAACAACCTAAAAAATAAACACATCAAACAGACACATCAAATAGACGTCTGGTCTGGGTGATGCACATGTGCTATAAGGGTACATTTTACATTAACGTTTAGCTAATTGTTTTCCAGTACAGTACTTTTATTTTTCTAAAAGTCTAAATTATTTTTTGTGGTAATCAACATTATGCCACAAATGCTGTCCAATGAGCTTAACTTGTATTGAACCTAGAACATTAATTTACCTTAACATCCACATCTGCCTGTAACACACACACACACACACACACACACACACACACACATTGTAGAGGGAAAAGACATAAAGACCCACCCAAGTCAAGAACCATAAATCTGTTAAGAGATTAAATATCCTTCCATTTACAAAGTCAAGATCAGGTCACAAGTAAGTTTGCATTCTGCGTCATTCTGTGTCGTTTTTTTTTTATTATTTATTAATTTTTTTTACTTTTTTATACTTTGTTAGGAACTATAACCTTTGGAGTCAGCATTACAAGGCAATCACAAACATTTTTTCTCACCCAGAGATTCTGACTTTGAAGCCTCGTGGACAAAGTCCAGAATTTATTTGGGAGGATGTTGTCTTTGACTCTTTTTAAAAATGTTAATTTTGTGGCTGTAAATATTAGACCACCCACTGATTTCATGTGTAGTCTGCCAGAGCGACTGATGAACTACAGAAATAATACAATAAGACCAAATTTAAGACAGTTTAAATAAGCTCACATAATTTAATTTAATTGCATTTCACTGAATGCATGAAGCTACAGTAGAAGCATGGACAGCTTCCAAAACAGACAAGGCAAACAGTGCAGAAATGACCCGGTGTCACCTTTAACAGGTTTGAATTATGTTACATTTTAGTCATTATTTTAATAGACTTCTTCCTGTCTAGTGCTGCTTAAAGCAAATGATGTGTGATCGGTAAGAATGGCAAAGACAGGCCAAGTGTCTGTCATGTTTTTCCTATGTCTTTACAGGTCTTTTTTTTTTTGGTCATGTGGCAAGCTATGGCATTTGGATATAGCAATGAAATATCTGAAAAAAGCGTAAGGGTAGACAGAGAGAGAGTGAAATTCAAATGCTTGCAACAATCTCATATCCGTACCATGTTGAAAAACAATGTTTTAAGTGCAAGGAAAAGCCTTGATATAAAATGTTTATGTAACACATCGAAAATTCTCTCTTTAAATATCAGTACGTACATCAACATATTACTTTAATTTGCATTTATACAGACATCTATTTTTAATCATGGTATTTTTAACAAAGGTGGATACATGATGAGGTGACAGATCAAGGACACATTTGGTTGGATCACAATTAGAAATGCGTGTAACATTCAAGGTTCTGTTGTCCTTCAGGAGTTTACCAATCTAAGACGTATTGTTCATTCCAGTACGAAAAGCAACATACTTCAACAGTCAACCATCAAAGTTCCTCTTTAACATTTTCAGAGCAGGCTCTGACAATATTTGGAGTCAAAATCCTCTTCTTTCCATTTATGACACTCATTTCAAGTTGACAAGTCTTATGTTTCCAAAACACAACCATATTTCAAACCATTTAACTGTCTTACTTTTTCTTGAGATCCAAGAAGTATTGAATCCAATGAATCCAAATGGTTTAGTCCAACAAGTATCACACAACTGGTCCACGTTCATTCTGAAATTTTCCTCAGTGGGCTTCGCTCAGCTGCGTTGAATCCTTGCACCAAACGGGCAAGAAACACCCAACTAAGGACAAGCCAATTATGGACAAGTTAATTTAATCAGATTCTGTCTGAGCACAGCTCACACAATGTAACAAAACTGGTCATTGAGTAATTGTTAATGGTAGACTGTTCTCAACACCAGCTTGAATTAAATGGTATCCTCCACCACATCTCACTGGATCCAGATGGTGTTGGCTCTATCAGGTCGTTGTGGGTCTGCGGTCAAGTCTCCAAAAGTGGAAAAGAACTGCTCCATCTCTTTCTGTAGCATTTCGTTTCTCTTCTCTGCATCTTCCTTTGCTCGCTCAGCGTTTCTCAGCTTTATCTCTACCATGATGTACTTCTTCTTCTCCTGGTCCAGCTCTTCATGTAGATTTGCCATAACAGCCTCCAACTCAAAATTACGATATTCCAGACTAAAAGGAAGATAGGAAGAAGGTTTGTTCAATTAACATAAATGGGGACTGGGGCTGTCAAGCTCCAATATAAACAAAAAAGTAACAAAAAAGCAGATGATTCGTGTACAATATTTCAAGTCTTTTCAACATCCTTGACATCAATAGCCACTTTTCCACCACCGGGCCTGTGCGAGCCAGGGCTATCATCTGGCCAGCTGGGGCCAATATCCTCAAACCTCAAGCCGTAAAACCAAAATCGATCTGTGACTCAGCGAATTTCGCCTTTTACACTGACCCTGCCTCAATCCCCAGTTGGCTTTCTTTGGTCCAAGGGTAATCGGCAGGCCCCGAGGAGGTACGATGAAGCACTGGAAGTGACAGTGGGAACGCAACTGGCCCTGGCACGCACTAACATTTGGCCCGATAGTGGAAACGCAGCTAATGATGTCAAGCCTCATTGGTTCTCACATGTCTCGTCATTGACGTAAAACCTTTTTGAGCCATATTTGAACTGAATGACATTGCAAAGATGCGGGGAACAGGAATATTGTCAGAGAATAACAACTTGAAAGAATATTCTGGGTTAAATTCCAGTTAAGATCAATTGACAACATTTGTGGCAATATGAAGCTTATAATTTTATAAAAGCACTTACATTAATTCTTCTGTATTATTTGAGCTGTAAAGTTGTTTAAATCATCGGGGATTACAGGGTTTATGGTGTTAGGTCATCATAGCAACAAAGTTGTAAAATTGGATATAACTTTTCACAGAAAAAGTTTAGTAAGCGATTTTATCACACTAACATTTTGTTTACATCTTGTGGCTATACTTTTGAAACTGAGTATTTTAACATTTATGGATTGGCCCCATTCACTTCCATTGTACCCAGATTTTTGCTTTTTGTAAAGAAAAGGAGGCATAAGTCTAAATTAATTTTTGTGGTAATCAATATTATGACACAAATTTTGTTGATTGAGCTTAAATTGTATTAAACCTGGAACATTCCTTTAAATGGTGTTTCTTTGGAGCTTGACAGCCCATTATAAGAAAGAAAGAAAATCATACAGTTCTGAAACAATGTGAAGGTAAAAGATGACAAAATTCTAAATTTTTGGTAAAATATTCATTAAAAGGTTATTTTAGAATAACATTAAAACAAACATTATATTTGTGTATTTACCAAAATGACAAGAAAGACAAATGCAAACATTAGCACTGGCACCATAAGGTTTATTAGAATAGGTTAACTTCAGGTATTTTCAAGTACTAAGAACATGGTTGAATCTGAATCTCACCTCTTGATTCTGGCCTCATATTCATTCTTCTGCTTGAGCATTTCCTGTTTGAGGCTGGCCACCAGGCTGTGCAGTGCACTGTGATTGGTTGGTCCGTTGGTGACAGCAAATACCGTTTCACTGTTTTCACTGCTGCTTGTTCCTTTGCTTCCACGACCCCCTCCATTACTGGTCCTCTGCTCCCTGTCTTCTGGCGCTGGTCCATTGTCTTCCTGTACCGGCCCGTCCAACAACGGGTCCTCAAAATTGTTGCCAAAGAAGTCCTGCTCTGGACAGGTTGTAGTTGAGGAGCGACAAGATGTGGAGTTCTCCGGCAGAGAGATTTCACAAGACGACGTGGACCAGGTGGCGCTGTCCACGCTTTGTTTGTCCTCACAGCTGCTGCTGAGACTGGGCTGCATCAGTTGTGTTTGATGCTGGATATGGACGTTGTCATATGTGGACAGGCGATTCTGGTGGTGCTCGGCGTCTCGAGTTTTTCCTTCACGCATTGTGACATGACCGTTTGGCATCCAGAGTCCATTACGCCCATTTAGAGTCCCATTCGTCCCATCCGTAATGGACACGCCCATCCGCACGACACCATTTTGAACCCCCATCTTAGTGCCCGAGCCCTTCATTGCGCCTGCCCGTCGGGTCTGTAGGGTGCACATGTTGGGCAAAGTCTGGCTCTTCTCTTGATTGGCTTCACCTGAGGATGAAGATGAGCTGAAGGAGCCGTTAGTGACAATTCCGCTGCCTTTACTGAATGCTGGGTTCTTTTTTATCGTAAGCGGCGGGCTACGCGTAACCTCGATTCGCGGACCTGTAAAACCGTCACGAGGGCTACCCAAGCAGGGAGAGCCATTTTCCAATGGAGCCCGGTTGGGTGATTCGGGTGTGCCCCATGTGCACTGTCGTACACCAGTGGTGTTGTTGTTCTCTTTGTTGTGTAGCTGACCATTGGTCGGCCGTCTTTGTGTCTCATTGTTGTTGTTATTGACCAATTCCAGAGTGCTAGTATGGTCCTCTTCGGGTGGGAAAAGAACATCATGCCGAGCAATCAGAACGCCCATTAGCTGTTGCACCACTACTGTGCCTGCAAACAATGTAAACAGATATTAAATAAAATTTGGGAGTTTTGAGGATTTTGGTTCATGGCTTTGAAGATATATATTCTAGTGGACACCTAAAAGCTGTCAAAATTAACTGTTATAAGATATACGTATTTAATATTTACAGTCTTTCTCTTCCGGGAAAACGGACCACAAATATTAATGATTTTTCTTGCACTCCACAGATTTTTGTCCAATCAAATGCTCTCTAGAATGAGAAAGTCCCTCCCCCTAACAACACCTGATACTGACTAGCAAGTAGCAAATTATGAATCGTGGCTATTTGAAAAAAAGGGACAAGAAGTTTGATGTGTCCCGCCCAAAATTTCTGTTTCAATAGGAAATATGTAAACAGGAAAGAAAACTGTGCTTGTCCAGCAATTTCATTTTGTTTTGAGTTCTTCCACTCAGAACTGGCAATTTTTTTTATTCAGAGCACCTACACAGTGTGCACTGTGTGATATGGATAAAAGACATACCTTCCATTATAGTCATTGGGTCTTCGACCTTTGGCCTCAAAATATTTGGCCCAAAGACTGTCGCCAGATTTTGAACACTCATTTTATTCACCCCAGAGTATGACTGCACCTCATCCAAGAACCTGACCAAAAAAGATTTATATTAAAATGCAGAAATTACAATGCATTCCTCTTTAAGTGCATGTACAAATATTTAAATGTGTAAAATCTGCTAAATACAAATTCCACAGTATCAAATGAAATTGAAAAATGAAGATTACATGAAAGTGGCTTTTAAGGTTGGGTGGTTTGAGAAAAATCTTATTCTGTAGTATGGTATGAGTAATTTTACACCGATCAGCCACAACATTAAAACCACCTGCCTAATATTGTATAGGTCTCCCTCGTGCCGCCAAACCAGCACCAACCCGCATCTTAGAATAGCATTCTGAGATGATATTCTTCTGACCACAATTGTACAGAGCGGTTATCTGAGTTACCATAGACTTTGTCAGTTCGAACCAGTCTGGCCATTCTCTGTTGACCTCTCTCATCAACAAGGCATTCTGTCCACAGAACTGCCGCTCACTATATGTTCTTTGTTTTTGGCACTATTCAGAGTAAATTCTAGATACTGTTGTTCATGAAAATCCCAGGAGATCAGCTGTTACAGAAATACTCAAACCAGCCCATCTGGCACCATCAATTATGCCACAGTCTATATCACTGAGATCCCATTTTTTCCCCATTCTGATGGTTGATGTGAACATTAACTGAAGCTCCTGACCTGTATCTGCATGATTTTATACACTGCACTGCTGCCACACGATTGGCTGATTAGATAATCGCATGGATGATTTTTGGTGACAGACGGGCTGGTTTAAGTATTTTTCTAACTGCTGATTTTTCACTCACAACAGTCTCTAGAATTTACTCCGAATGCTTCCAAAAACAAAAAAACATCCAGTGAGGGGCAGTTCTGCAGATGGAAATGCCTTGTTGATGAGAGAGGTCAACAGAGAATGGCCAGACTGATTCGAACTGACAAACTCTACGGTAACCGCTCTGTACAATTTTGGTGAGAAGAATAGCATCTCAGAATGTTATTCTGAGATGTGGGTTGGCGGTGTTTTAGTGGCAAGAGGGGGACCTACACAATATTAGGCAGGTGGTTTTAATGTTGTGGCTGTTCGGTGTATATCACAGTAATGGTATATATCATGATATAATGTAGTTATTATGGCTGGAAATAAAAAAAAAAATGGTTTACGTTTTAAGAAACCATTTGGTTACCATGTGGTAATTTGGATAATCTATTGATTTAAATGTATAATGCAATACCACACAGCCCTTGAGGCCTTTGTGCAATGGAATGATGTACAGGATTTCAGAATAAAGAATATAAAAAGCGCTTACTTGCATATGTATTTAAGCAGATTGTAGTTCACCAAAGGTAGACTTTCAACATGCCTTCTTAATTTCTTCATTCCCTGCATAGAGACAGAAAAATCAATTAAATAAATACACGGCTAGACTACAAACACATTCATGCATTTATTTAAACTTATTACCAAAATCCAATTTAAACAACCTGGACTAATATGCATTATCACAAGGCATATTTAATTAAAAAACAATTTAACCTGTCCCATTGCATTCAAAGTCTTAAAAGTCAGTTTGAACTATTCTTAATTGACTTTAAATATTCATATTGCAATTTATTCAGTTATTAGTATGCTATTCGTCATCTTAGCGTGGGTCAATGGGTTTAACAATTGATGACGATCCAGCTTTAATGATGCAGCGCTCCATCCCAGATCTGTTTTAGACCCTTTCATGGTCGATATGTTTTTCCCTGCAGGCTTTCTCTGATGAAAATGACTTTGCTTCAGCAGACGAGAAGGCTGTTTCACAATACAAATGGATCGAATAAAGCCTTTCGCTTCATTTGACATGGTACCTTGCATCTTTGCGTCTGCCGAAGTAGTCATGTACTGCACTCTAGAGATTCTCACAGGTAAAAATCTCCTTCAAAACCTCCAGGCAGTAATTTAAAATCAGTGTAATAGGGCACTGTCATTCATTTTGATTCTATCCTGAAACAATTCAAAAGCCACTGGCTGGATGTGCTTGTGATTTGCAAGATAAAAGTTTAACTTGAAAGTCACAGTGAGGTTGGTTCTATTCCATTAGGGTTGACCCAAGCTTCTGTAGTAGTTTAGGCTCAGAGAAAGAAAGGAATGGAGAGATGTCAGATGAAAGAAAAGAAGACTATAGGGACACAATGATGTGCTGAATCATATTATTTCTGCCTGGTGGTGTCAACTGATCTCAATTTGAACCAAACGCAAACTACAGAAATAGTGAGAGGTAATTTGATAAATATAAAACTGCCCACAGTGCGAAGAAAAAATATAGCCATCAGCGGGGAACAGAACGAAAGCGTTAGCGAAAATCCAACTATGGCTAGTGGCCATTTACGTGGTAATGGGCGATTGTTACATTTCCTAATGAATATTCATGAGGCAAGCTGATACGCTTTATTATGGCCCCGTCAACCAATTTTCAGATTGTTCCTACATTCATTTATCCCTGTAGAAGGTGTATGGAAAGTTACTTTAGATTAGAATTAGATTAGAAATAAAAATAAAAATAGCAACTTAGCACAGCACTAAACTACCTTATCTTAATGGAGACTATCTAATTTATAAAAACCAAACAATTGCAATGTATGTTAAGAGTACATAATTCAATGAAATAATACCTATTTTATTTTATTTAAACAACATATAACAGTAGTTGACAGACTGAACTGTATCACAACAACCGTTTTTGGGAAAAAGTTGCACATTGAATGTCACAGCTTGCTAAAGTCTCTCAAGAAATTCATGGCAAAGAAAATTAGGCCTATGCTTATTTTTTTTTTCTTCCATTGACTCCCATTGTTTGCTTAAGTCACATAAAATTCACCTCAAAATCAAATATACTTAAAAATCAAGATTCTCCCCATTGCTTGCCATTGTTTGCTAAAGTCACACAAAATTCACTCCAAAGAAAAGTACGTTTAAAAAACAAGATTCTCCCCACTGACTGCCAATGTTAGATAAAGTCACACAAAATTACCCCGAAAACAAAATACTTAAAAATCTGCCTTTTTCCCATTGACTGCCTTTGTTTGCTAAAGTCACACAAAATTCACTCCAAAGAAAAAAATGCTTAAAAATCAAGGTTTTTACCACTGACTACTATTGTTTGCTTAAGTCACACAAAATTCTCATAACAAAATATGCTTTAAAATCTAGACTTTTATAAGTAGCTTCCTCAAAACACTTTCAAAGAGAAAAAAACAAAATACTTAATCAATGTCAATGCTTGGGTCTCTGATGGTTAAACAAGACAAAAAAAAAATATCCCATTTGTTCGGTAAGAACAGGATCAACATGTTACAAGAGCACTTACTGCATCCTGGTCTTTGCTGAGGAGTTTGGTGCAGGCCAGAAACTCGTCGTATTTACAGAAAGGGATGACGGGCTCAGGAAGCTCTCTCAAGTACAGCTTCAGCAAGGAGGCTACGGTGTGTACATCTGTATTACTGTGGAGATAAATAGGAGTAGCAGCCATATTATTATATAAAATATCATATATATATGCCAAAGAAAGACAAACAGCAAGCTAGAAACATACAATGTGAGAAACATTAAGAAAAAAGGTGATAAAAAAAGGATTGTAGGAGTGTAGTACACTTTATATGACAGATCAATACTAGCCAGGGGGAATCAATGGGGTGGGTGTGCATGTGAGCGTCCCTGTGTTGGTATCTCAGCATATCTAATAGTGAGGATAACAGCAACCTGGTATTAAATCAGAGCAAGTACCAGCACATCACTGAATGGTCCTGTAACCGCACGGTAGAGGACCTAGGGTCGTGACTACACCTTAATAAGCAGGATTTATTGACACTTCCCAGGTGGGTTGGACAGGAATGGTGGGCCATCCTTTACAGGGAGATCACTTAAGTCATGGTGGATGTGACAGCTACACACACACACACACACACACACTCTCAACCTCCAAGTCTACTACACAAGGCACATGCACACATAGCCTAACTGTCAAATGCATGTGCTTTATTATCACCATTATTATTATCTATACAGGTGTGTTCTAAATATGAACAGTGCTAAATATGCAGTGTGCTTTCCCCTTTGTGCCTTCCTGACAGTGTGATTGAAAAACTCTGACAGCTATCGCAAAATCACAGACTAAAAATAAATTGTGAGGCAGCTGTTGATGTTATATGCAGCACTTGGAATCATGAAAGTGCAGAGAAAGCTTATTCTGATTGAAAAAGTGTTTAGCACTGACACATTTTAAGGTAATGTCCTGAGGGGACATTAGCTTTAAGCAGGCAAATTATAGCACATTCAGTCTAACAGAGGAGCTAAATCTGCAAAAATTTAAATGGGTCGTTTGCTGTACTGTATAGAGAAGCATTTGAAGGAATGACATCTTTACAAAAGGAAAAACATCAAATGCAACACAATAAAAGTATACACTGTACTTTACGTTACTTATGTTCCACAGTTGGTATACCCTAAAGGCAAGTTTCATGTTTGCAAGTAAAATGTGATCTTAAATACAGTAACTGATTAAGCGAGTTTTATACAGTATAAGTCAGATTTTATAATGTGTATTAGAGACTGTATGTGTATTTAGAGGAAGTACCAGTCAAAAGATGGCTTCTCTCCACAGTCGAAAGCATCCTGGAGCTCTTTGACAAGGTTGGCCTGTCCAGGCAGACGGAAGAGCCCTTCTTCCCGTAGACCCCACTGCCGAATGAAGTCCACACACTGCTCCACCAGCATAGGAGCCATTTTGTTCCCATAGCGACGCTCATATCGAACGGTCTCTTCCAACTTCTGACCAAAGATTCCTGAAAAAAATAAGATGAAGTTCAGCTGAGCTACTGAAGCATCTGGCAAGTAGCATGAATAGCTGATTTTAAATCACAGCAGGCCAAATATTATTGCTCAGAGGTTGTTCATTCAAAACTCAGGAGACTCAATTGAGTCTCCTTAATCTCATTTAAGTTTCATTCTAGTATCAACGTGGTCTCAGATGTTTCACCTACAACTCCTTGGGAGTAATACAAATAGAACAAATGACAAAATTAATGCCATACAGTAAATGTAAGAACTCCAAAATGAATGTGGATCACATAGCTCAGATAATTTTGGTCTTAGGAACATTTGATGAAATCTCTGACTTTTGATTGCAGACCTTGGTATGCTGGCCAATCTGAGCACAATGTGAGACATTGTTGAGATCTGTGGTCTTTTTCTCAGGAGAAAAAAATCTGAGAAGCAGATTTGAAAAAGAAGCATTTGCTTAAATGTGCACTCAGTAACTTTTGTTTTTGTGTTCTTTTGAACTTACACTGACACCTAGTGGCTTGGATGCAGCATAATTTAAAATCAATAGTTTTCAGTTTCAGATGCCGTTGTAGAAATGTAGTATTCACAGTCAGCCATGATACTTTAATCAATGAGTGAAAGTGTCAAATAACAGGACGGTTACTGAGATTATGCGAGTAGTATTCGGTTGGTCATGTGATTCTAAGATGGCAGCCCCCATGTGCGGACCCTCTCCATGTAGAATAAACCAGCTTTTATAAAATTACTAATGTGACTGGAGTCTTCATTTTAATGTGAGTGTTTTAATTTTATAAAAATTTCATATTTGTCAATGAAAGACTTTGGTTGTGTGTACTGCACCTGATAATTTGTAGTACTAGCATAAAGTTGATGTCTCAGTGGCAAGTTGCGTATTATACATTATAAATAAACATGCATATTATTAGTTAGTGTGCTATTGTAATATTGTGTGGAATATAAGAAGTCTTGAGGCATTTGACAGACCGTTTAGAGACTTAAAATTTAGCTTTAACTCAGGGAGAATTCTGAAATCCCCCATCATAGTGAGAAAAGAGCAGCATTTAGCATGCTGTTCACTGTTCTTTCAACCTGTATTTCAGAACACTTCATGCTCTCTGGGAAGAAAATTGCACAATTCCTGTCCTCCCCTGGTCTTTTATCTGCATCGCTGGGGCTAAAAACAAGCCTGATTCACATGTGGCATGCATTTGAGCAGGGATTAGGGCAGACTTCCTGGAAGCTTTGGATCGGTGGAGCTTTCCAGGTCTGCGGACACAGACATGAGGTACGAGATGGTACTATTTCAACAAAGCCCAAAAGACAGGAAGGGTTTTACCACTATTTCCTGCTCAAGCCTATGAAAAATATGGGATCAGCTGCAATGTTCTCTCTAATTTATGTTCTTACAGAGCAAAATATATATGTCTATTGGGCAGACCCTTCAGTCACCTGAGCAGAAACACCCTATGCACATGCACCCCGTGACATGCAGTGTTCACTATGCCAAGAAGAAATTCTATAAAAATTAATACAGAACCATCTAATGCATTTCTTTATTAGGGTATTTATTGTGTTTCATTTTAGACACAAACTAAAAAAAACAAAAACAAAAACAAAAAATTATAATACAATAGAAGTAGAATAATATATTCTATATAGGGGAGACCAAGGCTAGATGCCACAAAGGTTACATCTCAGTAACGGTAAGATTTGAGTCAAAAGTCCAGTTGGCCAAATGTGTGTTTTCTCTAGCAGAGGTTCTGTATGTTGGTTTCAAACACCATTTTAAAAGCCTCTATAATTAGAATATTTTTGTGAGTTCTATCCTCCAGAATAAATGTTTTCATTATTATCATATTTTGGTTGTGATAGGGGCTGACAGGGGGAATGTGAAATCTTCATCAGTGGTTTAGTGGCAAGTTCCATTGTGACAACTTACCCCATATATTGTGACAATATGCCCCACTACTGGGGCAAGTTGTCATAAAAGATGTGTTCACTGAACTATATTATTTTCTGTGCAAGAATGGTGAAAATATTCAATAGCTTTATTGAAGCCAAGACTTTGAAGGTATGTAGCTATGCTAAAATTGACTTTCAAAAAAAGACCTACCCAGAAAAATATTTGTGTAGAGTAAAAAGTGTGACAACTAGCCACAGTCTTCCCTATATACTGTATATCTGACATTTTTTTCTAACATACACTCTAAAAGAATGTCTTTTGCATTCTCATGTTTTAAAAAAAAAAAAATGTCTTACCATGTTTGAAGCTGAAGCAAGTTCTAACTTTACGGAAGACACTTCTGTGCATGAAATTGTAGTAAAACAAAGGATCCAACAAGGTGCATCTGACTTTCATCATCTTCAACACTGAGTTCAGTCACACTACAGCCAAGTAGGGACTGCTAAGATGGCAAAGACAACAACAAGTGAAACGCATCCAAAACCTTCTCCTCAAGTGCTGGATAGGAGTTGAGCTTCCTATTTCCAAATCCTTAGGAAAGCATTCTGAGAACTTTTTATGGAGACTTATAATGAACTGTAACCATAACAGATGTCACAGTGTTCCTGTAGCTCAACTGGTAGAGCATGGCACTGGCAACATAAAAACCATGGGTTCAAATTCACAGGGAACGCAAAGAGTGATCAAAACAAAATGTATACCTTGTCAGCTTTGGATAGATTTAAATGCATTTAAACAATATGACTATTTCAGAATGCTGAAATCTTTCTTCTTTCTCACTTTGGTCACTTTCCATAAAGGAAGTAGTTTACATGTTCCAATATGAAACGGTTTACGTGTTTCAGCTTTCCAGCCGTCAGTTTTTGTTGTCTGGGTCCTTTATTCCCAGACAAGGAATGTTGAATGCTGAATGGTGAATAAACAGAAATCCCATCATGCATCTTTGGACAAGCGATGTCTGTTATTAATGGTGACCACACAGGTGCAAGACAGTGCTTTGGCTACAACATAGGAACAAAACTAAAAGAAACTGAATATAGACATTGCTTGGCCTGAACTGGTGATGGATTATGCAGAGGCCCTCATATTAGTTTCTCTGTTTCTTATTTCTTGGAAAAAGAAGTTTGTGAGAAAAGTATGAAGAGTCAGTCTTGTCTTTCCAGCCAAACATAATCTCTTGATGGATTTTCTCTCCCTTCGGTCAGTTGCCCTGGCTTACACCTCGTGAGTTCTTGGTTTCACATGTCTGGAGCTCTTGTAAGCGTTCACTTTAAATCACTGTTTCTTTGTAAAAGGAATCCTGAGGGCTTTAAGAGCAGGTTTGAGTTGATTTTGCCTTCTGTGTTCACTTAGGCAGAGTGCCCCAATGACTTTGACTTCACTTTCCAGTCATGATGCAGAATGGCAGGCAATTAACAGCACTGGACACATACACACATATTATTCCTTCACACAGTTAAGCAGGTGCTCTGCCAGAAGCACAAAGCTGTCCAAGTCTTTTCTGCTGACCCCATGTATTCACACACAGTGCTCTATTGTGTCTCTTATCATACAGAAAATCAAATATAAGCAGCAGACAGACCAGCTCTCCACACAGATTATGTTCTCGTCTCTTCTCTTTTCGTCTAGTTTTACTGTCTTGCACGTTTGAGGTCTTAAAGTCTCTTCTCACTGTCTTGCATGTTTGAGGTATACTCGACTATTCTCATCTCATCTTCTCTTCGACTGTCTCTGATTGTCCCATCTCTTGTACGGTCTTCCAACTTTGAGGTCTTCTCATCTCCTCTCATCTCATTATGTAACTTTGAGGTCTTCTATTCTTTGATCGTCTCTGATCTTCTCGTCTCTTCTCTTGCCTCGTTTGAGGTTTTCTTGTCTTTTTTCATCTCATACCTTTGAGGTCTCCTTTTTTATTATCTTGTTTTGTCTCATCTTGTCTTGTATAGCCTTTGTTCTTCACACTGTCTTGCAGGTTTGAGGTCTTCTCATCTTGTCTAATCTTATCTCATACATTTGAGGTGTTCTCTTTGATTGTCTCTGATTGTCTCGTTGATTCTCTTGTCTCATTACTATCTTAAACCTTTGACGTTTTCTCGTCTCTTCTCAACTCATATCTTTGAGGATTTCTATTCTCACAGACCTTTGAGGTATTCTCATAGCTTCTCGTCTTGTCTCATCTTATACTTTTGGCATCTTCTCTTCTCTGATTGTCTCTGATCTTCTCGTCTCTTCTCTTGTCTTTATACTGTCTTGCACCTTGGAGGTTTTATCATCTCTTCTCATCTCATGTCTTCTATTCTTTGATTGTCTCATTTCATCTCATCTGGTCTTCTCTTCTCTTCTCATCAGTGTCTTGCACCTTTAAGGTCTTCACATCTTTTATGTTTGAGGACTTCTCTTCTCGTCTCTTCTTTTGAGGTAAATTTAAAGACTGGGCAATTTGTCTAAATATCTCAATTTAAATATTTTAAGTATTTAGACATAATTTGTTATAAAATCTGTATCATATCCTGTATATTGTATATTCCCCGTTCCTCTCAGTCTTCAAGTGTACTCCAGTCAGAAATCCAATCTGGAGGCAGAGTCCTTTCCCTCCTTTACGGAGGTTTGGATTCAGAGTGGGAGGAGACAGACTGCTCCATCCATCCAAAGCTCAGACTTGACCTGAACTCCAGAGCTGAGAGAGTATGACAGGGCCAAATTAACCCCCCTTTTCCCCCAAGGTTAGCTTTAAAAAAAAAAGCTGCTAAGCTCTTAGCTGTGTAATCGTCTGTTGTGGCTGTTCCCAGCCCTTTGCCCTCATTCCCGCCGTTCACACTGCCGTGTTTTGTGAAAGTGCTCTCAAAAACAGCGCTCCACATATAGCTCCACAATAGCTGTGGGCAAATGACTCTCACCCAAAAGGTTCTCCAATTTATCGGTGCAAAACTTTCAAAAGAGTTAAGGCAAAAAAATATTTATTGTTTTAATCTTCCTGAATAGAACATAAGAACCCTTTGAATTCTCAATGAATATAGAGTATGTTATATGATTAAGCCTTCGGGCAAAGATTAACAAATGAAACAGACTTTTAAACTTTACATTTTTTATGAGCATTTTAATTTCAAAGAAATTAGGCCTTGCAGTAAAACACCGCAGACTCAGTCAAGGGGGAGATTAGACATGTCAACAGCAGCAAATATAGGACTTCATTAAAGATCTCATACTGACTTCTCACTGTCAAGTCCCCTATAGAGACCACAGTTTCAGGCTCTATTTAACTCATTTGGGATGGTAGAATCTAGTCTTAGCCTCAGGTGGCTTGTTTTTGTTACAGCTAGTTGTGGACTGACACTTCTATTTAATTATTATTATTTATTTTTTTATACCAGTTTATTATTGTAGTATCAGCTATTTCAGATAAACCCGCACTTGAGCTCACACATGCCCGTTTGTTCAACAACACTTCCAGTTCGGCCACTGGGGGCAGTGATTTAAATTTCAGTAAGCAAAGACTGATTTCAGCAGCATAAGTTTCGAGCTGTCGCTGAATTCACAGTGTGATCAGTCTGAACAGTCTGGCAACTGAAGTGTCTTTACTAGGCATGCAGCGATAACGTGAGTTTTAGTCCGAACCAGCCACAACCGTTACAAATGATGCGGAACAAGACATTTTGTCGGTCGGTTGGTTTCTATTTTTCCTGATTTTTTTTTAGCACTACCCACAAGGTAATACCATGGGTCCAAAATCTAGTTCCACATAGCTGTATATTAAACTAAAATATGTTCTAGCTGGCTGTGTTTTTGCCATTTTGCACAGTATATCACTTTCAGTGAGCACAGGTGTAACATCCGAGGTTGTTACCCCTCCTACCAACCACCAGAGGGAGCCCTCTTTCGAATACTAACTCCATGCTGTTCCATTGTTCATTGCGAAGTATTGCCAGTTTACCAAGCGGTTTTCCATTGCTGATTGTTCTCTTGTTATAACCATTGCCCGTTTTCCTGGATTTACTGCCTTTTGGATACCCCTTTGTTTTGTTTGCCTTGTTGGACTTTTTTTGGTTTATTGGATTATACTGCCTGCTTAACAATTATACCTCTATTTGCCTGCCGATTTGGATTGTTTGCATGTGTACTTTAATAAACTTCCTGCACATGGATCCTAACACTGTCTCCATGGCCAGTTTGTTACAACAGATGTGTTACTTGAAAATAGCTGGATAATGGTCACGTCTCACCCAGTTAGGACAAGGTGTAAAAAGGAGACTCTTGCACTTGACATTTGCCATATTAGCAGTGCATACAGCTTGCATTACCTTTGGATCCCACACAAGAAAATGTTCCTCTTTTGGTCAAGGTAAACTTTCAACTTTTATGTTATCTTGTATAAGTGTCTTCTCGATCACATTGCTGTCTCAGAAACAAAAAGACAGTCAATACTCTAACTACAAAGAAGACACTTAAATGTCACAGTTGAAAAGCTGAGTGAGACTTTGGAAGTTGGCTGAGTGGATTGAGAAGAGATGCAAGCAGAATACCAAGTCAGCATTGTTTGAAATATGGACTTGAGGTATAATCTGACTTCATCTGATATGCTCATTTATATAAATGAGATCTGATGAGTTATCTGCAGCTGGATACACAAACTTAAATCAAATCTAAGATTGAGATGTCAAGAGATACAAGTGTAGAACAGAACAAATGTGTATTGCAACTGGGTGGCCTCAAAACACTATGGAACCCCTACAGTGAGGATATTGTACACTGTTTGACTCTCTGACCTTTAACCTGTGGGGTAAATCAGGTTACTGTGGGAGGGAACTTAACTTTCACAACCACAAATGTGAACAAAAGATGCCTTCCTGAGGAATTGTAGTTATTTTGGCAACACATGCATACACTGAGATATGAATGGCTTTGTGCATCTGGTGTGGCGGCACACAGGAATGCCACCCAAAATTGTAACAAAATCTCCATTTGTCAAAATGCAGTGAACCAATTGAGTTCACATAGTAACATGGAAGGGACTTCTGACTTCTGATGAGACAATTATTAGAAGCTACACCAAACACAAAAACATTTTCAAAATAACTTTTAATTAAATATGTAATATTTTCTCCTGATTCAAGGTAACATGTATTCAGAAGTACATTGGGAAGAACAATGACCCTGAAAATGCAAAACAAAATAAATGAGAACCCAACCTTTAGTCAGTAGGTTGATTCTCACCCTGTGCATTATTTGACCTGTAAATTTGTTTAAATATATATTTGGGTTTGTTTGCGGTCATTTAAGGGTTTTAGGGTTTACAACGTTACATCATCATAGCTAAAGTTGTAAAATTGGATTAAACTTTACACAGAAAAGGTTTGTAACAGATTTTATCCCATTAAAATCATGTTAACACTCATTGTTTATGTCTTGTGTCTATACTTTTGAAACAGCAAGTATTTTAACGTTTACGGATTGGCCCCATTCACTTCCATTGTAAGTGCCTCACAGGAACCCAGATTTTTGCATATATTTATATCAACATCATGCCACAAATGCTGTCGATTGAGTTTAACTTGTACTGAATATTCCTTTAATCACAGATTAGCAATAGCGAACACAAAAACAACATTTACTACTGTGTGTTTACAAGCAATTGCAAAAAGATATCTCATGTAAAGCCAAACCTGAATGACGAAAGTTGATGCAACTTGTAGTACAAGTTTTAGAATCCACAACATTGTACACCTGCCTCTCCAAGCCTAATTCTGTCTGTCTCTTTATTATGAGGCAGGGTTACATCTCTTCCTTATTACTGTGGATGAATGGTTTATTTCTGACAACTCTGCCCACACAGTGAATCCTTTAGATGGCCATGCAAGGGTGATCCATTCTTGCAGACCAGAGAGCAAACTTTTAAATCAGAGTAGGCTACAGGAACTTCATCACGACTCTAGAAGTGGACAATCTAATGAGTAAGTGAGGCTGAATTAATGAGTGCACCTGCAACCACACCCACACAGCAATGAACAAGATTATTCATTTACACAGTCAGAGAGACAAGTGGATAACTAACAACAATTACACCGCTCACAATGCGAGTTAATTAAACAGGAAACTCAATGTTGTGAGCTCAATCCTGTGAGAGCAAGAGACAAATGTTCTACCTATGATTCTGAATGTTCTTTTTCAGAAAATCAGATTCTACACTACATGATGGTATTTTGTCTAATTCAACCAATAGTCAATGAAGGATAACTTAAATCAGTGGTTCTTTGCTTCAGAACCCAGATTTAAAGGGATTTTCATTATTTACCCTCATGTTGTTGCAAACCTGTATACTAACTTTATAACAATTTTCTTTATATAGCACCTTTTACCGACTAAGCACAAAGTGCTTCACAGTAAAACACAACATTTCACATTCACATAAGCTCTATCACTTTAGGTTTTGCATCTTGATCTTGGAACAGTCAACCGTTCATGACAAGAAGATCTAAGAGGTCTAACTATTTCACAAGGTCTTAAAAGTTCTGCTAAATGGCAGCCAATCCATGTAATGCCTTATATGTAATTATGAAAATCAACCCTAAAATGAATTGGTAGCCACTGCAAAGAAGCTAAAACTGGAGTAATATGATTAAAAGTCTATCTGCAACCTTTTGCACTGATTGTAGCTGTGCTAAAGTGCGTTGAATCTGTATCCTTGAAACTCAAGACATGTCTAACCTTGGAAACCTAGGAAATGTTCCTTAACTGATAAAAACAAGATTGAAATAACTTCTGGACGTGATATTCAAAATTTAAATTAGTATCAAAATAGTCTCTCAAATTTTCTCCACCTGCTTACTATTTATGACTACCTGTCTAAGTGCTGACTCCATCTGACTTTTTTTTAGAATCGTGACCGATTTTAACAATCTCTGTCTTATCAGTATTTAACTGAAGAAAATTGTATGCCGTATATATATCTCCTATACACGCTTGAAGAACATTTAAATTCATCAGATCACTGGGATTCAAAGACATACAATTGCAGATCATCTGCATAGCAATGAAATGTAATATTTTATTTTTGAATCACAAAACAAAGCGGTAACATATATATAGTGAAAACAATATTGGCCCTAAAAGGGATCCTTGTGGAACACTACAATGAATTTTTTAAGAGGAGGACATCTCATCTTCAACAGACACAACAAATTTCCTATACTCGTATGACTTTCTTTCTTCTGTGGAAAAAAGAGATTTTAGGTAGAATGTTTAGAACTGACTGCCTCAGTCATCATGCACTTTCATAACTTTTAAAGTTGTTTAAATCATTTGTACAGTCATTTTAGGGTTTCAGGGTTTAGGGTGTTACGTTGTCAAAGCAACAAAGTTGTAAAATTGGATATAAATTTACACAGGAAATGTTAGTAAGTGATTTTATCACACTAAAATCATGTTAAAACTCATTGTTAACACTCATATTGTTTACATCTTGTGGTTATACTTTTAAAAAAGTGAGTATTTTAACATTGGCCCCATTCACTTCCATTGTAAGTGCCTTACTGTAACCCAGATAATTGCACGTTCATGACCACAATGAGAAAAGCTTGTTTACAGTGTCTCGCATGCTCATTCAAGGACTTTTATTTAGCATTGTTTTAAATGAAAAAGTTATTTTGTGAACATGCACCTCTTGAACATTTTGTGTTCTGCATAAGAAATAAAGTCATACGGGTCTGAAACAACATAATAGTGAATAAATAATTATGGAATTTTCATTTTTGGGTTAATTATTCTTTTAATGTTGAATGTAGAGTTTCAAACATTATTTAACTTGTGTGAGTGATTAGAGTGCTGCACTATACAGCACTGTAATGTACACTGTAGCAATGCTTAGGTTGTGAGTGTTAACTAAAGTTAAACTGTGACCAGAGCTGACTTATTCTGTTCCCTAATGATTGAACTCACCTCCTCCAAATGGAGCCCATATCACCCTGCGGATGCTCTTCACCCAATCCTCCATGTCATTCTGTGTACTGGCCATAAGTAGGTATGTCTCATGGTTGGACGTCATCCGCTCCCTGTCGCCCCCTACAGAGAACATTGAATTCACTGGTCAGTTGATAGCAGTATATGCAATGTATGCAATGCATAGGGGTGCCACACAAAGAGGGGGTGCCAACAAGGCCATTTCTAGGCATAGCTGAGGGAGCTAAACGAAACCCCCCCCCCAAATGACAAATGGAGCTATTTGCCCAATCACACATTTCAACAAACCACTTTTCAACAACCAATCAGGCCTCTGTCATTAAAGATGAGTGGCAGTACATGCCTTTGTATTATAAACCTCTGATCTGTCATTAACCCTGAACTCAGGGCCATCATTTGCAAATATACAGGTGTGCTGACATCAGTGAGGGGAGCTGGGGCTAAACAGACTAGGAGTGCAGATCATGGGCGTGTCTTTGAGGATGTGTGTACACTTCATTGGTGATGTCACATGTTTAGTCTGGTAGGGCAGGATGAGGTGTCTGTGAGAACAGCTTGCACAGGTTGTTTGGGCTGTTTGTGGAGAGAAATTTAAATAATCACTTTGCTGGTAGGATGAGTGTTAAAATAAAGGTGCTTCAATGGTTCTTTATAGCAATGTAGGCTTAAAGAAGACAGTAGGGTTATTAAATTAGCTCTATGGTTCTTTGGAGTTTAAAAATGTTTCTGTTTCATTAGCGTATAACTTCTTCAGATCAGCGTAGAAGTTTTCTGAAAAACTAGGGTGAATCTCACGAAAACATGACCAGGTCACATTTCTTCCTAAAATTAAAAGAAAAATAAGAAATTATATTTTGCATTAAAAAATTAAGGCTATTTTAGGATGATTACGACTTTTTGTATTGTGACATTATTTTCATGACAATTAAGCACATTTACCCACCAAAGAATTTCAGTTACTGTAATGTGTATGGACAGTTTTGTTTTTCTTTTTACATTCACACTAGTCTTAATTGTAATTCTAATTAAATTATCATTACATGAATAAATATTTTTAAATAAATAAATAAATAAACAAATAGAAATGGACAAATAAATAAATAAATTGGCAATTTCTATTATTCTCAATGGTAATTCTGATAAGATTCTCAGTACTTGAATTAATAATCTTTTATAAATAAATAAAATAAATGGACAATTTAGTTTTTATTTTTAAATTGCCATTACTCTCAATTAGAATTCTTATTAAATTATCATTACTAGAATTTATATATTTTTTTTAATAAATAAATAATAATAATAAAAAAAAACATGTAAATGGACAAAAAATAATTAGATTATTTTTCTTCTTAAATTTATATTATCCTTAATGGTAATTCTGATTAGATTATCATTACTGGAATAAATAAATAAATAAATACAATCTGATTGGGATCTGAATTTGGGATCAAATTACAAATTTTGCATTACAGATATTATAATATTTCTGCATTATTACAGGATGGGGAGGTGTTTGAATGTCACAATGACAAAAATAATGTCAAAATGCAAAAAAAAATAAAAAATAAATAAATAAAATCTTAATGGCTAAACAGACAACATTTTATTCAGTAAAATATAACTTTTTATTTCTTTTGATTTTGGGGTGAAATATGACCTGAACATTTATTTTTAAAAATGTAGAGCCTTTCTCATTTAAAAGGTTTGTTGAGCACAATTATGGAACACACAAGAAAAAGCCAGAAAGGATCAGATCAATACAGGATGCAAACATTTAGCTCCTGTGCTGTCCTCCATGGAGGGAGGGAGATTATTACTTGTCTTTAAAAGCCCAGTCCGACATGTCCAATCCATGCATTGAGGCAGAGTTTGAAGAGTTAGTGGAGATATGATTAGTCTGAAAGACTACATTATTCATAACATTCATTAGTGCAGTTCTGCCACGCATCCTCCAGTGACTCGATGCTGTCTTGATCATCGATTTCATCTCCAACAAGATCAGCTTAGCGGTCGTTAAAAATGTATTTATAGACTGTCGAGAAGCGAGGCATATGGAAATTGGTGGAGGAGCGACAACGATTGGGTGATTAAGACTCCATTGCTATACACGGCAACCCGTTGCAACGGAGCTTTGGATTTGTTTAAAAATAGTTTGCGTGCACAGACAACACAGTGTTGCGTCTTTCTTTTGTCAGTTTATTAAATCTCAGAAGCTCAACTTGCTTCTTAGAAGCTCCGCCGCTACCAAATCACCAGTGCTACGGGAAAAAGATTTAATATTTTACCCGAGCTGTAACCTTACAGTTTTAACTGAATATTTTGATATAAAAAGTCAATGTGTACTGCAAAATAATGCCAAAATCAACACTTCTGTCTTTCTATAGAGCTGTTCAGCTTGTAGTCCAAAAACCAGGAAGAGAATTCGCCATGGGCTCCCTTGGATTTTCCTATGTTTGTTTTATTTTTATAATGGGGTTTTTTAAATTATGAGTTAAATACTGTGGTAAGCATTACTTGACTTAATGTGGACGTTTTGTTCTACAACATAAATAACACAACTTCATACCTCAAACGTGAATTTTGAAGCTGTACTGAATTACATACTTTTATAAAAAAGAACACACGGCAGCTTAAAAATTCATGTTTGAGGCAACTTATGTTGTAGAACAAAACGTCCACGTATCGTCAAGTAATGTTCACCACAGACCTTATTTTACTCATAAGTTGAAAAACTCCATTATAAAAACCAACAGGAAAATCAAAAGTGAATCCATGGCAAATAATACTTCCAGTTTCGCCTACAAATTGATGTCACAGCTGAACAGCTCTTTTGCGTTGTGTTGGTTGCTTGCTGCAATCAAAGACATGCAATGCTTGACTATTATAGTCCGATTTATGAACAAATGACTCTTATGAACAGGTTCTTTGAAGGATTAATTCCAAACAACTCACCAACACACAAGTTAAATGTTTGAATCAGTCTAACGAATCCTTTAGTGAATGAACTCACTGAATCTATCAGAGAGCTTACTGAATTAACATCTGACACACTGAACCGCAAAATAAGACATTACTTTCATTCATGTCCGACACAAAATGAAGCAAGGTTCTTTTTATGTATGTATAAAGGTTTGTAAAAGTCCTTAAACTTGTTGTTCATATGACAATGTCTATTTAAAGATACACATTTGCACAATAAACACAATAAATGATACAATAATAAAAAAAAATTAATAATATAATATAGTATAACATTATAGAATAGAACAGAATAGAATAATACATACTGTCAGGGTTTTGTGAAGGGAAGAGACGAGAGAGTAAGGATCCAAACACAGAACTTTAATTATAAACAAAAGAAGGGGATACAACGATGAAGGAATAATACGAAGAAGAAGGTAACAAAACTCTACAGCAGTATGCTGGTGTAATGGGAGCCAGCTGGTACGTGCTGTGCAGTGTGTAAAACCTCACTCCCCTGGCCTCAAGAGGTGCACTTTAGCCTCCTTGTTAGCATGCCCACCTCCCTTGCCGGCTGACATCGGTTCGAATCCTGCTCGGAGAGGGTCGGGCAGGACCGGCTACAGTGGTGCTGTGACCCAGATGGGAGTGAGGTTTAGGGGGGTAAGTGTAACGGGAGCCAGCTGGTACGTACTGTGCAATGTGTAAAACCTCACTCCCCTGGCCTCAAGAGGTGCACTAGCGACTGATGCTAGGGAAAGGCTCAGTGGGCGGAGCCGCAGGAGGCAGAGGCTCAGGGGGCGGGGCCACAGGAGGCTCAGGAGACGGAGCCGCAGGCGTCTCAGGGAATGGAGTCGCAGAGGGCAGAGCCACAGGAGGCTCAAGAGAAAAAACAGCTGGAAGTTCAGGGGGCGGTGGCGCAGAAGGCACAAGAGGCAGAGTAGCTGGAAGTTCAGGGGCGGTGCTGCAGGAGGCAGAGCCACAGGAGGCTCAGGAGGCGGAGCGGGCGGAGCTGCAGGAGTCTCAGGAGGCGAAGCAGAATGTATATATGTACTAAAATCAAAACTATGACACATATATGACCATTCAAAACAAAAACAGAGTTAAAAAGTCTGTCTAAGTCAGCGAGACCCATCTATTTTCATTTTGGAAACTTGCTTCTATTTGTCACCATCCACACCTGTTTTACAAATGGAAATAAAGGAAACAAAAGCAGGAATGCTGAGCTGCAGTCCACCGCCTAAGGCTGGAGATGAATAGAGGGTAAAATGACAGCAACCTAAGCCAAGACTTAAGTGTCATGGCATATGCACCGACCCACACACACAGGCAGGCATGCGTGCAACAAAAGGGTATAGTGAAAGAGACCACACTCTGCAGGGGTTTGTCTTAAACACAGTCTACAGGCCATCTGCTGTGGTCTAGTCTTTCTATCACTTGAACACAGATACAAACACATGTGCACACACATAAACAAACACAAGAGGTGTGAACAGACTGTTTGATGACCAAGAGAAGGCTAAATAAATCATGACATCATATTTTTGCTGTTGCTACTTGGTTTGATGTTTTGTTTTCAGATGCAATGACATTTAAGCTACAGCATTTGTGGCATAATGTTGATTACCACAAAAATGTATTTCGAGTTGACCCTACTTTTCTTTAAAAAAAAGCAAAAATCGAGGTTACAATGAGGCACTTACAATTGAAGTGAATGGGGCCCATTTTTGGAGGTTTAAAAGTAGAAATGTGAAGCTTATAATTTTATAAAAGCACTTACATTAATGCTTCTGTTAAAACTTGTATTATTTGAGCTGTAAAGTTGTTTAAATTGTTGTTTTTACAGTCGTTTTAGGGTTTACGGCATTAAGTTGTCATGGCACCAAAATTAAACATGGGATATAACTTATAGCTTTTTTTTTAAGAAAAAAAGGGAAAAGTTGAAATAAATTATTGTGGTAATCAACATTAGCAACAAATGCTGTCATTTAAGCTTAACTTGTATTGAACCTGGAATATTTCTTTAATATTTTACACAAGTGTGGCTTCTGTCCAAATACTTTTTGGGGCCAATGTACAGTTTCAAAAGACAAGGTAAAAAAATTAAAAAGGCACAGGTTGCAACACCACAAACCTGAAATGAGCAACTCTGAGACAAAAGCCTTTGGTTCGGTAAAACAACCCTGGATTACATTAAAAAAATAAGCAGTGTTGGGTAACATTACTTTTAAAAGTAACTCGTTAGAATATTGCGTTACTCCTTAAAACAGTAACTTAATTAATTAAAAAGTTAATTTTTATGGAAAGTAAAGCTTTACGTTAGTTTTGCATTATTTTTGCATTATTTTTTCTCACAGCCACTTGCTCTTCTGCTATGTTATGCATTCCATACAATAAGCCATGCATTACATACAAGAGACATTACAGGACATGCTAACTACTGTACAAATCTCATGTCAAAACAACATAGTAAACAAACAGATATTTAGAAAGTAGGTCTTCACGTCATATTTATAATAAAGAATCAATAACATGAATATACATGATTTGTTTTTCCATCAACATGGCAGCCAATATGAATAATGAAGAATTACCACTGCCTTGCCTGAAGCAGCAAAGTCCAACACTTGAACCTGCATCATATTGCCATCATGTGCTGTGCCCATTGACAATATCAGAGTCAACTTAAGATGTTTTTCAGGATAAAATTCAGTGGGGAATGCCAGCCTAACATGTTCAAGGAATAAGTCTGATGAATAAATGAATATTTTTCACTTAAGACATCTCAGTGCACACTTGTTTTGAGTTGATCCAAGGTGTATACAGATGCCACAACTTCAAAGGCACCTGTTGATACAACTTGAATGGAATCATTTTTAATGCTCCCAAAATGTCATAAAAATGGTTTGTTTCATGAATCAAACTACTTATTCATTAGAAAAATAATGTAGAATATTTTTAGAAAAGAAGACATTTTCTCTGCATACACAATCGATGTTGAATGTTGCTCAGAGCCACTGATCCAGAGTCAGCTTTTCTCATCCCATTCTCCTAGTTACTGGAGCTGTAACACGGAGCAGTTCAGCTGCCTAAGTCAGTGAATTGAGCGAGTATTTCCCCCTGTATATCATGTCGTGGCCAGTGGAAGACTAGTCTTATAATCTCTCTGCCTAAACACATTTACTGATTTTTTTAATGCAGTGTGTATTAACAAATGAATCAATCGCGTTTAACTCAACCAAATGTTGACCTCATTTTATGCTAAAACACAAAATGCACATGCGTGTTACCGAGTTGATTGACAGGCGATGTCTGTATCTAAATGGTGATTGGCTCTTTTACCTGCAAGGTGGGAATTCCTTTCTACATCCATTGACTGTTGGGTGCTAGAGCTTCTTGGCTGGGTGTTCCAATTTCTCCCATTCATTTAAATAGAATTTTCATCTAAATAGTCTCTGGCCTCAGACTCTATTAAAATACAGTGCGCATCATGCACTACGTCTCCTCCATGAAGTTTGCACAATTTTACTCCCGAACATGGTTGCTTCAGTAATTGCACAAATGTACTTTTTTTTTACACTATCGTTTAGGTTTAAGG
This sequence comes from Myxocyprinus asiaticus, assembly GCF_019703515.2. Lineage (NCBI taxonomy): Eukaryota > Metazoa > Chordata > Actinopteri > Cypriniformes > Catostomidae > Myxocyprinus > Myxocyprinus asiaticus. The sequence goes on from NC_059381.1 coordinate 7,328,461, forward strand.
TTTAGGGTAGGGAGGTTGGCTTTGTTGATTTAAAACTCGATACAGTATTAACCTTAAAAACCTCATCTGTTTTGGAGAAAATTTTACTCGCTTTTAGTGCCACTCAGTGGACATTTCACCTCGGAGCTACCACAATGTGTGTAAGGAGCAGTGGCGAATTCTCAGGGCCAACAAAGCCTTCTCTGCAGGCCTAACATGCCTAATAAATAAATCTTTTTTCATCCTTTCATTCTCAACTACAAGCGAATAGTGAAAAACGAAAAGCTGATCAAATCAGAATTGATTAATTTATGCTTACAAGCGAAGCATGATGGCTGTTTCACAAATCGCATGCCAAAGCAGCGTGTGAGTCTCAGCTCCACCCCGTTAGGCCTTCAGAATTTCTACAGAATCACTCAACAGCACAAGTGATTAGGCATCTAAAATCAGACTGTCAGATTCATCAGCCAATCAGATTAATTTATTTGTTCTTGGTGGGTGTGCTCTTTAGGATTTGTCCCAGTGGAGGCCTTTTACAGTAGCTGGCATTGAGTGACACAATCACGCTTGAAGTGATGTATGTAATTCAAAAGCGAAAAACGCGAGATCAAGATGACAAGTCGGCTGTCATCACTGCCCCTATCGCAATTAAGAAAGAGATCCTTTTGGATTTAAAAACCTGAGATGTTCTGCATTACCGTGTGATTGCTTAATTTATTAAACAGGATAGGAGGGCTAATTTTCACTTCAAGTAAACTGGTAAGTGCTTTTTGCATTGTTATAGCAACATCAGGAGTTTTCTAAATGTAAATTAGGCTGCTTGAGCATTCACTGTCGGTTCAAGTTTTGATAAGTAACCTTGTACCCTGACGAAACTAAATTTATTGCAAGCAATATTTAAATCGTAAATATTATTGTGAGAGCTTTTTCCAGGTATTATAGACCTCATTGGTAGATTCATTAGAAAAATTATGATTTTTGAATGTCAGTTCAGGAGCCGTTCATTTTACAAAAATGCTGCATTTAAAATTAGTCTTGCTTGAGCATTCACTGTTGTTTCAAGTTTTGTGGACGTGTTTTTAAAATGTTAGTTGGTATTATCAGTTTGCTGTGACGACATAATGTATGATGTCCATAGGCATAGGGTGTCTTATTCATTGTGCAACTGTGTTTATAATGGCATAAATCGCACTGAAGGCCTAGACTTAAAATGCATGGGCAGCCACTGATAAGGAGCCACATAATATCATTTTGAAAAAATATCGCCACAGGCTCATTTTTTTCATAAGATTAGGCTCAAAAATCCTGCATTTCCTTCTCACCAATGTCAGTATTGCTTTTTCCAACCTGACTTTTTCTTCCATAATTCTACCCAGTAAAAATGCCACTAACCTTCACTCTAGTCCACAAAGAGACCTCTGACCCAACTCTTACTGCCCATAGATACTCTAATAGATTACTCTCCTCTCTACACAAACTTAACGATCTATGACCGAACTCTCTGCTCTCCTCTCCATCACCTGGCTGTACATTAACGTTAAGCTTTCCCCCCGAGGGGTACATTAAACCCTCTCTGATTTTTCCCAGGAGAATAAATCCGTAGAGTTGACCCCTTTTTATGCTGTTCTAGGATCAGTTAGTCTTTACCAAACAGTTATTTTAAGAAGTAGTATGTACAAAAATTAAAACTTATGCCGTTATTTATGTCATTCCAAACCCAAATGCTTGTATTTTTTTCTATTGAATGTGAAATCTTTACACTGCTCTTTCCATATGAAAGTTCATGTGACTACGCTGTCAATCACCAAAAAGGGAATAATAATAATAATAATAACAAATGTCCAAAAAAAGCACCATCAAACGCAAAATTCTAACAATATTAACAAATAACAAATTAGGTTTTGGTCTGTTTTTTAAACAAATCAATAGTGCACTACTCATGTTTTTTTTTTGTTTTTTTGTTTTTTTTGTCCTTGACAGCTTGACAGATGTCACTCTCAGAACAATTGTACTTTTTAAGGTACAAGGGCCATCATGGGGTGGTACCCTCAAGGGGACCTTTCTTACCTATATAAAATGTATAACTTGTTTAGGGTACATAATTGTACCCTAAGGACTTATTGTGCACCTTTAAAGGTACAGTACATTTATATGTTGTCTTCCTGTGCAAAGTTACTGTGCATGTACCTTTTTGTCTCCTTGAGGTAAGAAATATTAATAAAAAAGGATATCACTTCAGTGATGGCTGTTGTACCTTAATACATACAGTTTAGTAGAGTTCAATGTCACTGCATGGAAAGAGCTGCTTCTTAAGAAATTTCTACTTTTGTGTTCCACATTTTCACCAAACAGGTTTTAAATGGCATGAAGGTGAGTCATAATGACAGAATTTTCATTTTGGGTGTACTATATCTTTACCACAAAGCAGAGGCAGTTTTACTGGTCTCAAATCAGTGTTGGAAGGTAATGAACAGTCAGACCTCACACGGGCAGCATCCATCTATCTGCGCTCTGGATTGCCCCTCTATCTCCCAGCGGGTGACTGACGAGCTCTCAAGGTCCATAATGAGCCCAGCTTTTCACAAGTCCACTGCCATTGATCCTGGTGCCAGTTCACACACACACAGGGTGCTAACAAGAGCCCTTTGTGCCCGTTGAGCGTTCAACAATCACCCATCTTCATGACCAGGGCGCAGTTAAGACAGTGAGTGAATGAGAACACAACATGCCAAGGACACTGATGGTGACAGAAAGTTCTACTGCAATGATCTTCAATAAATACGGCTATGTAACTGTACATGCCAATTACATTGTAATAACAATGGTATTACAATACATGGCTGATTATTGCATCACAGCATGGTTTTTGATGTAATATTTTCCCAGACACCCAGCTTGCACATTGGAAACCAAGTGTTCAGTTGAAAAATGAATTAGAAATATGAACTAGGTTTGAATTTTTTTTAAGAAAATACTAGTGCTTGCAATGCAGATAATCAACACATATTTTGCAGTGTAAAGTTGGGTTTACATTTTCTTTTAATATATGCAAGGAAGACAAGAAGTTCAATCACAATTCAGTGGGCAAATATTACAACATACTGTCCGTTGGTTGATTTTGAATACCAAACATTCTATCAGTGTAACTCAATGGCAGATTTTTAAACTTTAAAGCCTTAGAAATCTTACATTTCTGAAAAAAGGGCCTACATTTTACAAAAAAAAAAACAACAAAAAAAATAGATGGTTTGAATGCAGTTTGTACGTTAAGGAATACCAACACAGTGCCTTACAAGCATATAAAAAAAGACAAATATGTGTTTAATACTTTGAGTTATGGGTTTAGGACAAACCCCAACCTGAATGATTGAGGAATACTGATACATTGCCTTGCAAACACTGCAATTAGGGTTTTATTTATATATCTACAATAAAGAGTTCTGTTTGATCCTTTTGGAAATATTATGTCAGTTTATTAAAACCTCACTCTTGTAAATAAACTGACAAGTGGGTTGCCAAACCAGCATTAAAATGGCTTAATGCCAAGGTTCATGTTTAAGTTCAAGATGTTTATTGGCACAGTTATCTTGGAATATGCACACAGACATAACACAAAGTAAACATTCACCACATACAGCAGTATATTTCTATATAGAGGCGCATCTGACAGTGTGTTTAACCACTGGTGAGAAGGTTTACACAGTGTAATGTATAGCCCGGACATGAACCATCAGAGCATGTGTATGTGTGTGATAAACAACATGAGAATGAACTGTAGACACAGATACACACACATTCCTATCGAGCTCAGTGTGTTTATCAATGCACGTGCAGACGGGTTGGCTCCACGCATGCTACTCCTGAATTCTTACATAAAACAATCAATCATTCGCAAACCCTAAAACATCCCACAAACACTGGGGAAACAAGCAAACTTTAAACACAAACTATTCATTTTCATTATCTGTATTTTCTTAAAGGTTTAAGATAATATTCCACTGACATAAATCTAGACACACACAGAACAACGATAATATAAATGTACAGTTCACGCAGGATGCGTTATGACGTCAAAAAGATGGATGCTACACAGGTGTAGCATTTTTTTAAGATGCCGTTTTAAGTTAAAAATAGTTCAACTTGTAAAAATGCCTCTTTAGGCCCCTGCGTTCCCTCAAGCTGTTTTAAAACGCAAGAAATCGTCCTATGTGAACTCCCCTTATGCATACTTAACCCTTGTGCGTCAATTTAAAAAAGTTACTCAGAGGTCCTTAGATGACAAAAATGTCTGCATCAAAAAAACTGACATAATAATATAATATATTAATATTATTTTCCACTTTCAATGAGTTAATTTTTTTAACCAACATCAGTCCTGATCATAACTACCAAATATTCATTCATTTTCAGGATTTTAACCCTTTTAGCCAGTTTGTTTATATAATGCCACTGTTGTTGTTTTTTACACACACACACACACACACACATTTCTCAATACACATATATAAAACACACTCTGACATCCATACCAACACACCCACACAATTTTAGCTGCATCATTTATTCATTGGCCTGCAGTGCTCTATAGTACAGCAAACAGAAAATAGGAAAAAAGCATGTATTTGCTCCATAGGCTAAACATGAGAAAATGGCGCCATCTGGTGGAAGATATTTAAAAAAAAAAAAAAACAGGGCTCCTTAATGAAACCATAATATCATACAATTCATGATTTTATGCTTTAATGGCACTGGGATCAAATACTGCAGTTTTAATGGGTTTCAGTGGGGACATTTTTGTCAATGTCCTGAGTGTAACTATTTTGTGTACACAGTGTATTATAGACGTATAGGAACTGAGGTTGAAATATCAAAATTCCCCCCAAAATACACACCTTTGGCAAAATTTATCAAACAGCCAAAATGTTCGAAAAAAAAAAAAAAAAAAAGAAATGTCCCGTAGGTCGCACAAGGGTTAACCTTCTAATACATGAACTTTGCGTCGCGTCTCGCGCCAAGATCTTTGCGTTTTTAAGACGGCGTGTCAAATAGTTTAACTTGTAAAAACGCGTCGAGACCACTGCGTTCCCTCAGTTTTCAAATGAAATAACGCGTCCCGCCTGAACTTCCCTTATGCATAGTATACTTAACATAGCCTATAAATGTCCAAATTACGCTTTAAGAACATAAATCCTGTCAACATGCCATTCACACTGGTCTCACTGTATAAAATCTCCAACGCAACAGTCCCATTCAGATTCTGCGCGCTGAAAAATGAAAGCTAACCTTTATTACACCAATGCAACACAATAATAATAATTTAAAAAAAAAACTCTGTAGGCATACCAACCCTTTGGCATCAAGTTGCGGGGAGTTGTTACATGCGTGTAGACTCAAAGTAGTGAAGAAATAAATCCCACTTTTGTTCCAAACCAATGCGCGCCCTGCTCCACAACAGCACCTCGCGCACCGGCTGCGCGAGACACAATAGGATTTTCTGTGTCCGTCCCTCCTCTCACGCGCGCCCAGTGCCACCACGCGCGGTGTTTGTTTGGCGTTAGAGGTGCGTGACGTCATTAAGAACGTTGACCGGGATTTGAAAAGGTCCACAAATACACCCATTAACCCATTTAACTTCCACTGCGCAGGGCTACTGTAGGAGTTGTATTCATGTGCATGTGCGGATTTTATTATTATTACTTGGTTAATGTTTTATCAGTGCAATAAAATGTTGAGGGGGATAATGGAGCTTGAAAACAGGACTAGTTTTATAGCTATGTGAAAAAAACCTGGTTAATGCATTCTACTTAATATAATGTAGTATAGGTAAATATAAGTTTTCCTTTCCACTTATTAAAATGCATTCTTTTTAGAATACAACTTAAATAAATTACATAATACTCATTGCCATATTAATATACAGTACATATAAAACAGATTTTTGTTGTATTGTTACTTTAACCATTTAAACTTTTAAAATATACTACAAAATGTGCATCATCTTTTTTAAATATCTACAAATGTTAATGTTACAGGTCTATCAAAAGTAATATCGACTATTATTAAAGTATCAATATTATTAAAGTAGCAAAATCTAACATTAGGGGCCTCTTTTCATTATGAAAAATGAGATATTACGCTTACTATATAAGCAATGTCAAATGGCCTTTAAAAGATCAAAACCAATGTTAATGTAGCAAGCATAGATGAGAAAAAAACAATCATAAATATATACATTTTTATAATACATTGGTTATTATTTTAGGTGTTTTTGTTTGGTGGAAGTCGCAAAATATTGCAAAATTTAAACCAAAATCATCACTTATGCCTGTCTCTCCCCTGAAACGTAGCAAATTTTCATTCCCATTTCGCAATCATTCGATGATGTAAATCATTGTCATCATAAAAATCTCATTATTTGGGACTAGTCATTTTAACTCACCAAAACACTCACACACACACCCAATCCAGAGCTGTCTGTCTTGGCTGACTCCCTGTTTAGTCATCCATACAACATTCTCTACATTTTTCCTGTTTTCTGCATTTAGCTCTGTACACCCTTCCTCCTCAGGATATCCCAAACATCTGCCTCAGTGTTTCTAAAGCGACTCATCTTAAAATTCACCATGAGTAAACAGATTAGCAATATTTTACCTCAGTAGTTGCTGTTTGAAGAGTGTGTCTGTCCCATAAGTCGGTTAGTAACCACTGACCCAGACAAACTCTCATTCATCTCATTAAATTAAATGGGATCCTCAAGATGGCCGTTTGATAGTAAATCTCAGAGCTTACATCTGCCATGCGTGCTTGTGGGATTGTGTGGGTTTAACCCCAACTGCTCTGACATAATCAACTGAAGGTCTTTATACGGAGGGCAATGTCACTAATGTTTAGAAAGCATTCCCATTGCAGCTGTCTCAAGGCATTCCCAGGCTGCTCTGTGCGAACAGATTGTTATGCAAACACAATTTGACTCCCGCAAGAGTCTACTATGTGCGTTGCCTTCATCACAAACAGGCAGAGCTGTGGCTAATTTTCTCTGTCTCTTCCTTCTCCACGGAGCCCATATAAACTTTACAAATGTGAGCAACAGTAAGGAAAGTCTTGACTTCCTTTAATGCAACAACAGCTGCAACAAACCCAATGACGTCTTTCCCCTGCATTTTCCTGTTTATTCCTCCAAAATGTCCAGTACAGACCAGTCATGCTGTGTGTGTTTTCTGCCACCACCAGATGCAAATATTGCACATGTAAATAAACTTATAAGGCACAGTAAAGAGGAAAAGAGGGAAATCAAGAAAATATAGTCTTTATATTCTCATAAATAGCCACAAAATATCTGTCCTAACTGAAAGCAGAATACTGAGTAAAGCAACAGCCAATCAGTACATATCTGATATTTATCACACAGCTATGTGGAGCTGAATTTTTGACCAACGAGTTGTTATGGTGGGCGGGGCTACTTAGCGCAATGCAACAAAATAGTGTTAACACCAAACGCATTTACATGCACAGTTTCACACAATGTGTAAGGTCATGTATACGCCATCAACGGTTTCCTTTATCAGGGTAATGTCATAAATGGTTTAAGCACATATTGATTGGCAAGCATAGATTTTTGCAAATTACCCTGATTTTGCATTGCATGTAAACCAGTGTTATTATCATTAACAAAAACAATGAGACAAAACACCAATTAAATTTAGTCTTAGTTTTTGATACATGGTATACTAAAGAAAACTTTTCTGTGAGGAAAACCTGCATAACCTGCAGTAAACACGAAAATGACACTATAGGGATACCATTATACTGAGCTGAGAAATGTAATGCTGTTAAACATATCAAAACATTAACTTTGCAGCCCTAAAATACTAAAACTAAAATAAAAACAAAAACTGAAACTAGAAAAAAACTAAAACTAAACTAAAACTAACAATTAAGAGAGTGAAAACTAAACTACATTGAAAAGGACAAACTGAAAATAAAATAGAAATAAAAACACAATTAAAAACTATAATAGCCATGTAAACACCTTGTTCAATGTACACAAATGCTGTGTGCATGCCTGCTACGTTTTGAAATCAAAATCAGAATATAACCCAATGATTTAAAATCTTATGAAAATGTGGGTTTCTTACGTTGTTATTGTTGTTTTGTTAAATAAACACATTTTGGAAAATTATCAACCTAGGTTGCCTTAGGACCGTTCACACTGAAAGCGCTTTTGTGTCCATCCACACAGTTTTCAATTGCTTTTCTTTGTAAACATGCACAAGATGAACATCCTTGACTGTTGCGCCGCATCTCACAATATATTCACATATCGAGACACCTGAATTCTGCTCTATTCGTGGCGCCGTGTGGCGCCGTGTGAACGGCCCCTTATATATCTATATCTATATCTATATCTATATCTATATCTATATATATATATATATATATATATATATATATAATTTATTTTGTTTGTGTGTGTGTGTCTTTTGATGGTTAAATCCACATGCTGCTGCACCTCCGTTGCCGTGGCAAAAGAAATGTAAGCATAAGCGTAAGCATTCTGGCAGGAAGACTTGTTGTCTTTATGATTTCAATCAATCAGGCATCTCATCAAATCACAATGCCTCATTGTTTTCACCCCATCACCACCAGTTTAGGTCCTGTCCTGCCGTAGGTGTAAGCTCCTCTCCCCTGCAGTCTTTGCCTTCCGGCAGGATCTGACGGTTCGAGCAAGTATATGAGCTCTGAACCGTAAGATGGGGTTTACACCAAATAATCTAAAAATCTCTACATTCGTATTAATTCCAGTCATCCCGAGTTTTTCCTGATCAAATGAGGCATACTCTTTACAGTAAACTTAGGCCACATCCATACTAATACGTTTTTTGTTTGAAAACGTATTGATTCCAATGACCGCGGAGTTCTGCATAGGGCATCAATTTGGCCAGCGGCCCTGTGTTTACGGCTAAAACTGCATTTTCCTCTACTGAAAATGGAGACTTTTCAAAATGCTCTCCATAAATGCATACTCTGGAAAACTTTTTTCTGAGATTTCAAACAAAAACATATTAGTGTAAATGTGGTTTTAAAAGCCAGTATGTTCTGTTGAACTGGCAAGAATTAGTTCCATGATTCCTGCAAATAGACAAGAACCATCAAAGAAAATTTCACACTATCCATCTTCCACGGTCTCTCGATTCCACTTTTTCTCTCTCACATACTCTTGATCTCCCCTATCTCTCCAAGTATAAGTCATACAACAATGCTTACAAGCTCTAAGGGATGAACTTCACCATCTCCTCGTGCTAGTGTGCCATGAATTATCGATGTTGTTGCGAAGAAAGCTCCCCACTTTATGTCCAGTGACATAGTGAATCAATTCTTATTGCTATCATACTGCTATCATATTGCTATACTACACATCACAATATACAGTATAATTCACAATTACATCAATAGATTACAGCTACTACAAATACAACCTTTGTAAAACAAAGGCTTCTTGATTAAAAGTGTGGAACAGAGGGATTAGTCTGTTCTCTTTGGGCCTAATAATCTTAACTTGGATTTGCAACCCTATGCCAAGGCTAAGTGGTCTTGCACAGCAAAACATGCCTCTGTTATTCAAAGTCCATAAAGCGTAGTAGGTCCAATAATAATTGCATTTAATTATGTAAATAAACCATGTTGTGATCTCAAAAAGATTATCATCTGAGCACAGAGACCACACTTTTCCTGCTATAGCTGACGAAACCAAATAATGCAGAGAGTTTGGGACTCTCTTAGCATTATGATAAATATACTGTAACTCAGTTGATGAGGATTTGATGGATTGCCTGGCCAAAAGCAGATGCAGCTGTCAGAAGATAATACTCCCATTTTGAAACTAGATTTCGGAACGTCATATAATAACTCCAGCACCTGATTAGCATGAAAGATATTTGACTCCATGCTTTTTATTACGGACTACGGAGAAAGCATAAGTGCAACCATTTTTACTCTAGCAAAGTTAAACAGTAAAATGTAACATTTAAGTAAGTTTAATTTATTATGATAAAGTCATACATATGCTTTTCGAATGAGGAAAGAGCCTTCGTTAAGAAGCGGCCAAACAAGACTTGATGTTCAATTATTATTGCTATTAAAATGCATGCAAACGTAAAACGCAAGCACACGCGAAAAAGTTTTATTTTTTGCGGTGTAAGAAAGTTCCAGTTTGGTGACTTGTAAGTTTGTATAGCGAAAAGACACTCCACCATCTAATCGTCCATCAAATTATCACAGATGTAGAAAAGGGGAGTAGATTGAATATTTTAGCTTTTTGAAAATATTATTTTTGACATTTAGGGCGACTAAGTGTTGACTGAAACTTACATACTGCCTAAAATCTCCAGTAAAAAATAAAAATAAAAATAAAAATCTGAATACTTCTTGTGCTGACAATTACACTCAAAGACCACTTTATTAAGAACACCTGTACACTTTCTTATTCATGCAAGTATCTAATCAGCCAATCGTGTGGCAGCAGTGCAATGCATAAAATCATGCAAATACAGGTCAGGAGCTTAAGTTAATGTTCACATCAACAACCAGAAAGGGGAATAAATGTGATCTCAGTGTTTTTGATCATTGCATGATTGTTGATGCCAGATGGGCTGGTTTGAGTATTTCTGTAACTGCTGATCTCCTGGGATTTTCACACACAACAGTCTCTAGAGTTTACTCAGAATATTGCCAAAAACAAAAAACATCCAGTGAGCGGCAGTTCTGTGGACGGAAATGCCTTGTTGATGAGAGAGGTCAACGGAGAATGGTCAGGCTGTTTCGAGCTGACAGAAAGGCTACGGTAACTCAGATAACCACTCTGTACAATTTTAGTGAGCAGAATAGCATCTCAGAATGCACAACACGTCAAACCTCGAAGTGGATGGGCTACAGAAGCAGAAGGCCACGTCTGGCACTTTATTAGGACCATAGTGTTCCTAATAAAGTGCTCAGTGAGTGATTGTGAAGGATAGGTTATTTGTTTTATCATTAAAAAAAAAAGATTAGTCTGTGAACTTGAATGGTTGTTATTCACTGTTGGCAAAGGTGAGTGAACTGATTTGAAGGTAGTTGGGACAGGTTACGTGAATCATTGTCTCCAGGTGGTTGGCTAACATTCAATGCTTACCGCCAATCAGATGTTTAGATAACTCATTCATGTTTCCATCAGTAAATCCAATCAACGGCCCAATGTCAATCTCACACTTCTCTCTGGGAAAACACTGCATGAGATAAAGGTATGCTTGACGATTACTACAAGGATAGCAGGGAGACTTCATGCTTGTCAGGAGATCTGACCAATAAACAGGATTATTTCTCCAAAGGTGGTCATTTTTCAGTAATCCCAAGTGAATGGCACTATCCTTTGTTGTCCATTCCTGAAACTGTGAGAAGCTGGTGAGATACTCCATATACTAGGTCAGAATCCACTGACGTTTATTACAAATATAATTCCTGTTTTGATGGAAGCCAATGGAATCTTTGGTCATGACAAATATAAACAAATTAGCATTGATAACATGGGTGCCCATGGTTTTCATGGATTAGCCAGGCTATAGTGCCAAAAGTTTGCCACCTGTCTGATTACAAACACTATTATTAGCTCATGGCCAATTATCAATGAGCGCAATTGTTTTGCCGCAACAATCCTTTAAATCAAAACAATGCATTTTCTCTGGATCCCTTCACTCCAGGTGCCAAAATTAGCATTGCAACGGTGCAAAATTTTTGTTTTATCAAACAAAACTCATGAAACAATAATATTTTGTGTAAGTCAGGTCACTTGGCGGCCATGTTCGTAATGCCTCAGGGCTGCTATTTTCTGTTGATACAAATACGGCTCCTATCTACTTGAATGGGAAAAGACCAAAATCTCCAAAACGATTGATCAAGACTACAAGGAAATAACATATTTCAAATCAGCAATAAAATCTGACAACAATGGTATCATACATTGTGCTTCTTTAGCTCAGATCACGCAAAGAAACACTCTTTTTCAGGCTGGTCCATCTAATGCGCATACAAAAAAAACAAACAAAAAATACTGTACTGTTGGATGCGATATACTTTGCATTAAAGCTAAGACTGGCACTTACCTTTCATTCAGGAATGTACATTTTTCTCAGGGTTTTTGCTCTTGGTGTGAGTAGTTCTTTAGACTGTTAATTTCACTCAACAGGGCTGCAATTGTATACAATATTAGGTACAAAGATAATAGATGTTTTAAGCAAATATAAGATCAAAGGATAAGGGAAGTCTTCCTTGACAGTACTCTAATTAAAGTCTTTAAGAGTCTATCTCCAACTTTTGTAAAATAAAGGGGCATAGCTGCAGTCAGACACTGTCTGTTAAGTCTATAGTCTCTATGGGTCAGTGTTGATGTTTGAGGTACCCTGAGAGTTGCCACTACCACTGTGAGATTTAAAATTTCCTCAATCACAACTTGCAACCCGCACCATATGCCACTGATGGCACAGAGCAATGGGCCGACTGGCTCTTTCGAACTGTCTAGACAGTCTTTTACACAGCAGGACTTTCTGAAGTTCTCTAGAACTGAAGTAGAATGAGTTTTCACAGTGTCCTCGGAATAACTGCTCCCCCAAGAGGCTGGAGACTGTCTCCACGTCCAAAATCCAATGTGGGTATTGATCCGTGAGCAGAATATATGACGTAATAATACCAACAAATCGCGAAAACAGTCTACTCTGGCATTGTTAAACAAGCACTACTTAAGCACAAGGAACAAATTTCTTGGCATATATAGCACTTTCAGTTGAAAAGAGACATCCAACTCGCAGTTCACCACCATTCTTTTAAATCCAGTGCTTTAGGGATTATGGGATAGTAAAGTGTGTAGTTGATCCGCACTTCAGAATCTCGCCAGAAATAGTAGGTCATCCGGGTATTTCTTGCTTACTGTTTTATGAATACTGAGTATTCGGATACACTACTCCATTCCTAATAAAGTGCTAAGTGAGTGTAAATGACTATGAAGCAACACTGATGAAAAAAACAGCCAAAACCAGCCTTATCTAGTTGGCTGCTCTTAGATGGTTGCCCAGCCTGGTCAGTTGGCTGGTTTTAGAGGTGTTTTGGCCACTTTTTACTGGTCAGGCTAAAAGATCAGCTAGCCTCCCAGTTAAACCAGCTTTTTCAACAGTTAAGAGATATGTTTATAATAGGTTAATTATTTTTAGGACTCATTCAATACTGTTAAATATTGCTAAAAAAAATAAAACAACTACAAATGAATCATTTTACCCCATATTTGTGTATTTTTATGCTTATTAGAGAATTACTTTGTTAGCTTAGCAACATGCTAATGTCAAACTCTTTTGAAATCAATTGTAAGTCGACTCTCCTGTGCATTTAGTGTGAGTTGTGGCTGTTTATGTTTAAATTAGGATTCTGTCTATAGAAAAAAAGTATACTTTGGTTTGTCGTGTACCGGTACGTCTCGCGTGCAGTGGGTGTGATGAAAATGTAATCATTAGCGCAGTACCCATGAACCATAGCCTAGATTTTCTAAACACATGGATAGTTTGCATCTTTGCGCTTTATCTGTGGACGTGCCTGCCATTGACTGTGCTAAAAAAGTACAACAAAGCAGATGTAGTGTGCATGCGTCCATAATGACTCGCGGTCAAAAGAGTCCCCTTTGAAAGGCTGAGTGTTCGACTCTGTGAAAGATGGAATGGCACATGAAAAAGCTAAGTATTCCATAGCATTTAGAAGGCATCTGCCTATGTAGGCAGTAAAGAGCAAGACTAGGTTCTGGTTTTGGAACAAATCCTCTGTAAATTGGTGTGAACTTTCAGTTTTCATGGTATCTTTTATGAAATCACCTGCAAAATGTATACCTCTAGCTGTGTGGAGGCAAGTGTGTATGTATTTGAACTGTATGTCTCTTCAGATGAGTTTGTGTGTGTTTGGTCAGATATGATCCTATCTGCTCTTTAATGACTGACCACAGCTATAAGACGGCTCAAACCAGGTGGAACCAAACAAAAGGGTTATAGTGTGGAGTAATTACTGTCACATACCTTCTCTAGACACGCCCCCTAAACCTTAAACATTCCATTAAACTGCTATTTTTTCATCTACTTGAACAGCGTTCCCATCCTTGACTTCACTAATCCCAAAATCAACATCTGATTTTATTATAAAACAGCCAAATTCATTTCCATGTGTGCATTCGGCAGATATTATTATCTAAAGCGACTACTGAGCATTCAAGGACACAAATAATGCTTTTTTTTTTTATTTTTATGTTTATGTTCCTGTCGGAACTTCGTTGTGAAACACCACAAATAGTTGATTAGATGCTCATAACAAACTAAGGAAGCTACAGAAGTTGGCAGGAAAAAGGAGAATTGGACTAAAGCATTGTTTGCCCAGGATAGCCATAACATGTTTCATACATCCTGGTCATACTTAAACTGATAGTTCATCCAAATGTAAATTCAGTCATCATTTTCTCACCCTCATGTTGTTCTAAACCCACATGACTTCTTTTCTTCTGTTGGAACACAACAGGAGATGTTTGTCAGTATGTTAGTCTAAGTCACCAATCACTTTCATCGCATCTTTTTTTCTAATGAAAGTAAATGGTGACTGACTGTCATTTTGCCAAACATCTTATTTTGTGCTCCAGTGAAAAAAAAAAAAAAAAAATATATATATATATATATATATATATATATATATATATATATATATATATATATAAATCATATGGGTTTGGAACAACATGATGTTGAGTAAATGATGACAGAATTTTCATTTTTGGGTGAACTATCCCTTTAAACTCTCAGCTCCTATGTAGACTGTTTTTAGAAATCTAAAGGGATTTGGAACCACAGATGCCTTTATAGGGATATAATGCAGATATTTATAGGTCTAAATGATTTCAACAAAGTGAGTTTCACTGTGAGTTTCACAATATATGCAGAACAGAGAGCATTTGAGGTACTGAGATGAGATCCATCAACACATCTGAGGATGTCTTGATGAAGAAACACGGAAACTAGGACTGTGTGTTTGAGAAAGAAAGAGATACAGAGAGAAAGAAAATCAGTTCAATGTGAATAATTGCTAATGAAATTGTCTGAGAAGTCAAAAATAATATGCCACTCAAAAAAGACACAATGGTCTCAAACGTACTTCTTACTAAAAATAAGCAACTCTGTGAAAATTAATTTTGAGTTCACCAAATTGGTTTATAGAAAATGATTGCATTAATTGACTCTCAATATGAATATGAGGCAAAACTCCAATATAAGCTAAAAGTAAAATGGCACACAAGTAGGAATCTACTTGGACAAATCAGTATAAACTGAACCTGTGGCAAAACTATCCACAAAACTGCCATCTCAAACTTCTTATTTGCAGCATTGTAAGTTTTAAGAGCAGTATTACCTGCAGACATTGGCAGACACTCGGATATCCAAAACCAAGATAACTGATGTCCACCCTGTTGCACCACCTCCATGATCAAGGAAGCTCTTGCTCTACCTATCCTAGAAAAGAGGCCTCAGAGGGAATAGCTGGAAGGGGACTGGGTCTTCCTAGAGACTATGGACCTGGAGGCTTGGAGAGTGCTGACATTGTCCATAGAGAGGACAGAGGAGGGGAAGAAAGGGGGAGTGGGACAGGGGGCGAGGTGGATGGGTACACCCACCCAACCTCTCTCTCTACTCTGTGAACAATAGGGAATTTCACCAGTCCCAGGAGCTCTTAAAGGAGGAGAAGAAGAGAGAAAGGGCCCCTTTTTTATACAGTCTGTCAGTCAAACCTTTGAATAAACCATTTCACTGAAGGAATTAATAGACTGTTGATGTACAGGTGGCTATTTATAGCATATCTTTTTAAAAACTTAAAAACTAGTCCTTATGTCATCTATAACCTGGTCACTAATATGGGCAGTAAACAGATAATCACATGAAAACAACAAACACAAGGATTTCTTTGTTTCTAACAATGAACATGAAAGCTCTTTAAAGGAATATTTCACTTAAAAATGAAAATTCTGTCATCATTTAGTCCCCTCATGTAGTTCCATACCCACATGACTTTCTTTTTTCTGCACAACACAAGAGGAATTTTAAAGGTTGTCCCAAATGTACATCATGATGGCGCCGCGGATGGCCACCTCAGTGTGGAGCGCTTCTATTGTTTTGTTATTTTTGTTTGTTTGTCCTGTGTTTCGTAATCTTTTTTCAGTCAGTTTTACCAGAGACGAACTGCTGAACATTCGACAGCATACACCAGTCAATATTTTCCCAGATTTTGATTATTCTGACGTTTTATTTGACATTCTAGTTGGAGGTGCGGCTGTGTTGTTTAAATGCGCTAGGAGAAGCAGGCGAGGGAGACGAGCAGGCGCTCTGGTCAGCCTCCGTTGGCGCGGCTTACGAACAGTGCTGCCGAGCATTCATCTAGCAAATCTTTGCTCTCTTCCTAACAAAACGGACGAACTACATCTCCTCTCCTGCACAAACAAGGACTTTTCAAACTCTGCTGCCTTGTGCTTCACAGAAACCTGGCTGAGTGAAGCCATTCCGGACAGCACGTTACATCTGCCAGGCTTTCAGCTGTTCAGAGCGGATCGCATCGCGGAGTTAACGGGGAAAACGAGAGGCGGTGGAACATGCTTTTACATCAGTGAAAGTTGGTGTACAGATGTAACAACGTTAAAGAGGATGTGCTGTCCTAATTTGGAAGCGCTCTTGATTAACTGTAAGCCTTTCTACTCGCCACGGGAGTTTTCCTCGTTTATTCTGGTGAGTGTGTATATCGCACCAAACGCATATTTGAACACAGCACTGCAACAGCTGGCTGATCAAATCACAGACATGGAACAACAATACCCGGACTCACTTATTATTATTCTTGGTGATTTTAACAAAGCAAACCTCACACATGAACTGCCCAAATACAAAAAGCACATTACATGCCCAACCAGAGACAGAAATATACTGGATCATTGCTACACAACAATAAAAGATGCATATCACTCTGTCCCTAGAGCAGCTTTGGGACTTTCTGATCACTGTCTGGTTCATCTTCTTCCAACCTACAGACAGAAATTAAAATCTGCTAAGCCTGTATTAAGGACTGTACCAACAAATCAGAGCTGCAACTACAAGCCTGCTTTGACTGCACTGATTGGAGTGTTTTTGAGGCTGCAGACACCAATCTGGACGAGCTCACAGATACATCATATGTTACATATATGTTACATATATCAGTTTCTGTGAGGATATGTGCATTCCTACTAGGACTTATTTAACATTTAACAATTACAAACCATGGTTTACAGCAGAACTCAGGCAGCTTCGTCAGGCCAAAGAGGATGCTTACAGAGTTGGGGATAAATTCTTGTACAATCAGGCCAGGAACACACTGAATAAGGGAATCAGAGTGGCTAAAAGAAGATACTCTGAGAAGCTGAAAAACAAGTTTTCAGCTAAAAACCCTGCATCAGTGTGGAAGGCATGAAACAACTTACGAATTACAGAACTCCTGCCCCCAACCCTGTGGTGGACCAACAACTGGCTGACGACCTGATTGTGTTCTACTGTAGATTTGAAAGGCCCAATCTCACACCCCACACCCACCCTGACCTTCACTTCACACAAACACCAACACCTCCTGCAACCCCCTTCTCCCCCCTCCTGCTACTCAACTTGCACTTAAGATCTGTGAAGATGATGTGAGCTGAGTCTTTTGACAACAAAGGATAAGGAAAGCACAGGGCCCAGATGGCGTTTCACCTGCATGTCTTAGATCCTGTGCTAACCAGCTGGCCCCCATCTTCACACAGATCTTCAATAGATCACCGGAGCAGTGTGAAGTCCCATGCTGCTTCAAATGTTCCACTATCATCCCCATCCCAAAGAAACCAAAAATCACAGGACTTAATGACTACAGACCTGTCACCCTGACGTCTGTGGTCATGAAATCATTTGAGAGACTGGTGTTGGCCCACCTGAAGAACATCACTGGACCCTTTCTAGATCCCCTTCAATTTGCTTATCGAGCAAACAGGTCTGTGGATGATGCAGTCAACATGGGATTGCATCATATCCTGCAACATCTGGACAGACCAGGGTCATATGCAAGGATCCTTTTTGTGGACTTCAGTTCGGCTTTCAACACCATCACCCCAACTATACTCCAGAATAAATTACACCAACTCTCTGTTCCCTTGTCTAACTGTCAGTGGATTACCAGCTTTCTGACGGACAGGCAGCAGCTTGTGAGACAGGGGAAACTCACTTCCAGCACCTGTACAATCAGCACTGGTGCCCCCCAGGGATATGTGCTCTCCCCACTACTCTTCTCCCTCTACACCAATGACTGCATCGCCAAGGACTCCTCTGTCAAGCTCCTGAAGTTTGCAGATTACACCACTGTCATCGGCCTCATCCGAGATGACGATGAGTCTGCATACAGAAGGGAGGTTGAACAGCTGGCTGTCTGGTGCAGTCAAAACAACCTTGAGCTGAACACGCTCAAAACAGTGGAGATGATTGTGGACTTTAGGAGGAACACCCCAACACTGACCCCCCTCACCATTCTAAACAGCACTGTGGCAGCAGTGGAGTCATTCAGGTTCCTGGGCACTACCATCTCACAGGACCTGAAGTGGGAGACCCACATTGACTCCATTGTGAAAAAGGCCCAGCAGAGGTTGTACTTCCTTCGCCAGCTGAGGAAATTCAACCTGCCACAGGCGCTGCTGATACAGTTCTACTCAGCAGTCGTTGAGTCTGTCCTCTGCACTTCAATAACTGTCTGGTTTGGTTCAGCTACGAAATCAGACATCAGAAGACTACAAAGGACAGTTCGGACTGCTGAGAGGATTATTAGTTGCCCCCTGCCCCCCCTTCAAGAACTATACACTTCCAGAGTGAGGAAAAAGGCTGGAAAAATCACTCTGGACCCCACTCACCCTGCCCACTACCTTTTTGAACTGTTATTTCTGGCCAACGCTTCAGAGCTCTGAGCACCAGAACCGTCAGGCACAGGAACAGTTTTTTCCCCCAGTCTATCCATCCATGAACAGTTAAATTGCCCCATTGAGCAATAACTATGTGAAATACACAGTTTAGTCTTTCTTGTATTTATCCAACACATCCAACCTCTTCTGCCATTTCATTCCTCTGAAAAAAAAAAACAAAAAAACATTTGCACTGTACATAACAGATTTGTATTTACATTGTACATAACAGATTGTATTAGATGTGCATTACCCATGTGTATGTGTGTATGTATGTATGTGTGTGTCTGTACGTATGTGTATAATTATTTTTTATTTTTTATTTTGTATTATTATCTATGTCTTGCTGCTGTTTTTGTATTGTTTTTGTATGGTTGTACACTGGAAGCTCCTGTCACCAAGACAAATTCCTTATAAATAAAGCAATAAAGCTCATTCTGATACTGATTCTGATTCACTGATTTCAATACAATAGCTTTGTAAAGCTTAAAAAAGGACCCAAAAGTGTCATACAACTAGTCCATGTGATTTGTGCATCAGATTCCAAGTCTTCTGAAGGCATATGATAGGTTTTGGTGACAGACCGTGAAATGCAGTTCTTGAGTGCAAAGTGAAAGCAAACAGTTTTTGTGATCGCTTTTGTATTTCACCCACGAATATGCAAAGGAGAGCTATGGCAGAGGTCAAGATTTTCATAGAAAAACAAACTTAAATTTAGTCTTTTTTCTCATCATATGCCTTTAGAAGACTTGAAATATGAAGTACAAATCAAATGTGGGCAAATTCACTAAACAGTTACGGCACTTTTACGATTGGTATTTCAGCGCAAAACCCTGCTTCTTATTCATTAACCGCCCACAATTTAGTTGAAAGCTGGCGCAGTCAGTGCTGAAATTGCGCTGCATCTTGAATATTTAAATTAAGTCATTGTCATTTCTTCCCACGCAAACACGCCTCCTTTCTATGTAAATTAAGCTTATTATGCATTGCGCTTCGTTCACAAAAATTGCCCGGGGCTATTACTGTCAGATGAATGCAGGCGGTAAACTGAATTTTATTTAAAAGAGATGTTTGTGTACATTTTCCATTTATCATTTAAGCAGTAATTCACCAAATAATGATCAAATGATGGAGAAGAGCATTAAAACATGGCAAATATATCCAGATGCGCGGTGTAGCTCAAGCACATTTTCGACATGTCATGGCATTGTATTGAAATCAGCGAAATGGACATCCTTTAAAATTCCTCTTTTTGATTTCCTCAGAAGAAAGAAAGACATATGGGTTTGGAACTACATGATCATGAGTAAATTATTACAGCATTTTTTATTTTTGGGTGAACTATTCCTTTAAGGTTTCCATAAAAAGTAAAAGCATGCTCCACAATCTTTGCTGGCATCATCATTAACCAGAAACATCAATGGAGAACTTTCTAATCTTAAAGTTAGCTTTAGATAACATGGGGTTAAAACTGAGGGTCAGCAGCTGATGAAGACCTATGTTCCACAACTTAATTAAATACTTGAGCACAACCTTTGATGATTTAAACCAACACTGTCGCCAATCCAATTGTGCTGGGTGCAGATAAAACTTTTGACTCTCTTTGAACAATTAGGCACATGTCTCCAGCTCCTCTGATGCATGTCCAGGGTCTGGTTTCAGTACCCCCAACAGAGGTATGGAGAAAAGGAGAAGGTGAAAGTAAGAGCTTGGCTTTATCTGCTCTACCATCAAACTCATGCTCTCATATCAACAGACTTCGCCCACATCTCTAAAGCCCCATGTGTCTACAACCTCCCATCAGCCATTCTTTGGGACTGAGCTTGTCTCCAGTGGCGAAAGAGCTTCGGCTAGCTTCCATATAAACTGAGACTGAGAGTGAAAAGACCAGGCGGGATCAAAGGTGAAAGGCTACTTTAGTTGTTCAACCCTATATGTCTCTACTGGGTTGGGGAGTACCAAAAGAAGAGGACAATGGATCATGAAGTAAGTTTTTTTTTTTTTTAAGCACTGACATTACAACATGACAGCACTTAGTACACATTAATGTATCTTAATGACAGGGGGAGTATATTTATAGTATTTAGTTACGTGGTCAGACGGTTCGCTACTGTAACTTAGTATGCATGTGAAAGTAATCTTGACTTGCAAAGGAGACACACTGAAGCACACAGGAGACCTAGATATACACTGTCACCAGTTGAGCCTGATTTCATGAAAAAATCGTGACTGTGCCGACGGTTTCGCAAAATGATATTACATGGCTCCTTACACGTATCATTGCCATTCCGTGGTGAAATATCCACTGTGTGGCGCTAAAAGCGAGTTACATTTTCTTCAAAACAGATGAGGTTTTTAAGGTTAATGCTCTATCTAGTTTTAAATCAACAAAACTGACCTCGTATAACAGATGACTGGACAGTTGGAGTGTTCAGGACACTCATTATTTTTGCAGTTCCGTTTGATAATATAATAGATTTCCAATAATAAGCTTCAAATGTTAACATTTCCAAAGTTGATGAAAACACTAAAATGTAATTAAAGCACACTGTTTAAGTGCTATTCTCTCTTTCTTACTCCCTCTGAGTGAGAGTGTGTGTGTGTGTGTGTGTGTGTGTGTGTGTGTGTGTAAAGTGCAGGATTGTGGGCAGATTAAATTTGCCTCCAGAATGTTGACAGTTGGATATACACCTGTGATTCTTGGTGCCCAGCTGCACTGAGCCAAAAATGTACTACATTTTCCCCCAATGCTAAAAAAATAAGATCAATAGAAAAAATATGTTTTTTCCCATTTACCATGTGACAGGGTTTTCAACATGTTATTAGTGAGACCATACTCTAGAATTTCGCTCAATCCCTTCAAGAACGTTAAATATTTCAGGAGATGAATTCTGTGTAGTTTGAATTTTTATTTCTGGGGGAAATGTTCCTTTAAAGACAAACAACCAAAGCCATGGTTTATTCACCTCAGCTCTCTCATCCAAGGAGTTTAATAAAGCCTCAGTGGTTTTAATTTTCCCTCCAATGTCTTGGACAGATGTTGCAGTCTATTTCCAGGCTGTTAGGCAGATGACACCTGCACTCTGGTCGGTATTGCATGGACACAAGGTTAAAATGGAAGTCTGGTTCACAGTCATGATTTATCGCCATTGCTGCCAGTGTTGAGGTAAATCACTAAGGTTACAGAGCACTGGTAATTGAGGAATGTGTAAACCAAATAATAAATGTACTCTGTTTGACACGCATACCCATGACATAATGATCTGCTCAGAATAATAGAGGCAAGTGCTTAACCCTTTAAACTCTGAGGGTGTGTTTAAAGATTTCCTGTTTTAGGGTACGTTTACATGACAACGATGTACTAAAAACGGAAAAGTTTTTTCCTTTGCGTTTCTGAGAAGTTTCGCATACAGGCGACAACGTTGTCAAAAGGTTCCCTGTTCACACAGATCCGCGAAAACGACTAAAAGCGCTGTATTATGCATGCCAGGCCAGTAGTTGGCGATGTCACTTTGTAAAGAAACACTACACACCTGCACATATAAGCATTCTTCCACAAAGCTGTGAATACAAACAATGAAGATGGCGATCGCTGGTCGTAGTAGTGATGTAGTAAATCTACACTTTGCTGGAGAAGCGTCAATAAACTCAAAATCTTGAGAAACACAAACACAGTCCTGTAGTCCGCCATTGTAGTTTTGAATGTCTCGCGTGTTGTTTTGAAGTACTCGTGTGCATGCCTATAGACTGAACACGTAATACGCGTGCGCATGACGTCATCGTTTTCACAAATTCGCGTTTTTGTATGTTTACATGGAGATGATAACGTCATTGTTATCAAAAACTTGCACTTCGAAACCCATTTTCAAAATTTTGCATTTTCAGGCCCCCAAACGCCATTGTCGTGTAAACGAACAGCCAAAACATAAAAAGTTTTCCATTTTTAGTTGAAAACATTGTCGTGTAAACGGCCCCTTAGTGGCATACCCAAAATTAAAGGCTTATAACTCGGCAAAAAAAAAACAAACAAAAAAAACAAGGATGGTCAAGTGTTTAGTATCACTGTAAAGAAAACTCTTCACATTTTCTAACAGATTATGTTAAATTCTGAGATTCTCAGCCTAAGAAACTGCTGGAATTTTTTCTTATTTTTCTGATTTGACATTATCTACTTCAGGGTGTAAATAAGGTGGCTCCAAAAAACGTATTTTGTTTTGTTCCCAATCATGTCAACTGTAACTGAGAAAAATTTTGTATTAATACGACAAAGAAATCAAAAGTTTTAGTATTACAAAAATTATTTAACTTAGTATCTGTTACGACCCCAGATGTATTTTAAAAGGGGTAATAGGGTGTAACATTAACTATTAAAAATTACCTTATGTGCTGGACAAACAGGTAACCAAACAACTATGATGTGGTGCAAAACAAAATGGTTTATTAACAGAAATTTATAATAAAGTGAAAAGTGAAAAGTGAAAGTGCAATAGTGAATGCGATATTTACAATATTTACAATATTTACAATTACCGGGTAGACACAAAAAAAGGGGGGAGAAGGGACGCGAGTAGCGCCAAAGAAAAGAAATTACACTGACTATTAAACCAAAGAGAATGAAAAGAAAAAGTCCTCAGCATCAGTGATGCCCTAACAATTCTACACTCTCTATCAAAACCAAAAGTACAGTGGATGGCACTCGCCCCTAACCTAATGTGTCTAATACAGAAGCAGTCCCTACGTGCTGCGCAATGTATATCATGTGACCTGCTTACCTGTCTGCTTCTCCCGGTGGGTAAACATACACAGAATGAAAAATGGCAGATGTAATGACTGGTTGGATAAATATGGGATTAATGAGACAGACACACGAAAGCAGACTAACATACAATATTTTACAAGCAACACAGAATCAAATTTTTAACAACAACAGCAGTGATGGCAAAAGCAAAGTGGTAGCGTTAGCGAAGCTGCTGCGGGTGGTCTGGCGGGCTGTTTTATTACTCCTGGTATGGGATGATTGGCGACGAGGGGTAGTGACGTCAGCAATTTAATCATGATTGACGGATAAATGGACCAATAACGGGGATCTAAGAAAGTTAAAATAAACAGACAGACACGGGAAAAAACAAAACACATACAAACACGGCACAGGGACGTAACAGTGTCCAAAACATCTCCAAGTGTCCAAACAAATAAAACATACTAATTGTACATAAGAACTAATTACACATGCAAACACAACAATGACTAAATATTTTCGTAGCATGCAGACATGATTTTAGTAATGAGATTTTAAAGAATGTGTTTTGTTCTGTGCCATTTGAGTAATCATTGAGTCTGTTTCATGTACTTGGTGCCATCTCCTGGTTGCCATATGTAACAATCACCAATCACATATATCTCTGCCCAAATATGGATGACTTTTTGCACTGATCTGAACTCAGTCCGATTGGTTTAGCCTTCCATGATGCTACATCCAGGAAAGCTAACATGTTTTCAGCCAGACTGCAAGATGCCAGTTAGCCAGATGCTGTGTGCACTGTGCACATTGTGTGAATTATCTAATGATCTATGCATCTGAGTACCTTGTGCGTGGGCTTGTTTAAAAAGATAATCACCTCCTCTATGTAATGGTATGTAGTATTTATGTTCTGTTTATTTTTTGTGAAGTTATAAGTGAAAATGTGGCATTTGAATAACACCTTTTCACATGAAACATACAGTTTACAAGACATATACTTAACTATAACTGGCTATTTTTTTTTTTTTTTTTTTTGTCTGGTTTAATTCTATTTATATATTATTTATATATTTATAAACTCAGCAAAAAAAGAAACGTCCTCTCAATTTCAGCTGCTTTTATTTTCAGCAAGCTTAACATGTGTAAATATTTGTATGAACATAAAAAGATTCAACAGCTAAGACATAAACTGAACAAGTTTCACAGACATGTGACTAACAGAAATGGAATAATGTGTCCCTGAATCAAAAGTAACAGTCAGTATCTGGTCTGGCCACCAGCTGCATTAAGTACTGCAGTGCATCTCCTCCTCATGGACTGCACCAGATTTGCCAGTTCTTGCTGTGAGATGTTACCCCACTCTTCCACCAAGGCACTTGCAAGTTCCCAGACATTTATGGGGAGAATGGCCCTAGCCCTCACCCTTCGATCCAGCAGGTCCCAGACGTGCTCAATGGGATCCGGGCTCTTCGCTGGCCATGGCAGAACACTGACATTCCTGTCTTGCAGACGTTCTCACGCACAGAACGGCAGTATGGCTGGTGGCATTGTCATGCTGGAGAGTCATGTCAGGATGAGACTGCAGGAAGGGTACCACATTGGGAGGAGGATGTCTTCCCTGTAACGCACAGCGTTGAGATTGCCTGCAATGACAACAAGCTCAGTCAGATGATGCTGTGACACACCGCCCCAGACCATGATGGACCCTCCACCTCCAAATCGATCCCGCTCCAGAGTACAGGCCTCGTTGTAATGCTCATTCCTTCGACGATACACGTGAGTCCAACCATCACCCCTGGTGAGACAAAACCGTGACTCATCAGTAAAGAGCACTTTTTGCCAGTCCTGTCTGGTCCAGCAAAGGTGGGTTTGTGCCCATAGGCGATGTTGTTTCTGGTGATGTCTGGTAAGGACCTGCCTTACAAGTCCTCAGTCCAACCTCTCTCAGCCTATTGCGGACAGTCTGAGCACTGATGGAGGGATTGTGCTTTCCTGGTGTAATTCGGGCAGTTGTTGTTGCCATCCTGTACCTGTCCCGCAGGTGTGATATTCAGATGTACCGATCCTGTGCAGGTGTTGTTACACATGGTCTGCCACTGCGAAGATGATCAGCTGTCCTTCCTGTCTCCCTGTAGCGCTGTTGTAGGCATCTCACAGTACGGACATTGCAATTTATTGCCCTGGCCACATCTACAGTCCTCATGCCTCCATAAAGCATGCCTAAGGCACGTTCACGCAGATGAGCAGGGACCCTGGGCATCTTTCTTTTGGTGTTTTTCAGAGTCAGTAGAAAGGTCTCTTTAGTGTCCTAAGTTTTTATAACTGTGACCGTAATTGCCTACCATCTGTAAGCTGTTAGTGTCTTAACGACCGTTCCACAGGTGCATGTTCATTAATTGTTTATGGTTCATTGAACAAGCATGGAAAACATTGTTTAAACCCTTTACAATAAAGATCTGTAAAGTTATTTGGATTTTTACAAAATTATCTTCAAAATACAGTGTCCTGAAAAAGGGACATTTCTTTTTTTGCTGAGTTTATATATTTGGTGAGTTTGATGTTTTTACTGATTACAAAAATATGTACAGTGCAACATTATTATACATTATCAAAACTGAACACTTCTGATTTGTCTGCAAATTTTAGAGCACTTGTTCAGTGTTGATCAGAATGCCTACATGCATTGTAAATTAGAGCTTCTAAGCTTTCAAACGATGCCTGTTTTGTGTTGGTCAAGACTGTAGTTATTAATATTTTGATAATTAATTTTTTTCTTGCTGTCCAGCCGAGCTTAAATGGTTAAAGTGATAGCTCACCCCAAAATGAAAACTTTATCATCATTTACTTACCCTCATGTTCTTCCAAATCCATAAGACTTTCTTTTTTCTATGGAACACAAAATGAGATATTTAGCGGAATGTTAGCCTCAGTCACCATTAACTTGCATTTTATGGAAAAACAGTGCAATGAAAGTGAATAGTGACTAAGAATATCATACTGCTGATGCCAAACATACCCTTTTGTGTTCCAAGGAAGAAAGAAAGCCATTTAGATTTGGAACAACATGAGGACAGAATTTTCATTTTTGGCTGAACTATCCCTTTAATACTGGTGAATGTGACACTCTCATCTTCTCCACTAGAATCACTGTTGAATACGATGATTTGGATTTTGTCTCATAAAACTTGCACAAAATTGGCACTACCAGTATACAGTAAAAACACTCTAAAATCAATACCTGCTTCACATATAAAATAGTGACACATTTTTGTCATAACGCAAAGCACTTTGAACCAAGGAAATTTATAATGCCTGGAGGCCATTGTTCCCAGTGGCAGTTGTTCATTTGGGTCTTACCTCAAAAACTCATAATTGAAAAACAGTTGAAGTTGTTTACAACGTCAGTAAAGAAGCAGTAGGTAATTTGACAACCGTCCTGACAACCTCTTCTCAGAACATTGCTGGCTTTCCTTGCATTACTCTGTTTGAGATGATCGGAAACAGGTGATCTGTTTCCCACTGACAGGAAGACTGAAGATAATCCCTGTATAACAGACAGGACTTTCTGCAGGAAAAGTGGAGTTCTACAGGCTAACGCACTAAACACCTGTTACAGCACGTGTTGTGTCAGTCACCTCTGTGTCTCTTGAAATCATAATGCATAGCCAGAGAGCTAATGCTAAAACAGGATTGACACTGGCTCATCTTGAACTTTCTATGAACTGATATTAAAGAGCTCAGTAGAGTGAAAGATAAAGAACCGAGACTAACTACTAACTCCAGTTAAGTTTTTTTAACGTCAATGCTTTCCAAAGTATGTGGTTATGGAGAGCATTTATGAAAGTCTCCAATTTTGGGGGAGGAAAACACCATTCCAATGTGGATGAGAGGCGTTAACATAGCAAAACTTATTTTTGTGTATTTTAATTTTTTTATTTTTTACTAGATTTATTGCAAGTTTGATTTATGTACCTTATATACAATTACTACCTTAGTATATCCACAAACAGTAAACGGCATTCTGAAAAATTAGACTGATTGGTCAGTTGTCAATGTTTTTGTATAATTACTGATAACAGGCAATTGATTTCCTACATGCTTTGTTAGTTAGTCTCTTATATTACTTTTTCTTCTCACATAATGAAATAATTTGAAATGAAATCAATATTTCAAGTCAATTTATATATAGTTTTATCTAAGTAGCAATGCACAGTAGCTAATAAGTGGGATATTGTACAGTCAGCCCAGCTCATTATCACAAAATAAACCCTTTAGGTTGATATAAGATCTGATAAACCTGTGTTTATTTTGCAATAATGACCGGCTGACTGTAAAATATCCCTTACTTACTGTATCTACTTCAAATAAGTTGCAAAACTAAAGAAACACTCAAATATGTTTGGAAAAATATTCTTTAAACTGTGTGCTTTCCTGTCCATTGTCTTTGGGATATTTAAATAAATAATGTGTAAAAGAAAAAAGATTAATGACAAAATATACACTATTTATCTACCTCCTTAGATTCGTAAACACACTTCATAACATAAGCGTTTATAAACCTATAGGTGCATCGGGACATATAAACAGCTGCATAAGGAACAAACCACAGTGCACGACTCCAGAGATCATTATTCAGACAAACATAAACACTTCATTTTTGCACAGCACTTGAACATTTCCATTTCCGTGATCAAATTCCTACGTACGCCCTCCAGCAAATCATCAATCTATCAGACAGTTTCCACGACGACTCAGCCCAAAAATACAACACCAAATCAATATAAGAGACAAATATCTCAGATATTACCAGAAAGACAACAGTGCATGTATCACACATGTGGGTATTACATGTAGCGTCTGTAATTTGTGATTTATCAATGTCAACATGACACCTGGAGGCATTTTGATAACGTTTTAGCAGCTGGAATGAATGCTAATGCACATACAGTACTGTTTTTGATTGATTAATATTTTATTTTGATAGCCCTGTAAGTGATCGAAACATGAGACCTCTGGAGACAAAACATGGATCTCAAATTTACAAGCTGTCCAACAATAGACTGAGGAAAATTCAGTGACAATCAATGCCAACATGCCATCTCTTCAACATCAGTTTCCAAAATAAGAAACAATGCAATTTTAAAGCCATAAATAACATTTCCACATTGATTAGAATGCTACTGCAACACTCTTTAAGTAATTTTTTATAATCCTGGTCCAGCGGTCTCTGTGTTCGAAGCAAGAGCTGGGTGATGAATTTACGACATATTCAATATTTTTTGATGCCGATATAAAATGAACCTACATCAGCAATATTGCAATGACTTTAATAAGCTACTTCTATTGGCCCCATGAGCATGAAAGTGTTAAAACAGAGGTCTTTTATTAGCATCTCTGATTTCAACCTCAATAAAATGCCGATAGAGTTGGATCAGTTCGATTCATTTCGGTGAATCAGTTCTTTGCCCACAATTATTACCATATATTATTAAATTGTGTAAATTAAAATGAATAAATAGCATTCAATTCCTTTTCATTTAATGAGAAATTTAGTGGAAAACATGCCTTAATTATTTTAACCTCCTTATTTTACTCCTTACATTAAGCAAAAATCAGCCTACTAAGCTATTTCAGAAGAAATACATAAACATAATTTTTTAGCTATATCGGCCAGCCCTAATTTTAAACTATTTTACTGTATTTTACAACTTGCAATTAACAAAAATTGCCATTTTATGCTATTTCAGAACAAACACATACACATTTAGAAATATCTGAAATACTTTCAAAAAGCTAAAAACACAGAAGTATATATTTTTTAACTACTGTATATCAGCCATCCCTAATTTTAAACTTTTTTACTGTATTTTACACCTCGCAATTAAGAAAAATGGCCATTTTAAGCTATTTCAGAACAAATACATACACATTTAGAAATATATCAAATACTGTAAAAAAAGAAAAGCTAAAATAGATGTAATTTTTTTTTTTTTTTTTATGTTGCCCATCCCTAATACGAGCCCAGTGACTCCAATGAAACACACACACTCTGGCAGGCAGCTGGATTAAAATGACAGCCCTTATGTTGTGTCCGGCCTAATAGTGATCAGACAGCACAGATAAGAATGTTTGTATTGTAAGACCAGAGTGCTCCTGTCTGCTTTACCAGCCCAGATTGTGCGTGCTTTCTCTGACAAAGCTGCTGGCCAATGTAAGCTGCCAAAATGGAGAGCCTGAAGAGAACAGAGAGGATTGTGGCACTAAGAACTGCAGTAAGATAGGGCTTAGATAGGGCTGGTGAGAAAATGCTGATGGTTAGAGATCTGGGCTTTAGGAAACACCCTGTAATGTCATTACCTCATTCTCTCTCAGTGAGATCTAAAAAAAAAAAAAAAAAAAAAAAAAACACAAAAGATCCCCCGAAAACAAACACCAAATAAATACATACAATTCATACAGTGACAATATAAACATCCGTTATAGCTCATTCTGGAGAAGCTGAAAGGCAATACATGTTGCATAATCTCTTCTATTTCAGATTTCACTTTTGACTTTTGGACTAATAGCAATAGAGTGCAACAGTGCCCAGACACTTTTTTAGCCATCTTGGTTCTGTTAGTATTTTTCCCATCCATTTTGTTTCCTAAGAATTTCATAAAATAGTTCTAAGCCATGGACCTAATCAAGCAGCTTTGAAGTGAATGAAAACTTAACAAACTTTGATTTAAAAAAAAAGAGCACAAAAGTTACAAGACTGGGTACTCAACATCTTTAGTGACGGAATGAACTACAATCCCATGAAGCATTGCAAATAGCCTATTCAAAATATAAACGATGTAAAAATATAAATCTAACAGAGTAGTTAAATCTAACTAAATATGTAGTTTGAAAGTGACTTGACTGCGTCATTCGCACTACTTCATGGAAGTGGATGGTCCCTGCTGAGCTAATTTGCAGCTGTTTGTTTGCTACGATTCTCTGATTGGTTGCTCGTTTCCCTTCAGAATCATGGACAGTGTAGTTCTTCACCAGGTATTCCACTATTAAACACTATTAAAAAATAAAGTTAAAATAACACGGACTAATGGCTCCAACAGGAGCATACCATCGATTGACAACCTCGGAACTCATAGTGAGTTATTGTTAATAATAACAAATATGGGATTTTAACTTCTGGAACCAGACTGTTGCACTCTATAACTTTCAACTCACACTTAAAAAACATGTGTGGTGTTATTAAACACTGATATACTTCCTGTGCTTCAGGAAGATGGGGGTGGGAAGACTACAGCAAGTGTCAAACTGTGATCTAAGGCAGGTATCCAGTTTAAGAAGATAGCGTCCCTCTGTCTTCTCTTCTCACTTTGTCTTTCTTTTTTATCTCTTTCTTTTTATCTCTTTGTCAGGTTTGTGATGTGAAGAGATGTCAAGTTACAGAGTCTGTAACCTCACACCTCTAAATTCACCTTCTGAGTCAGAGCCAAAAGTCACAAGGCCATGTAGAGCCCTTGGCTACTTCTAAAGACGGTGTCATGTCACTTTAGGAAACACACAGCTGGCTGGCCTGTGGCCCAGAATGAAGAATGATGTCATAAATTAGACTCTTATAGAGTTTCCCTTTGAATATCTGTTAATGAAATTTACAGAATCTCTCTCTGTCATTATATAAACAAATATAATTAATGTTTAATAATGGACAATCTAAAGTCTATAGTAACATTTTGGATTAGTTTAGTTAGTGGTGCTTGTGAATGCAATGCACTTCCAATGGAATTGAATGGTGCCAATCAGTAAATGTTAAAATACTCACTGGTTCAAAAGTATAGCCTCAAGACATAAACATTGTGTGTTTAAATGATTTTAGTTGTACATGATTTAGAAGTTGTAAAACTGAATATAACTTTACACAGAAATGTTAGTAAGCAACTTTATCACTGTACTGAACCCAGAATATTCCTCTTAGATTTTCACCTGGCAGACCAAAAAATGGGCAACAAATTTCCATAGACTTACATTGAAGGAGGGAACTAAGCCGCATCTGGGACCAGAGTTTAATGGAGAATTGGAGTTGGGCTGTTTTGACTTAGGCCAATAAGTGACCACCTAACACCCACCCAGAACACCCTAGCAACCAACTACTGTAGCAGTATTATAGAAACCTCTAAAATCACACAAAAATCCACATAGCAAAGTGCTAACACCTAACCAAATGAAAAGAAAAATCATATGGTTTTGGAACAACATTAGGAAATGATGGCAGAATTTTCATTTTTGAGCAAGCTACACCTTACATTAGCAATGCCATTTCTCCCCTTGTCTAATACTATGACTAGATGTCTATTAAGTAAACATAATAATTTCTGCAGTTCTACAGTTGATGGATGACCCCTTTCACACTGTAATTTCAACATCACATATCACTGCAACTACTAAACATCCTTGTAACTGGATGTTTTGTTGAAGGCCTCACAAGGGTCGTTGACAGGAGAAGTAGTTGAACCTTATCTGAACCAATCACAGTCTCCGGTATGACATTATGACAAATCCCATTCAGTCTGTCTCTGGGAATGAGACATAAGTCTTCAGAAGCAAATGCATTCTCTCATTCTGTCTTTCTCTCTGTCCAACTAACTTTGACAGTTAGAAATGTGAGTTAAATCTCTGCAGGCCAATGCAAACCCTAAAGTAATGTTGACAGCTCTCACAGTGAAATGAGTTTTGGGACATCTGCTAAACTGATATAGACAGCACAGTCTCTCGGGAGCTGGATGTATAGACAGACCTTTCTTCTCTCTTCCAGGAGTCAACAACGACCATGAAACCATGGGAAAGACAGTAGACATGCCTTTGACATGCAAAACTGCATAGTTTCAAAATCGACGTGTTAACCTATTTAGTTGGATGTTGTTGAATTAAAATAAGAATTTTGTCAGTTTACATCTTGGTTTTTAGCAATTTAGGGCACTTTATAGTTTTCCAACTCTTTTTAGGGCACAATTTTCCAGGACATTTGTGCCCAACAAGTGTAATATTTAAGCAAAAATAGATGCTTCCATTTAAATCGAGCTTTTATTTTGGCATTTTTGTGTGTTTTTGACGGTAGTTTCTCACCTCCAGATAAGCAGTTTTACATGGCTCAGTGTGATTATTAATCCCTGTAAAGCTTTTCAGCATGCCCAATTCCCAATGCACTCTAAGTCCTCATGGTGGCGTAGTTACTCGCCTCAATCCAGGTGGGGAGGTCGAATCTCAGTTGCCTCCGCGTCTTATAACGTGGCTTGTTGAGCAGGTTACCGCAGAGACCTAGCGCGTGTGGAGGCTTCACACTATTCTCCGAGGTATCCACGCACAACTCACCAGGCACCCAACCGAGAGCGAGAACCACATTATAGTGACCACGAGGAGGTTAACCCAACGTGACTTTACCCACCCTAGCAACCGGGCCAGTTGGTTGCTTAGGAAGCCTGACTGGAGTCATTCAGCATGCCCTGGATTCGAAGTTGCGACTCCAGGTGTGGTAGTCAGTGTCTTTACTTGCTGAGCTACCCAGGCCCCCCATGACTGTCATCGTTGTCTAAAGTTTATATCTCAAATGTTTCTGGGGTTAACACAACAGCAATGTTGTAATGAAAAATATTATTTCATTGGAGCAAAGTAGAGATGACAGCAGATGAGCACAGAAAATATGTGACAGGGATTTGTTCATGACAGTTAGTTTTGTGACAGTTGACCTTGTTTCACAATGTGCTGCTGCCGGCAGTGACAAAACGAAACGAATATGTGTATTTGACACTTATTCCGAGTCCAGATCGTTACCATTTTTTTTTTTTTTTTTTTTTTTTTTTTTACATGTAACAAAAACCTTGTTAGCAACACAGTCAAACTATTAAAATATTTTCCAGGACATTTAGGTATTTTTCTAATTTTCCATGACTTTTCCATGACATGTGCAAACCCTGGTTTTAAAATATATTATAGCAAGTTAGATTATTTTATCATATTTTATTAACTTATTTTAAATAATTCTAAGTCATCTAGAGGGCCCTTGAAAATTTGTTGAGGCTCCATAGTGTGCCCCGGGCCCCTGGTTGAGAACCACTGGCTTAAAACTTCATACCAAGTTTCTATGATCGATATGGCTCGGGTCCCTCCTTTAATGTAAGTCTATGGAATTTTTTAAAAATTTAAATGAACTGGAACTTAACAATGGCCATTGTAAGTTCGATTCAAAAAGCAATAGCACCTCTCCTCAATAAGCCACATGATTTGAAATATCATTCATGTTTGTAGCACAAAGTTTAATACTTAGGGTTACAGGTTTGTTCAAATCCTTACTGAGCAATAGTAATAGAGATTCTTGCCTTAGCAAGCACAGCTAATATCCTGATTTGTTTTCCTCCCCTTTCTGTTTTATCCAATAAAAAGCCTCATGAGCTTTCCACTGGCATACAAACAGGCTTGGTTTCCATGCCACCCACCTGGATTGTAGTTTAAGTCCATGACCGGATGATTTTCTGTCCAGCTTTTGTGATCCAACAACAACACAAAAATCTGTTCGAGTCTACTTATCTGTGAATTTCTCAAGTCCTCTCTTCTCTTAGCCAGTTCTTACCCCCTTCCAGCATGGTATTGTATTCATTCCATCTGTCCATTTTCAGTGATCTCATGCATTAGCAAGTTATGGATTCAAACAATCACACAAGCAAAGAGATCTGATCAGATGATCCAAGTCAACAGGTTATCTCCTTGTTTTCTTCCTCTCCAGGCTGAGTCTAAGAGATCCACAGCATGCATGTGCAGAAACAGGGCTGTTCCCTTCATACTGTGCCTGAGTAGAGCGCAGTGTCTTGGCTGGGAGAGCATGCAGTTATGCACTGACAATCTAGCGGAAGGCGAGCAGGGGAGTGTGGCTCATAAATCACAGCCGCCGAAGCTCTTGGGGGTCTTGCCCCGGCCTGTAAATTTGACGATCGAAGAGAGGGCACTCGCCAAATGGCTCGCTCCCTTACCGTGCTCTATAAATACAGACAGAGCTGTTACCGGTAGACTTCTTCTAGTTTTTCCTCTGTTGCACTTTGATCCATATACATAGATTGTTTATAATCCCATAGTTCACCCAAAAATGAAAATTATGTGATCATTTACACACCCTCACGTCATTCCAAAACTGTATGTCTTTGTTCTGTAGAATTCATAAAGATATTTTAGGCATGATTTTTTTTTAAACATTCTTCTCTTTTCCATACAATGAAAGTGAATGGGGACATAAAATTGGCCTATACGACTTGTTTGCGGTTTTCCAAGTCTTCTGAAGCCACGCTGTTTGTGAGGAAATGACCAACATTTTAGTCTTTATTCAATGAAAATCTTGATTGACTAATTTTATGGTGCTTTCTTGTCATTTTAGGAGCCCCAGTCCCCTTCACTTTCATTGTATGGAAAAGAGCACCATGAATATTCACTTCAAACTCGGCTATGAACTGCTTGGTTCATAGCCGAGTTTGATTTCTCCCCCCTCCCCCTGTTCTCTTTTAACATCATATTATTTGGGTCCAAACCACAGTATAATTGCGTCATCAACATGAGTACAAGCAGTAGCTGTTTGCCTCCATAAATTGTTAACAAGGTGGCATAACTAGGTATGATAGACCACCTTTTTAAGCGAACACAAAGAAAAGATTTTTTGCTGCTTGTTTAGTTTACTTAATTAAAATGAACTAAAGCAACACAATTCTAGAACATTTTGTCACTACTTGATTTTATTGAGCTCTATCATTTTGAATTTGTAAAATTTTAATTTGCTTAATCCATTTGAGTTCGGACTACATTAATACTTTTTGTAGTGTTTATGTATTATTGATATTACTGGGCAGGATATTCTCATTTCCAAGCATGCTATGTATGGGATTAGTTAGGGAGAATAAGTGTTAAAATTAAGGGGTGTTTTTTATTTTTTTTATGCATTTTTCAGAATATGAGGAGATTTGTTAATGTTTAATGTTCTGTTATTGGTTTCTAAAAAGAGAGTCTGCTATGCTGGAGTTTTGGGGGTTACCACTGTGGTGAAGAATGGCACTTGCGCTTAGGTTGAGGATGGATTTTCATTTCAAGTGATGATACTTGATTTGAGTGCTGCTTAGCTCTATAAGCAGCTGCAATTAAATTGATAAGTTTCACTGTCCTTACACTTGCTCACCTGGCATATAGAAAAGATTACTAAAATAAATCAAGTTGGCTCAAAATAAGAAAATTTATTGAATAAAACCTTAATAAATTGAGTTTGATGAGCCTAATAAAGTTGAATAAAAATATTATTGTACACTGATTTGTCCTAATCCAACAAAATTATGTTGGCTCAATGAAACTGACTTAATCTGAATGAGACATTAAATTGCTTGTAAAAAAAAAAAGGTCTCAAATTCAATCAAATAAACCAAACAAACGTACCAAACTTTGCATAACACCAAAATTGCAATTAGAAAGGTCATACAGGTTTGGAATGACATGTGGGTGAGTAAATGATGACATAATTTTCATTTTTGTGTGAACCCTTTAATTAAAGGTTACCCAAATAGCTTTAGCATCTACAGACTTTAAAGTCACCATCATTTAACATTTATAAGGAAATCCCTGTAACATTGTGACAGATTTAGTTTGTTGATACCTCATAAAAATGTGTAACCGCCATGTGTATTCCAGTTATATCTGCTGTGTTGGGTATGTCAGCGGCACAAAATGGCTCTAGAATGTTCCCTTGAGTGTCAACACCGTGTTTATTTGGACTGTAGACATTTGAATGTTCGATGTAAATCTTCTACAGGAAAGTATAGGGCTTAAACCTGATCTGTGCTGGTGTGTGTGAGAAGAGTATTTAGGGAGGCTAGAAGTTTGCTATGACAGCCAGACCTCCCTGCCGTTACCAGGTTATGTAAGTGTCCGGGTTTCCTGTTTTGTATGTGGCCCCTTTACCCCAGCTTACACACACGCTAACTCACACACACTTTTTGACCTGCTTTAATGTCACTCAGTTCATAATTCACTCTTATTGAATACACATGCTCCTTGACTCCTTGGTTTAAGTGAAATTCATTCATCAATTATGAAAATACTAAGCTCTATCTCTCTTTCTTTCACACACAAATATATCCAGAGGCCTGGTTTAAATCTCTCATATATCATCAGAGCTTCAGAGTCATGTAGTGATGGCTGAGCTCTGTTTAGCTCTGACAGTGATGCCAAAACTCTCCATCTGTGGACAAATGCCAGAAATGTGCAACGTAATTCAAACTGAGGAAGACAAACACATATTTCATTCCGCAGAATGGATGATAGTGCCAAATGCTGACACCACACTGTGAAGCCTTCTGAGCTCTGGTTTGTTATTTAGATATGGAAAATTCTACACTAATCATTACAAACCAACTGAGAAAATGTTTAGAAGACCTTTGAAATTGTAATTAAATTTAATGGTACAGCATTTTGCTATTATTCTTGCACAAATGTTAATGCTTTAAATGGAAGAGTTTAATTGTATTAGTGGTAAAATACTTTCTAATAAAATAGAGAGAGAGAGAGAGAGAGAGAGAGAGAGAGAGAGAGGGAAGAGGACAAGGAAAAATTAATTTTTCTTTTCTCTGTCTTTTCAATCACACTAGGCACACAGGACATATCCCACAACAGAGCACTCTGGGATATCTGCTCTACCTCATGTTATTGAGGCTTCTGTTTTCAATCTCGGCTGGCATCAATCATTTCCTTTGCCTAAGAGTCCAGTCACAACTTCAGCTAGATTACATCACAGAGGCACAGCCTGAAGAATCACGTCTATCTAATGTAAATGAAATTATAAATTATTTTGTAGTTACATATTTTGTAGATATTAGGATGCAGAGTAAAATGAACCTACTCTCTAGTTACAATGTAACTATGTTGGCTTGACAAAGCCAACGTACTGTTATTTTACAGACTTGGTATAGGTTTTTTCAAAATCTCTAAACAAAGACCAAAATTATCAATTGTAACTCCTCCTAGAGCTTTAAAGCTACATCCACTAAACTTGGCATAGACCTTCAGTCCGTTCTGACTTATTGTGCTATATCTTTTCTAACACAGCACAGCAAAACTCTGAAAAATCCAGACTTACACTGATGTACAACTTTCAAACTCCAACTGTCAAACAATTAAAAAGTAAACAAGCACAAGGCCTTTGATCTGCTTTAAGTTGCTCTCTCTTTCTCTCTTTCTCGCTGTGTCTCAAATGACACACTATACACTATGCACTAACGATATACACTATGCATTTAGCCATGTAGTGAATCAGTCTTCAAAGTGTAGTATCATACCAAATGGAACACTAAACAATTATTTACCACACGGAAGCTTTCGCCGTTTAACAACTGCCGGAAGTGATGTTTCAATCACATGTGATGTGTTGCGGCTATCTTTAGCAAGTTAGACAACCTTAGTTCAACACTTGTATCACAAACCACATACATATTCATACAGTGTAGGGGAGTAAAGCATTCAACTTACATTTGTAAGGTGTTGTCTTCATTGAAGTTTCAATAGTTGCAACATTCTCCATTATTTACAATCGTTTTGTCAGACCAGCATCGCGGCCTGGAAACTCCGATCCCTTCCACTAGTTCCGACACACTTGTTTCACACTTTTGACGGTTGAAGAAGTGCATCATCCGGGTGCTCATAGTACACTTGTTTTTGTTGCATTCCCTTATAAAAATCGAGAGTTCATGGCAAATTTGCTGCAAAATTGCCGGCAAGCTTGCGGCAAATTGTCCATTGTTGCCAAAGGTTTGCCGGAGGTTCACCACTACCAGCGAAGAGCTGCAAACTTTTGACAAACATTTGCAGAGCAAAAACTAATTTGCATGTGAAAATAACGAGCAGCAAATTTGCTACTTTAGATTTTTTGTAAGTGTTTTCAGTGTTAGCATACTATTCGCACTGCTTAAACTTCAAAATGACGTAGAATAGGGCAAAAGTGTGTGGTTTAGGACACATCTATCTCTTGCAAGCTAGCTAGCTAACTTTTAAAGTTTATGGTGCATCCCAAACTGCGCACTTTTGCACTATTCCATGGCATTTTGTAGTAGTGTGAGTACTATGTTAACACTGAAAATGCAGCAAAAAGAAGTGTACTTTAAGAACCCAGATTATGCACTTTTTCAACCGTCAAAATGTGTGGAATGTTGGACACTACATGCACTCAGCACACGCAGCTTGCCGTACATAGCAGAAGGGGCGGAGTTAACTGGCTGCACTGTTGGTCTGATACAACAGTTGTAAATAATGAAGAATGTAGCCACTAGCGAAACTTCAGTTGATATAGCCCCTTACAAATTGCTTTACCATCACCCCAAACTGTGTGAATATGTACTTTGTTTAAGATATATGTGCTGAACTGAGGTTGGCTAACACGCTAAAGCTAGCGGCAACACATCACATGCGCTTGAAATGTGTCACTTCCGTCAGTTGTTAAACGTGCGAATGCTTCCGTGTAGTAAAAAAAGTTAAGTGTTCAATTTGGGACGATACTACACGTTGAAAATTCATACACTGCATGGCTGAGTGCATTGTATATTTTGTAAGTGCATAGTGTATAGTGTCATTTGGGACACAGCTTTAAACTTTTACACATGGATTTGTCATATAATTTAATATGGCTGAATCAACCTTAACCTATATGAAAATTTTTATTTAAAACATTCCTCCGTTCTCTAGAACACTTTGTGTTTCTGTAATGGTACTGACTGCGAAGTAATTTTATGCCCTTGTGCTGATTTACATTACAGGTGGAATGTGCTGAGGTGTTAAAGCTACTGTATATTGCTTTCAAAATAGGACATAAACAGAATATTCCTCAGGTCAAGTTCAGCCCACATATGGGCGATTCTGACATCTGGAAATCATAAAGCACGCAGTATAAATGGCTGACAAGTAGATATGAAGAAAAATATTTCAGTTCACATCTTTCTCTGCCAAGACGAGTCCCATGAACTTAAATACACATCAGAGGGGTATTTACAGCATGCGAGAGCTTGGTGCTGTCAGAAAGCATTTGGGTTTGCACTTGGATCAGGATAAAAATTCACAAGAACTTGACCTT
This sequence comes from Myxocyprinus asiaticus, assembly GCF_019703515.2. NCBI lineage: Eukaryota > Metazoa > Chordata > Actinopteri > Cypriniformes > Catostomidae > Myxocyprinus > Myxocyprinus asiaticus. The sequence goes on from NC_059381.1 coordinate 7,368,349, forward strand.
ATAAGTTATCGTGACCACAGACTAGTTCCTTGACCTAAATCCTACCCTGAATAATGACAGTAAAATTCAGGCACTTTCAAAAAATATTTTTGTACCCATAATAATGGAATTATTTAGATGTATTTGTCTGGTCTCAGACCAACAGAAGAGCTTCTAATAACTTCACAGCACCTCTAGTTCACTTCAGAACATTCCGATGATACAGTCTAGCTGTTATACAAATATCATGTTTTGTCCCTGAGCTAGACTGGTCTCAATCAGGTCCAGTGAGAGCTGGGTCAGTGATTTTTGCTATCAGCACCTCTGCAGATACTTTTGACTTAAGAAAAATCAGTTTCTGGAGCCATTACAGCTCTGACACAAGACTAGAGGCTTATGAAAGACCAAGACTGAGAGAGACAGACAGACAAAGACAGGGATCAGACTGGAATGAAGTAAACCATGAAACAAATGGAGTACAAACTCTTCCTTTGGTCCCTCAGGCAACGACCTGAGAGATGAGGGGATGAGGGAAACACACTGTGTGAAAATATTCGCTCAATGACCACCATTAATCACACACTTCAGAGGACGAACGAACAGCGGGACAAACAGACTGAATGGAAGAACGAAAACAGCAGGTGAGCTCATTGAAATAAGTGAACACAAACTCGCAGACGCTGGCCCTAACAGAGTTGTGCCCCAAACCATTTTTTTCTGTTTCTTAATTAGGGTGAATTCATTTATAAAGGTTTGGTCTTCACTGCATGAGGTTCTGAATAGATTTCTAAAGACATAAAACCTGATTTTTAAAATTCTCTATCTTTGTCTACACAAAAAAGTCATAAATTGTTATATTTAATTTGAAAACTTGTATTCAAATTTATCATCACTCTTTATAAGAACATATTTCATTATTGTGTACCCTTTGGAAAATATAATAATATAATGTAATATAATACAATATAATATTTTACATTTCAGTTAGACGTTACTGGCCATTAGTCATGACACTACATGACCTAATAAAAAAAATCTAATCAATAATCAACTGTTTACTGCACAAAATTACAGTAGCAAGGTTGACATTTTAAGCTTGTCCTCTACTGACAAACATCAAAATCTGGCATAATAGTGTGTTCACAATATTTTATGTTAAATTATTTTAGTAGTAGAAAAGTGATGTTTAGTTTGTTGATGTTAAACCTTTTATGACAGACAGATTTATTCAAAGAAGACATAAAAAGACATTGACATGATAAATTGTGGCATTTGATGACTTTATTAAAGCAGATTTAATGTATAGAATAAAATTTTAGAAGCAGCTTTCCGCCTACCACAAATCATAACAGAGTGAGATACAGCACACGCTCTGAGTTCCCTGTTGCTGAAGATAGAATGTAATAAATAAAGACATCTGAGAAAAACCAGGAGGTAAAACTGAAGCCCTCTTTATGAGAAATATCAGGAGAGAGATAGAGAGGTACATCCTAAAAGTCCAAAGGAAAACACCAAACAATGCTAGCAGAACTAGGTAGATACCCACTAATTATTAATATCCAAAAAATAACCCTCACCTTCTGGAAACATCTCAGATCTAGTACACACAACACTCTCCAATGGAAAGCACTACAATCAGAAAAGCTAAATCCCAAAACGAGCCCTCTTAGCCAGCTGGCCATTAAACTTTCAAAGCTTGACACTAAACAGTTTGATTCAAATACTACCACAGAACCAAAAATAAACATAAATTATAACATTAAATTAACCAAAAGCACCTAGAACACTGGGAAAATGAAACCAAAACACAAAGTAGACTAAAATACTACAGATCATTAAATAGAGAATATAAATTGGCAGAATATCTCAGTACCATCAGAGATACCAAATGAAGACAAATCCTAACTAAATACAGGCTTAGTCACCACAGTCTAGCCATTGATAAAGGCAGGCACAAAAAAATCTTGGAAACCGAAAGAGGAAGGATTCTGTGAACACTGTAGAACAGGTGAGGTCGAAACAGAAATGTACTTTCTCCTACACTGCGAAAAATATAAAAAACATTAGAGACAAATACAAACCACTATTCCTAAAATCGCTTTCAGACTTTGCCACACTGACAGATGAGGAAAAAACCTTAGCAAGTAGATATGTAGCAGTGTGCCATAGCCTGAGGGACAGTGTGTAGCACAATGGCTGCATGCCAACAGGCACAACCGGTGATTGGCATGTGTGTCACTATATGTACATAACATTTTGATTACTTTAAACCTGATTTAATTTCATTGTATTGTACACTTTTATTGCCATTTTTCATTTCTTTTTTACCACTTTTATTTCCCCTCAATTTTAAGCACAATTTTATTTATTTTGTTTATTGTATCTTTCTTTAAATGCTTTGACAATATTATAAAATGTTAACAATCATGCCAATAAAGATTTTTGGACTTGGACTTGTTTATGAGATATATCAGATTTGCTCTGAGAGAGAGAGAATGAGAGCTTTCCATCTAAGCCATTATAATTTAGAGGCAGACATACTCTGCCATTTACCTGATGATTTAAATTAAACAGAATAGAATAGAATAGAATAGAATTAAACAGAATAGAGTGCAGAATAATAGAATAGGGTAGAGCACAGTACAGTACAGTACAGCAGAACAGAATAGAGGAGAAAAGGATAGAAGATTAAAATTGTGTACAGTACAACTGAATACAATAGAAAAGAACAAAATACAGTAGTGTAGTGTACAGCAGAATAGAACAGAAAAGAATAGAGTATAGCACAGTAGAATACAACAGAATAGAATAGAAAATAGAATAGAGTAGGGTGGAGAAAAGCATACTATAATAGAAAAAAGTATGGTAGTGTACAGTACAGCAGAACAGATTAGAATAAAACAGATTAGAACAGAACATAATAGAATAGTGTAGGGTAAAGTACAGCAGGGTAGTGCACAGTACAGCAGAATAGTATAGAATAGAATAGTGTACAGTACAGCATAATAGAATATAGTAGAATAGAATAGAGTAGGGAAGTGTACAGCAGAAGAGAATAGAACAGAACAGAATAGACAAGAATAGAATAGGGTGGTAATGTACTGTGCAGCAGATTATAACATAGCATAACATAACAGAACAGAACAGAAAAGAATAGAATAGAAAAGAAAATAATAGAAATCAATAAAACAGAATAGAGTACAGGAGAATAGAATAGAACATAATAGAAAATAATAAAATAGAATAGAACAAAATACATTAGTGTAGTGTACAGCAGAATAGAATAGAATACAGCACAATATAATACAACTGAATAGAACAGAGTAGGGTAAAGCATAATAGAATAGAATAGAATAGAATAGAATAGAATAGAACAGAATAGAATAGAATAGAATAGGACAAAATGGAATAAAGTAGGGAGGAGTAGAGTACAGCAGAATAGAATAGAATAAACTAGAATAGAATAGTGTAGGGTAAAGTACAGCAGGATAAAATATGGTAGAGTTCAGCAGAAAAGAATAGAACAGAATAGATTAGTGTACAGTGCAGCAGAATATAATAGATTAGATAAGAAGAGAATAGGGAAGTGTACAGCAGAATAGAATAGAACATAATAGAATAGGATAGAGTAGATAAAGTACAGCAGAACAGAACAGAGTTGTGTACAGTACAGCAGAACAGATTTGAATATAATAGACAAGAATATAATAGGGTGGTAATGTACAGAAGATTACAATATAACAGAATAGAATAGAATAGAATAGAGACCCAATTATATATAATTGAGAAGCAAACACCTCCTCCTCTGATTTACAGGAGGATTACACTATTTTTAATTAAATGCAAATATCACTCTCCCCTTTATTCACAGTATGGCCACATCCATATATTTGGACATTATCTACTCACTGCCTCAATGCATACATGCATGCCAAGCTATAACTCATTTCAGGCTCTATTTATATCAGACAGAATTAAAAACAACACCAATAAATATGAACCATGCTGACATGAAGAGCCCATAAATATGGCCAGCTAGTCTAGGGCAACCCATCATATTACAAACAAGACAGACACAATGGTCAATATTGGCCAACAGACCAGACCACGTGATTAAACAAAAAACATTAGAGATGAGGGTCGTTCATTCACTAATTACAGTAAAGGTAAACAAGTACCTAGAACTGCATTAAAGAAAAACTTTAACTACTAGCAGCAACAGTGGGTGAAATAGCGACTGATTTGTATTTTGCTCCGCACATCATTTATAAGGGTTCGATTGAGCGAATTGGCTAAAGCCAGCGTGGTTTGGTAACAGAGTGAAAGACATTGAATCACAAAGTGCGCTGTGATTCATTTTGCACGGTACATGAGGCAGGGGTGGATCTAGAAATTTTTTCAAGAGGGTGGCATAAAGACTATTAGGGGTGGCAACACCAAAGCAAGCGCCCATGCCTAGTTCTTATGGATTACGTTTCCAATCTCTATTAAATCTCTATTAAACACATGAAATATTTTGAAATGTTCCTTAGCTTGACATATAGAACTGGCAGTTTGAACTAAAAGTTACCTTATGCAGGCCAAATTGTTTTATTTTGTTCAGTGTACCCATGGATGGAGAGTGCATGCATATCCCATGTTATTCTGCTTATGAAGTCCTGTAGACCTATCACCTTTGTAACAGCTGGAATAAGCCATTTGAAAGCGAACCTTAATACAAAGTTAGGCTTAATAATATAAAAATTGTATGACAATTGTACAGTGGGGGGCAGTGCTGTGAAACTCATGAATATTAATTGTGTTATGCACAGTAAAATATATATTTTTTAATTACCTGTTTTGATTCAAGCACTCAAATAAATATTTCACTTCATTTAGTAATTTCATCTCTACAGCTGCCACTATCAGTCTTGGGATTTTGTTATTCAGTAGATGAACACATAGATAAGCACTTTAGTTGATAACACGACTGACTGGTCTGGTGGTGACTTCTCCATCTAAGCCATTATAATTTAGAGACAGACATACTCTGCCATACTTTACCTGATGATTTAAATGAAATAGAATAGAATAGAATAGAATAGAATAGAATAGAATATTTGACTCAATTTTTTTGGTCAGCCTGTAGTCGACTAGTCGCTACCCACATGATTTATAAAAGGCGTAGGAAATACAGTGGCTCTGCACTGAAAAGGCGCAGTGACTCAAATTTAAGATATGATGTTCTGCCTGACTCACCTTAAAAGACCCACACACAGAATGCACTTCAGAACTGATCTTTGTTTATTGTCACTCTGCTCAACAACGCAACGTATCAACAACAACTGCCATCTTGTATTTAGATACAAGATGGCACCATGGATGGCCGCCTCGGTGTGTAGCTCTTAAATTCTTTTGTTGTTTTTGTTTGTTTGTCCTGTGTTTAGTCATATTTTTCTAGTCAGTTTTACCAGGGACGAACTGCTGAACATTCACCAGCATATACCAGACAACCTTTTCCAGGTTTTTGAATATTCAAAAGACGTTTTGCTGGACATTTTAGTCGGAGGAGTGGCTGTGTTGTTTAAACGTGCTAGGAGATGCAGTCGAGGGAAAAGAGCAGGCTCGCTGGTCAGGCTCCGTCGGCGCGGCTTTCAAAAAGCACTGCCGAGTATTCATCTAGCGAATCTCTGCTCTCTTCCTAACAAAACGGACGAACTACATCTTCTCACCCGCACAAACAAGGACTTTTCAAACTCTGCTGCCTTGTGCTTCACAGAAGCCTGGCTGAGTGAAGTCATTCCGGACAGCGCGTTACATCTGCCGGGCTTTCAACTGTTTAGAGAGGATCGCATCGCGGAGTTAACGGGGAAAACGAGAGGTGGTGGAACATGCTTTTACATCAATGAAAGTTGGTGTACAGATGTAACAATGGTAAAGAGGATGAGCTGTCCTAATTTGGAAGTGCTCTTTATTAACTGTAAGCCGTTCTACTCGCCGCGGGAGTTTTCCTCGTTTATTCTGGTGAGTGTGTATATCGCACCAAACGCGTGTTTGAATGCCGCGCTGCAACAGCTGACTGATCAAATCACAGACACAGAACAACAATACTCAGTTATTATTATTCTTGGGGATTTTAACAAAGCAAATCTCACACGTGAACTGCCCAAATACAAACAGCACATTACATGCTCCAGAGACAGGAACATACTGGATCATTGTTACACAACAATAAATGATGCATATCGCTCTTTCCCTAGAGCAGCTTTGGGACTCTCTGATCACTGTCTGGTTCATCTTCTTCCAACCTACAAGCAGAAATTAAAATCAGCCAAGCCAGTAGTAAGGACTGTAAAGAGATGGACCAATGAAGCAAAGCGGGAACTATAAGCCTGCTTCGATTGCTCGGATTGGAGTGTTTTTGAGGCTTCAGACACCAAGCTGGATGAGCTCACAGATACTGTTACATCATATATCAGTTTCTGTGAGGATATGTGCATTTCTACTAGGACTAATTTAAAGTTCAACAACGACAAACCGTGGTTTACAGCAGAGCCCAGGCAGCTTCGTCAGGCCAAAGAGGATGCTTTCAGGGGTGGGGATAAAGTCTTGTACAATCAGGCCAGGAACACACTGAACAAAGAAATCAGAGTGGCTAAAAGAAGATACTCTGAGAAGCTGAAAAACAAGTTTTCAGCTAACGACCCTGCATCAGTGTGGAGTGGAATGAAACAACTCACAAATTACAGGATTCCTACCCCCAACCCTGTGGTGGACCAACAATTGCCTGACGACCTGAATGTGTTCTACTGCAGATTTGAAAGGCCCAATCTCACACCCCACACCCACTCTGACCTTCACTTCACACAAACACCAACAACTCCTGCAACCCCCCTCCTCCCCCCTCCTGCTACTCAACTTGCACTTAAAATCTGTGAAGATGATGTGAGCCGGGGCTTTCGGAAACAAAAGACGAGGAAAGCTTCAGGCCCAGACGGTGTCTCAGCTGCCTATCTGTATTAATAATATTGTAATAATAACTGAGTATTGTTGTTCTGTGTCTGTGATTTGATCAGTCAGCTGTTGCAGCGCGGCATTCAAACACGCGTTTGGCGTGATATACACACTCACCAGAATAAACGAGGAAAACTCCCGCGGCGAGTAGAACGGCTTACAGTTAATAAAGAGCACTTCCAAATTAGGACAGCTCATCCTCTTTACCGTTTAAGTCTGTGCTAACCAGCTGGCCCCATCTTCACACAGATCTTCAATAGATCACTGGAGCAACTTTAAACGCTCAATCATTATTCCTGTCCCAAAGAAACAAAAAATCACAGGACTTAATGACTACAGACCTGTCGCCCTGACATCTGTGGTCATGAAATCATTTGAGAGACTGGTGTTGGCCCACCTGAAGAACATCACTGGACCCTTTCTAGATCCCCTTCAATTTGCTTATCGAGCAAACAGGTCTGTGGATGGTGCAGTCAACATGGGATTGCATCATATCCTGCAACATCTGGACACACCAGGGACATATGCAAGGACCCTTTTTGTGGACTTCAGTTCGGCTTTCAACACCATCATCCCAGCTATACTCCAGAATAAATTACACCAACTCTCTGTTCCCATGTCTATCTGTCAGTGGATTACCAGCTTTCTGACGGACAGGCAGCAGCTTGTGAGACAGGGGAAACTCACTTCCAGCACCTGTACAATCAGCACTGGTGCCCCCCAGGGATGTGTGCTCTCTCCACTACTCTTCTCCCTGTACAGCAATGACTGCATCGCCAAGGACCCTTCTGTCAAGCTCCTGAAGTTTGCAGATGACACCACTGTCATTGGCCTCATCTGAGATGACAATGAGTCTGCATACAGAAGGGAGGTTGAACAGCTGGCTGTCTGGTGCAGTCAAAACAACCTTGAGCTGAACATGCTCAAAACGGTGGAGATGATTGTGGACTTTAGGAGGAACACCCCAACACTGACCCCCCTCACCATTCTAAACAGCACTGTGGCAGCAGTGGAGTCATTCAGGTTCCTGGGCACTACCATCTCACAGGACCTGAAGTGGGAGACACACATTGACTCCATTGTGAAAAAGGCCCAGCAGAGGTTGTACTTCTTTCGCCAGCTGAGGAAGTTCAACCTGCCACAGGCGCTGCTGATACAGTTCTACTCAGCAGTCATTGAGTCTGTCCTCTGCACTTCAATAACTGTCTGGTTTGGTTCAGCTACGAAATCAGACATCAAAAGATTACAAAAGGACAGTTCGGACTGCTGAGTGGATTATTGGTTGCCCCCTGCCCCCCCACTTCAAGAACTATACACTTCCAGAGTAAGGAAAAAGGCTGGAAAAATCACTCTGGACCCCACTCACTCTGCCCATTACCTTTTTGAACTGTTGCCTTCTGGCCGATGCTTCAGAGCTCTGAGCACCAGAACCGTCAGGCACAGGAACAGTTTTTTCCCTCAGGCTATCCATCTCATGAACAGTTAAATTGCCCCATTGAGCAATAACTATGTGCAATACACAGTTTAGTCTTTTTTATATTTATCCAACACATCCACCTCTTCTGCCATTTCATTCCTCTGAAAAAAAAAAAAAAAAAATTGCAAATGTACATAACAGATAACAGATTTGTATCAGATTTGCACTACGTATGTGTATGTGTGTCTGTGTGTGTGTGTGTATATGTACGTATGTGTATAATTATTTTTTATTTTTTATTATTATCTATGTCTTGCTGCTGTTTTTGTATTGTTTTGTATTGTTGTACACTGGAAGCTACTGTCATCAAGACAAATTCCTTGTATGTGTAAGCATACTTGGCAATAAAGTTGATTCTGATTCTGATTCTGATTCTAAATTGGAGTACAATGACATGATGGAATCCACCCCCTTGCACACTGGATCCTGTTGCCATCCGTAAGCATATGGTCAAGTGGCTGCGAGAGGAGAGGGAGATGCCTGCATTTACAGGTATTCCAGAATTGACATACAGCTTGACATATGCACACTTTTAATAAAAAAAGGTGTTTACGAGGAGATAATTTAATGGTTGATGCTTTTTTCCATCCGATATGTTCATATACAAAAAAAGCGCTTATAATCTTCCCCTCAGATTTCAAACTACTACGCACGTTTCCATGGCAACCTATAGGATCTTACACACAGTCTAGCTGGCTATCTGATGCCTGATGACATTATTGGTATGTTGATTTGTTTGTAATACATATAATTTTGCCCAAATATAACTTTTTATATTCAATAAACCAAGATTGCATCTTCATCTGTACATCAGAGATATGGAACACATTTTGCTTATCTATTCCACCAGAAAAGAGCACGAGCTGTGGAAAAACAGCTGACACTAAATGACACTAATAACAGCCGCAACAACACTCATCATAACATTCAAAATAACACATTCCAACGCCAGATCGCCAGTTAAAACGCACACAGATCAGATGAAATAGAAACTCCTGCTCAAGAACTGGAGATGTTTCAACTGGATTATACGCATACCTGACAAAAGCTATTCCAAAAAGTGTTGAGGACATGTCTCATCCGTCTGCACCCATAATTGAAAGTGATGTATCTAATAATCATTCAGTGATGACTTAGAAACAACTGAGATATTAATCTTTTACCTCTTTTTTCCCTGTATCTGTCCATGATGTCATTGTTTGGGTCAACCCGTGCAGTGAGTGCTCAAACACTGAACACGTGTTGCAGGAGCACAGCACGTCTGTGATTGGCCACTGTTGTAATCTATCAAAAGATTGACCGCTGCTGTGGTCACTCACTCAATAGCTCTGTGTTGTGGGCTCAGTTAAGGCAGTTCGAAATGAATAAACCCCTACACAATGTACCTTTATTTTTTATACAGGGCGGCAGATGGGGTGGCAAAGCTATTTCTTAGAGTCGCATTTGCCACCTGATGCCACCCTGGTAGATCCGCCCCTGATATGAGTTGGCTTCTGTGAGATTAAATAAAACACACAGCTTTTAACTGCATTATAAAGCCAGTTATATTATTTAAATGCACACACACACACACACACACACACACAGAGCAATAGTCGAATAATGTTTTATCTGAATGTCAATGTAAAACTATGATAACAGTTTGTAGTTCTTTTATTGTGCATCCCAGCTGGTTAAAGTAAAACATTTTCTGATATTTTGAGAAGACTCCAGATCCTGTTGTCAGACCTTATACAGTGAAGACAGGCAAGGTAGATGGACTTATGTGGAGAGTCATCAGTTTTCTCCAGAAAAATCCACAGCTATAAAATATCTCTAATTGCTTAGAGGATATGGGAAGGCCAGGTTTCATTGATGTCACTGTCTCTGTTGGCTTTCACTTTAATGATAATGAATCTCCTCTAATTGGGGACAGATTAATTTTACTCGAGTGAATAATTAGACATAACCTCCCTCCTTAAATGAGATTACCATCTCTATAGGTAAGCTTTAAAAGTACAATTTAGATTTCTCCTTTCAAGGATAACATAATAGAGTACTGTTTAATATTATAGAATATAATAGAACACAATAGAATAGAACAGAAGTAACAGAACAGATCAGGATATAATAGCACAGAAAAGAATATACAGTATATGTAACAACAACATATTAGAATAGAATAGAATAGAATAGAATGTATCTAACAGAACAAATCAAAACAGAATAAATCTAGTAGAATAGAATCGGAATAGATCAGAATAGAAACAAATAGATTAGAACAGAATAGTATAGAAGTAACAAAACAGATCAGAATCTAATACATCAGAATAGATTTAGAATAGATTCAGAATAGAATATAACAGAATAGTAAAAATACATTATAATGATGGATATGTGTTATTATCTGGAGTTTGAGTCACTGATTCTGACCTTTGGGTGAAGAATGAAAAATGAGGCGTGACTCACTCAGTGACTGAACACTCAATTTTTCAAAACAAATGACAGAGGTGCAAATAATGGAGGCTGTGTCATTCCGTTGACTGGCTTAAGTGGTTGCCATGGTTACTGTCCTGCTAGGTTAATTAACACAGTGTGTTATTCCATATCTGTTAAACTGTCAGTGGATGTCTGACAGTCTAAATTTATATTTATTTTATTTAGGATACTTTAAGATTTAGTTATTTTTTTCCAGGCTTAAAAATCTTTATTTATTTATTTATTTATTTATATTCATTTTCCATACATTTTCCATTCAAAATTAGAGTAATAACTGAAATTGTATGGCAGGTGTGCTTTAACCTTTAAACTTTTTTCTGACTCTCTGTGATGTAGTTGTAACTTCATGGGGCTGTGTGGACCTGCTTTGTTTTGTACTGTTGAAATGATTTGGGTTTCTGTAATAATAAATAAATAAATAAATCGCCCAATGTTCCCTTGGAAATATGTGAATCATTATATTGCGTAATTATTCATATTTATTCATATTTAATTATTCATATGTAATCATCTGCAGTATTCTTTTATGTATATGCAATGTATAGCGGGGTCAGAGAGAGCACAGCTGTATGGATTTCTTCACTATAATTTTCTCAGAGTTCATTTATGCATAATTATTGATCTGACAACAGAACGGGATAGAACTGAATGGGAATGAGTGTATCACAAGCACAAACTGCTAAATGAATATTTAAAGCCCACTGTAATTAATGTCTTTAGTGATTTATCTTCTGTGCAGCATTACTGCTATAAATGGTTGAGCGACCACTTGGGGGCATCGGTGTCATCTATTTGAAGAAAACAACAGTTCATCTCAAACCACAAAATTAAAAGGTATGAGACTATTTCTGTATTGAATAACTGATAATGCAAGTGTCAGACTTACTCATGAGAAACTATGAGTGGGAGTTCAAGAAATTTCAGGATGTTCTGTGAAACAAAATCTATTCTGGATTGCTTAAAACACCAGCGAGTTTGAAATGAAATGAAAACTCTTCACTATTCACTGACCCACACTGTTCAAATATCTCCTTTGGTTTATAAGGCACAGACACACACAAACACACACGTTTGGTTTTCTAGCATGATTGGAACTTTCCAGTGGCTTCTATTGTTTTATGCAGAGCTAATTAGATTTTCTATTCCCTAAACCCTCGCAGAAATATTTTGATGTCAGTAGATTAACACAAAACATGATTTGGACAATTTGTGAGCCTTTAAAATAACGAGGACCACTTCAAAAGTCCTCACAAGTTGTTTTTTGATAAGTGTCACTATATTAGTGGCCCTTCAAAAATGTGGCCCTCACAAGTACACTGAAAACCCTAATAAGCTGACTCTAATCGACTGAGTAAATTTGTTGACTCAGTTGAATTGAGCAATGGCGTCTCCAAAACGGCAAGTTAAGCTCACTTAACTTGGTAATCATTTAGAATGAACTTAACTTTTTAAGTTAAGGTAACTAGATGCAAGTAGACAACTCAGTTTTGCTATATAAATGTTGTTGTTTCTACTTAATAAGTTAAATTGATTGGACTCAAATTTAGGTCATACCGTAACACAGCTTAAAGGGATAATTCACCCCAAAATGAAAATTATCTCATCATCCACCACCATATGTTCCCTTTGCCAAGGAAACATAATTAAATAATTCAAGTGCAAGGCATTATAAGGTATTCCCCATAGCCTCAATTTTGTACTCAATAGTCTGAGTTATTAACACTTAAAATCGTACCCTTATGGATTTTTAAGAAAAATAAGTTAAAAGAACATAGATATTTGAGTTATGAGCCCAAAACTTGACATTTCAAGTAATGTTTAATTAAGGCAATTAGATTTTTCCAGTAATGACAACATTAGGGTTTTTAGTGTATAGCCAAACCTGTACACACTGTACACACACACAGTCACTCTTTTTGCCACTAAACATTTTTACTGCAACACTGTTTTATTAACCTTTGTTGACCTTGTGTAGTCCTTTGATGAACAAACCTGTACAACTTCTCAGCAAGCCAAGATTCCTAATTAAAACTAAAACAATCAAGTGCAGCCAAAGAGCTATTTTTTTGACTGTTGATTTATAAGCTCTTAATTGATTTAACATAATTTTATGTGTGTGTGTGTGTGTGTGTGTAAACACCATCCAAATATCCAAAAACAAACAAGAATGCCTAGTGGCGTATACCCTCATCCACATCCCCTGCACATATTTTAGCATGAGACCGACATACAAAACCATTACGGTAAACCAAACATGTACGTCATGGTGCACTCATTCCGTCTGTCGAGGCAGATAATGATGCCATCCATATGAATGGGACACTCTCTGAAGGAACAAACTACCCAAACAGCCTCGCAGCAAATAAACAATCCTTTCGGAACATGCTGGAGGGGATCTCATTTATACCTTCTTCTGTTGGCTCACATAACATGTTTTTGCTATTGTGTTGGAGGAGCTTAATTTTATGCATTAACTGCCGTATTATTCTCAGAAGCTGATTTATGATTCTTGGCGAGTATCTGTTTTAGATGCTTTTCATTTTTTTTTTTTTTTTTTATACTCTGAAATTATCTTTATATCACATATAAAACATTTTTTAATTTGTTTTTTAAGGTACACTCAGTAGCCAATATTTGTGTTTGTTGTGCTGACTTTTAGAGGCGTAGATGCAGCATCATGCAAAAACAGAAGATCTCAGTTGACAAGGGCGTAGATTTGGCTTCTAAATTGGGGGGGATGCTGCTTGAAGTATTTACCCATGTTTCCATTGATCATGGTATAAATTATGGGGGGGGGGGGGGGGGGGGATGGGGTGTACTTGCTTGTTTACACCCCCACCCCCCCCAGAATCTATGTCCCTGTCAGTTAGAGGTGTCATTGTAAAATTATGCTTTTTTGGCAGAAATTTCAGGTCCAAACGCCCATTTAGAGAAGGCTTTTTAGGAAGTATCTCTATTCAGGGGAGACCAGAGTGAAGGTCAGCTAGTGTGAAAGTATCTAAGGATGGATTCACACCCAAAATGAACTCCCTCACATGATCTTTAGCTGTCAACACACACCTGGACACAGGCCAGTCTGCAAAGTCAGGACAATGGACGTCTTTGTTCTCGCTTCTTCCATTTTGCAATATCTGTTTTATGAGTTCTGCTCTGTCTCTCTTTTATTGTGCAGCTTGCAGGACAGATTTAGCTTTGAGGAATTTGTTTGTTCAATTTTCAGTCCGGTTCTCTTTGGGGTCCTTTATAGCTTTGGCCATTGCAGTTCTTCTTGTTTTCCATCTGTTCCAAACGGACAAGAATGCCACAAAAGAGCAGGCAATATTCTAGCCTAGCAATCCGGAACAGTAGAAATGAGCAGATGCATTCTATCAGACAGCTGGGGAATATCCAGAAGGTCATCTTTTTCTCACCAAACAAAGCTACTTCCAAAATATGAAGGTCATTGAAATTTCATCCTCACAGTTTCTGTATGGCACTTAATTGTGTCGTTAAAATTGATATTTTTTTCTGTTTCCAAGGCTGTAAAACAGACGTCTTGGAAATTTGAACAGATCTTTTAACTATTCTAGTTTGTCACAGACTAATTGAAGTTACTTTTTGGGATAGAAGACAAGACCAGATGAGAGTAGAGAATATTAGAGGAGATGAGATGAGACAACAAAAGACAACTTATAATAATTCATACGAGATGATGAAATCATAAGATATCGTACAAATTTGATTCCCATATATAGACCAGCTAATCAAAAAACAGCATTTGAAATCGATACAATACAGCTAGCCACCTATCTAACACTTTATTTTAATAAAGGAAACGTTTGTAAACAAATTTGATCATTCATTCCATATTTATTTATGCAATATACATGACTAATGTATCTGAATAACTTGTAATATGCTTCCCTTGTCTCGTTCCAAACATATTTTTCTTTCTTACGTGTTCCACAAAAGTTTTTTCCTATTAAAATCATGGTTATGTTTAGGGTTTGGATTAGGGGTTAAATTTAAGTAAAATCTTAATAACATAATTCAATGATCAGTTTATTTTGCTCTTTGGGAATAAAGGTTTTCAGTTGTACGATTTCAGCATCTCGTAGTATTATAATGACTTCTCATAAGACCTGGTTAGACACAACCTGATCACACAGACATTTTCGAGAGTTCCAGTACCCTAGAATCGGCTACATTATGCCGAATCATGACAAGCAGCATATCCTATCAGATATTTTTGAATCGGCACCTGCATGTTTGCCTTCCCTTGTGGCGTGACCGTAAGCGTGTTCAGCAGTGTGGGATACCAGGGTTCAGATCCTGTGTTGAAACTAGGAAATAATCGTTTTTGCATAATCAGTGACAAACGCAATTCGGAGATTGCATTTTTCAGTCTAACATTACATTTCTACTCCACTGATACTGTAGATAGATTTAGGCTTGGGGTTTGGGTTGTTCAGTTTATAAAATATGCATTCCTTTTCACTGTATTACAGCTTGTACAGCTGTGAACAAATTGCTTCACAACTTGCTTTTGGCACCTCTCCATAGACATTTTACCCAGAAAATGGAGCTCACATGTGCCCATACACCCAACAACAGTTACCGCTTTGGCCACTGGGGGCAGTGTTTTAAATTTCGGTAAGCAGAGACCGATTTTAGCAATAGAAAAGTCAACCTGCTGTTTCTGATTTCACTGTGAGATCAGTGTGTTGGACGAGATGAGGCTAGAGGAGAGAATAGGAGACGAGACAAAGCCCATATTAAAATAGACCAGTATCTGAAAGCTAGAATAATGACTCACAGCTCCCACTGTGCACACAGTGAAAGTTCCAGAATAAACAATATCACTGATAACACTCATATGTTTTGTATAAATAATGCATATGAAAATTTTAAATAGAGATACATTTAAATATTGCTTTGAGAACACTGTGTAGCTTGTAGATATATTCATGTGTGGTGGTGTTTAAATGCAAACATCAATCCAGGTCACCCAGTCTGTGACCCACTTTTAGGTTTTATTTCTTATCAAGGCACATTAGTCGTTAGAGAAACACATTTGTCAATGTCCTTATCTTGAAACAAACTATAGAATCTAGACATGGCATTGGAGTTATGTTTTTTTCAATTCTGCACACACTTCTGAACGTGCATATCTCATAGAAAGAGATGTTTAGTTGGGAGCTTTGGAGTGACTGTTCTTGTTGTTTCTCAAGACTCCATATGTGAAATACACATTTTAAAATTACGTTTTATAGTGCCAGAACATATGGACAATACATCAACTGTCTTGTCCATGAAAAGTACGGGGTCATTTAAAGGGTGTTTAAAAATGTTATGATCATGTGACCCAACAGAAGTCTGCAGGTCATCTTGAAAAACAGATTTACAACTAAATGGTGATTACAACAAATGTTTCTGGTCCCACTTTATATTAGGTGTCTTTAACTACTATATGCTAACATTAAAATACATACAATGCAATGTATTTGTTGTGTAACTACATATTGTTCTGCAAAATTTCTCACAAGATTCACATTTGCTGCTACTGAGGTTAAGGTACAGGTAGGTTTAGGTGTAGGGGGTTGGGGTAGGGTTAGGTTAAGGGTTAGGTTTAGATTGGGGTTAGGGTTGGGGTTAGGTTTTGTGTTGGGGTAAGGTTAACAGTGTAACTATGTAAATAAATGCAGGAACTTTATATGTATGTACAATGCAACAACAAATATGTACATAACAAATACATTGTATAAAATGCATTAATTTATCATGTCCCACAGCATGTCAACGTGTTCTGCAGGTCTTGCTGGTAATTGAGCTGCATGACATATGTTGTTGCCATGGTGATGGAGGTCAAAGGCAGTGACCCTGAGCTGTCACAACAAGCTCTTCCTGCCCTGTGAAAGTAAAGTAATAACTCTAACACGTAAGCTCATTTTACAAAAGAAAATAATACAAATTCTTGTCTTTAAACAGGTTCAATAGCTTTCATTTGCAATTTATTGCAAATAAATGTTACTTTCCAGTCTTTTCTTTTTGATTATTATTTTTAAAGCAGCTAATGTCGCAAAAAGTTCAAGGACATTTCAATACGATATATTCCTTTATAAAAGGAATATATATATAATTTATTACAGTTATACAATATATATATTTTAATGGGTATATTTCTATACATATATGGGTATATAGTTTCTCATCTTTCTGTATCATTAACCAAACATACTCAACTATCACAAAAGACAAAAAACAAAACAAAAAAAACGTCAGCTATGCTCTGCTCCCTCGGTCTGCTGGGTGACCTTTTACCTTCTCTGTTATTATACTGTATCAGAGATTATTTAGCAGAGATGGGCCATTTCTATTAAAATTAATGGGAGAAATTGGAACGCCCAACCAAGAAGCTCTAGCGCCCAACGGATGTAGAAAGGAAGTCCCACCTTACAGTTAAAAGAGCCAATCACCTTTTAGATACAGACATCACCTGTCAATCAACTCTAGAACGCACATGTGCAGTAGCTATACATACCGGGAAAATTGCGTTTTTTAGCGTAATATGAGGTAAAGAATCACAGTTAATGACACCAGTATTGTCAGATTTTATTGCTGATTTGAAATATGTTCTTTGTTCTTAATCTTGACCAGCTGTTTTTGAGATTTTGGTCTTTCTCCATTCAAGTAGATAGGAGCTGCACTGGCATGACTGGAAATAGCCTCCCGAGAGCATTCCAAAGATGGCTGACAGTGGACTAACTTGCTAGAAAGATGTTGAATGTATTGACCTGTTTCAGTGATGTCACTTTTTTCACCGCAGCTGCAACATTTGTGACCATCAGCGGAAGGAAACAATGGCGGTGAATGGAAAAACACCCGTAAAACAATATCAAAAATGCTTTTGATCCATGCAAAGTTCCAGGAAAGGTGTATACAGATCTGAGGTCAGCACAAATATTGCCAAATTTGACTTTCGCGGACATTTAAATATATTTTATCCACGATTTACCTCCGTAAATGTATGACCGGCGAGTGCAAATGCCTACCGGTACATCACCGTGAACATCTCTCATTCAGAAGTTATAAATGTTTGTGTTGTTTTCTACTCTGATTTGGCCAAAATATTACAATGTCTGTGATGATCCCATCTGAATGAATATAAGAGCTGCTTTAACTCACTGAGAGTACACAGAAAGCAACCGAACCATATTAGTGAATAATAATATGTTTACATTGTAGTCTGGTGATGTGAATGTTGTTTATTGACTAACATTATTATATACACATTAAATATATATATATATATTCACATTATTAGTGCTTTTTTATTTATTACAACATGTTAAAATTATTGCATGCCTTTATACAGTCTGGGTGTTATGAATAACATCGTCCTATGTGCATTTCCAGTTTAATTGCATCCAAATCGATGATGTTGTAAATATAATTGACACGTGTACAGATAACTGACATTTTAAAAGACCCACAAGTATTTTTATCTCTTCTCTCCCCCTTCATCGCTGCTTGTCTTTGGCAAAAATGGAGCCATGTCACTTAAAAGATAAAACTTTATTGAAATAAAAATTCATTATGGATCTGGTAACTACATGGCAGTATCACTTTTTCAAGATTTATAAACTGAAACAAGAATTTTGCCGCTTTTGCCGCATCCCACAGCACAGCACATTGAAGGTATATGGAATTTTGGTCATAAACATGGCGGTGCGGTCATACAGTGACGTCACATGAAACAGGTCAATATGTATAGCCTGTGACGAGGTGCCTTTTTTTCCAGGGGACCCCTATTTTAACATTCAAAATCCCAAACAACCCCCTCTCCTTCATTAATCTAACTGGGCTTATTTTTTATTGTTATTATTTTTTTTATTTTTTTTATTCTTGCTACATTAGGACCTTCCTGGTGGGGAGTCAACTCTAAATGTGAAATAAATTGCTGTGCTAAAACCAGCGATCAAGTGAAAGAATAAAATGTGAACAGTTGGCGGTAAACGAGAGGACACAACTCACTTTCCACTGTGAAGACACAAAGACAGCAGCAAAAGTGCAAATAAATATCACAACAGAGGAGTCGTGACCTTCAAACAAAAGCCCCTGGATTCATCTCACTCACACTCAGGAGTCCCTGATGAGAGACAGCCAATTAAACACTGATTAACTGCTCTTATTTTACATGGGTTCATGTCATGAGAGACCCAGAAAGAAATAAGACCTATATGGAAAAACAGATGAACAAACCTGGACTATTGATCTAATAAGTAATTATATAAGTAAGGGATAATGTACAGTCAGCCATCGGTTGCCTGAGATGGTGGTAATTTAAACAGTTTAGCAGTCATTATACCTACAGAATGCAGACTAATTTGATTGACCAATCAGAATAAAATATTCCAGAGAGCCACTAATGGAAGTGGTCCTATCCTATATCTGTGTATCTGAAATTTAAGTAAATAATATTTAAGTTAATTACATTATTAAAACTATTCTGTTCCTGCTCAGTCGTTCTTGATGAGCAACTGTGTTATTTCTTGATAAGTTCATTTTAATCAGTAGCAAGCTCCTCTTTGTTTCCTCTTTGATATATCTGGTTGTTAAAGCCACCATGGATCTGTAGTAATGACCCACAGTACTGTGGTTGCAGTAGGCAGCCTATTTGACCCTGACTATGACATTCGTCTTCAGAATGAGATTACAGCTCTCGTATATCTAAAGAGTTCACAACCTCCATGTTTTAAACTGCACACTGTTCGCTAGATACTGGAGAGGGAGGAGGAAAAAGAGGGAGAGTTATTTTTTTTTTTGTGCTGTAATTAAGTCATACTAAAGGTGGGAATAATGGTTCGCCGCAGGAGATTCAACAATCAGCTCCATTACTCTCCGATTTATGAAGGTCAAAGAAAGAAAGAAAGAAAGAAAGGAAAAAAGAAAAGAAAGGAAAAAAAGGAAAAACAGACAAGTGAATGAATGAACAAATGAAAAAGTGAATAAACCACTGAACAAACAAATGAAAACACAAACAAAAGGAATGAAAGAAAGAACAGAACAATGATTGAATGAACAAACGAAACAAACAAGCAAGCAAACAAACAAGTGAATAAAGCATAGAACAAACAAACAAACAAATAAAGAAAGAAAAAGAAATAAAGAAACAAAGTACAAACAAATGACTGAATGAACAAACAAAAGAGCAAAAGCAAACAAACAAGCAAATAAACCACTAAATAGACAAACAAATGAAGAAACAAATGAAGAGAAAGAATTAACAGAGGAATAATTGAGTGAACAAATGAAAGAACAAACAAGCAAATGAACAATTGAACAAACAAACAAATGAAGAAACAAATGAAAAGAAGAAAAGTACAAACAAATGTTTGAGTGAACAAACAAAATAACAAACAAGCAAATGAACAAGCCAATAAACTGCTTAACAAACAAATAAATGAAAAAACAAATTAAAAGAACAATAAACAGAGGAATGATTGAATGAACAAATGAAAGAGCAAACCAACAAGCAAATAATGCATTAAAAAACCTAAGAAACAAATGAAAAAGAAAGAACAGACAACTGATTAAACAAACAAATGAAAGAACAAACAAGTAAACGAACAAGCGAAGAAACACCAGAACAAACAAATGAAGAAAAAAATGAAAAGAATGAAGAGAACAGATTAATCAAATGGACAAACAAGCAAACAAACAAGCAAATAAACCATTAAACAAACAAACAAATGAAGTAATTAATAAATGAAAGAAAAAAACAAGCAAACTAACAAGTGAATAAACCACTGAACAAACCAATTAAGAAACAAATTAAAAGAATGAAAAGAACAGAATCATCAAATAAACAAAGAACAAACAAGTAAACGAACATGCAGATAAACAGTTGAACAAACAAACAAATGAAGAAACATCTGAAAAGAAAAAAATTAAGCAAGAAAGTACCAACAAATTATTGAATGAACAAATGAAAGAAACCACTAAACAAACAAACAAAAGTAGAAACAAATGAAAAGTAAAAAACTAATAAGGAGAAGAATGAGCAAATGAAAGAACAAACAAGTAAAGGAAGGAAGGAAGGTAGATAGACAGACAGACAGACAAACAGAACAGAAAGTGAGACAGACAGACAGACAGACAGACAGATAGATAGATAGATAGATAGATAGATAGATAGATAGATAGATAGATAGATAGATAGATAGATAGATAGATAGATAGATAGATAGATAGAAATGGACAAATGAAAGAGAGACTTAAGGTTTTTCAGTGGGAGTTGTCTCAGTTTATCATTGTGCATGTGTTCTCTGAACAGTGAAACCACACAGACTCAGTTCCCCATCTGCAGGTTTGGACTCTCATTGACTCCCACTCCTGTTTGTTAAACAAAATCTCCCATCTTCATAACCTTACAGCCACTGATACATACGTATGAGCCACTGGGTACAAACTCACCAAGCTCATCTCAGAGGGTTTAGTTAAACTTTCTTAGTTATTTCTGCCCCTTACTCTGAGGAAAAGCAAAAATGTACCTCAACCTTCAGGCGTTGAGACATGAATCCAGCAGGGTTTTCCGGTATTGCACAAACCGTTCGTCTGACTATTCTCACTTTCCCATTAAACTGATTTATCAGGATGTCAGTCCATAGTAAATAAATCAAACATTGCTAAATAAATGATCAGTGAAAAAATTGTGATCCAGGTGCATAGACAATTTATAAAAGAATATAATGCAGGGCCTATTTTCTGTCTGGTTTTAAGTTATTGTCAGTTGATGTCTGTTTAATGTACTGTTCCAGAAAATTCAACTCTAGTTCTATTTATCATGCTGTGTTTCCTCACACACAGCAAAATTAGGTCTGATATTTATTCACATTATTCTATTGTCAGTGCAATAGAAAAACACATTCAGGCTGTTGGGCTGCTGAAACAGATTGGCCAAATTTGAACTGCACTAGAGCTGTCAGAATTAACGTGTTAACGCATGCTATTAATTAAAAAAAGATTAATGCGCTATTTTTTCTTAATCACGATTAACACATTTACCGTTAATATGGCATAAACACTTGTGTGAAGGGCGGAACCTTTGTAATGTGTCCGCCAGATTCATTGCACTGATGTACACTTCACAAACAGACACAGCACCAGAGCTTAGCATAAAATAGCATAATGCTGCGGTCCCATTGACATTCTATGGGCGATACTGTCGTAATACTCTCCTGTGATAGAGGAGGTTGTTATCTCAGTAAATAAAAGAATCTTTGACAATGCTTCCCTGTCAGTGATAAAATGATGGAAAAAGGAGCTCTTAGCACTATTTGATGTACAAAACAAGCCATTTCAGCACTTTCAAAATCTGCAATTAATCGCTATTAACTACAAAAAAATTATGCGCATTATCGCGATTAAACTTTTTATTCTACTGACAGCACTAAACTGCACACATTAAAACTTAACAGAAAAAAGTCTGAATTAAAATCCAATTTTGACTTCGTGAGGTACTCTATTTTCTCTCGTTGCTCTGAAATCCGAAACAACAAGCCTGTGAAATTGCAAATGATTCTTAAAACTACACAGTGGAACCTCCCAAATGAACATTTAGACGTGACTGACAGATAACTTAATTCATGTTGATAAGCGTCTCTGTATTGGTCAAAAATTAAGCGAAGAATGTGCGCCGAGTCTTAATATATGATTTGACTCTATGCCAAGTCAGTGAGTCTCAAGCTCTGTTCCAAAATTTTATGAGCTCCTATCTAGACATAACATGATTAGAAACCAAATGAATAAAGACTCGCTGAAAAGCGAATTGAAATTCAATCCATGTTCTTCCCTAAACAAAATACTCCCATTTGTATTTATGAAAGACAAGGCACTTTTACAACCCCATTTTATTAACTAAGTTTTACAGCATTAGATCCAAAAAGCCTCTTTCAAGGACAAGTAATTTCATGGCCTACGTAGCCATAAAAAATATTCCGAAAATATTCCAAAATACTGCTAAAATGAACAATAAAATAAATGGATTTAAGACAATCAAACACACAAAAGTGCAAGACTGATGTGTTCTCTACGGTTTTTCAGTCCACTGACAGGATAGTTGGAAGCTTGCTATGTTTCCAAAGTGCTGAAAATGTGCTATAAATCTCAGTTTCCACAGGTTTTTGGCACGGAGTGCACACTATCAAGGCTGTCTGCTGGGGATACACAAAACAGGATGGATTTCTATGCACAGGAAAACAGAAAAACAGTTCCTCAGGTACATTATGGGAACTCATTTGTATTAATTTGACATTGATGACAGAGTGAACATGGCATTTATAGTTAATTTTACAAGTGCATCACTTACTAGAAGCAAGAGCTGACAGGGTCGATAGACAATGATGTGTGTCATACTAATCTATTCCGATATAAAAGGCTTTATTCATGGAAATATCACAGTGTCACTGTGTATAAAGGGCTCTCTTACCCTTCTCAAAGTAAAACTACAAGAGCTTAAAATTCGATTTTTCTTTTCTGTGTAAGTAATAACGATAACTTCATGCAACAGAAAGAAAGCAGGTTTGATTTTAAGGGTTGCAGTAGGGTAGAGTGTGAACAAACTCTTATCTTGATCATTGTCAAGATAACTGTTATCACCTAGTCTGCTGTCCTACTCAAAAAGGTAGATTAGACCCTAGTCTTGCGTTCTTGAAGGCCAACCTGAGAGAACTGATTTGTCCAGAGTGATTAATCTCCCACCATAAAAGAGGGACATCTTAGTTTTATCTGAAGCCTTTCCAAACCCACCAGAACCCAGAGAAAGAGAGAACACTCTATAAACTAATTACAGCAGGTGGCGGATCTAGCGACAGCATTCATCACTAATCTCGTTTTATGAAAATCTATTCACCCACAAACTTCGATAAAGAGATTCCGTATTAAAACACATGGGATTGTTTACAAGACAAGATGACAAGTAGATTCAAGTCTGATTAGCAAACTATAATAAATAAATTATATAAATGAACTTTGTTTACAAATGTTCTAGAGAAACCAAACCGACTTCCTCCAAGTTTTTTCTTCGATATTTTGTCAACACACAAGTCTGCATTCCAGACCAGGCAAAATTCAGCTGTGTTTGTCAGCAAGGTACACAGAATCAATAAAGGGAAGTTCACATTGAATGTGTTTTTGCTTTGCTGTCTCTCAATTGTTTTTATGTAAACATACTCTATATAAACATCTTTGACTGTTGCACTGCATTTAGGCTAGATGTTTTTTCAGCATCTCATCAGGACCCTTACTAAAACCCAGAGTACTGGCAAATTTGCGACTTATATTTTCACATGCAAATGTGCTTTGCGGCAAACTTTTCATTATCGCCAAAGGTTTTCTGCAGGTTCACCACTGCCGGTGAAGACCGGCAAACATCTGTCAAACAGCGTTTTGCAAGCTCATTTGAATGTGTAAATAATAATTGTTAATTTTGCGGCAAGTTCGCAGCAAGTTTGCAGCAAGTTTGTCAGAACTCTAGATGTTTTGTAAGGGGAGCGCCATTTTTTAGATGCCATTTCAAGTTTAAAAGAATGTCAACTTTTAAAACGCATCTCAAGAAACCTGTCCCTTACAAAAAATCTAGAGTTCTGGCAAACTAGCTGCAAACTTGCTACAAATTTGCAACTCAATATTTTCATGTGCAAATGAGGTTGTGATTTGCCGCAAATGTTTGCCACAAGTTTGCAGCTCTTCACCGGTAGTGGTGAACCTGTATAACACCTTTGGCAACAGTGGACAATTTGACATAAGTTTGCCGCAAAGCTCATTTGCATGTGAAAATAACCAGTTGTGAATTTGTGGCAAGTTCGTGGCAAATTTGCCATGAACTCTCGATTTTTTTTAGGGGTGTTTTGCTCTGTTCATTGCGCTGCATCTATCATTTTAAAGAACAAGAACACGTTCAGTGTTCTCTGCTCTCATTATCTCTGATGGATGTCTTCGAAGACCTCTCCACTAAAGATGAGGCCACAACGGTCCTGTCATGAAACCAAAAGGAAAGCTTTATTGCAAAAGCAGACATCATAAAAACATGTTCTCCTTACCTGGAATGACTTCAAACAGGAACTTTCCACCTTCGTCCCCATTGCTTGGATGCTCAGTGACTCTGTTGCCAGGAAGAAAAATGGTGCCCTAGAGGAGTCAAAAAGCCAAAAAAGAAAAAGAAAAGCAAAACAAAATGGTGAACACAAACCACCGAGGGAGATTAGAGATACAGGAAGTATAAATCACAGCAACGGAAGAGCTCAGGTGCATGAGACTGTAGAAAATAAAAAAGATGTTTGTTTTTATAAAAATAAAAATCCCTTTCTCAGGGCTATTGAAGATATTCAAATGGGGGGCATAGTACAACAAAGTTTTTGTTTAAACTAGCATAGCAACAAATATTAGTAAGCTAATGAAGATAAACATATGATCAAATAGTTAGCTGTGGATTAGCGGTTAGCATACTTGTTCAAACATGGCAAGGTAAATTTGGCCTGTGTCAGGTTGTAATCCTGTTCTACTCTATCTCAATCAAAAATGGAAAAAGACTTTTAAAAAATCTCCTTGAAAAACCCAAGTTAAAATAAAATCCCTAAAAGGCAAGTCCGTTAGTTTGGCGGCCATCTTGGTAATACCCCCTGGCTACCATTTTCTCTGTAGGCAATAGATGTACATGTATACAGTAATCTCCAAAACTGTTCAGAATTACATTTCAATAACATATGTCAAATTTGTAATGGAATCTTACAGAAAAGATATATAGATTAATATAGTATATACAGTATCTTTGATAAATTAGTGGAAAGAGAACTCAAGGTGGCCTTTTTGTAAGAGTGGTCAGCTAGTTAAAAGCTTTGAGTCTAGAGACTGTGTCTAGACTTTCATAAAAAGGCAAAGGGATGTGAACATGTGCAGAAATTGGCATGCTGGAGACAATCTCATCATATGGGCATGAGTTAAGATTCGGAAGCTGAAAATCAGCAGTGCTGCCAGTTCAGAGGTTGCAGATGGATCCCTGGAGGGGTCTGTATGGCAGAGCTCAGGCCATATTAGACTCGACAAAGCGCTGTTATTATGTAGAATGCGGCTCTTAAGCAGCACTGTGGGATTACAGATCATTGTTTGATACGCTTGATGGATTTGTACTTGAAATACACATAACATCAACATGGCACATGGGCCATATTCCCTATTGGACTAGTAAAGAAGCCTGATTTTTTTTCCCCCTCAACACTATCATCTGTTTGTCTCCATCGCTTCATCTCCCAATATTTTCTCTCTATCTTTCACTCTTTTTCCATTTTCTTTATTGGGGACACATTCTGAACAGCATACTATCATACTACTTGTACTATTTTTGTACTTATAGTATTTTGGCAGTATATATACAATACACCATATGCTAGTATTCAATACCTTTTGTATGATACCATTACCAAATTTGAAAAATACCAATGAACACTGGCGTACCACACAACTGGAGTAGTAAGGTAGTATGAATTGGCTATGTTTGAAATAGCATACTACATTATTATTATATTTTTTTGTGCATACATTACCCAGAAGACTGACTAGCTGCCAAAATGTGCAGTACACAACAGAATCTTCACTCGAATCTTCCTTTTCCACAAATGTAATGAACATAATTTGTAATATCTCCTTCTTAATGCATTATTTATTTGATTTAACTCCTAACAGACACTTTCACCAAAAGAAAAAATACAATATATAACTGGGCACATCTCACTGAACTAAACATGCATTATAATGAGGTCATGTGACAATAATATAGCATACTTCTTTTTGAAACATTTAACACTTCATACTTTATATGCTGTTTCACACAGGTTTGATGCAAGTTAAGCTCAAATCACCAGCATTTGTGGCATAATGTTGATTACTACAAAAAAATAATTTCAACTCGTCCCTCCTTTTGTTGAAAAAAATAAATAAAATTAAAAGCAAAAATCTAGGTTAAAATGAGACACTTACTGTACAAGGAAGTGAATGGGGCAAATTTTTGGAGGGTTTAAAAGGCAGAAATGTGAAGCTTAAAATTTTATAAAAGCACTTACATTAATTATTCTGTTAAAACTTGTGTATTATTTGAGCTGTAAAGTTGTTTAAATCATATTTTTTTACAGTTGTTTTAGAGTTTAAGGGTTCACAGCATTACGGCGTCATGTTAACAAAGTCATAAAATTGGATATAACTTTACACAGAAAAGGTAAGTAAGCATTTGTATCTTACTAAAACCATGTAAACATGCATTATCTTTACATCTTGTGGCTATATTTTTGAAACGGTGGGTATTTTAACATTTACAGATTGGCCCAATTCACTTCCATTGTTAGTGTCTCACTGTAACCCAGATTTTTGCTTTATTTAAAAAAAACAAGTCAAAGGGGCAAGTCAAAATACATTTTTTGCATATCAACATTATGTCTCAAATGCTGTTGATTGAGCTTAACTTGTATTGAATATGCT
This sequence comes from Myxocyprinus asiaticus, assembly GCF_019703515.2. Taxonomy (NCBI): domain Eukaryota; kingdom Metazoa; phylum Chordata; class Actinopteri; order Cypriniformes; family Catostomidae; genus Myxocyprinus; species Myxocyprinus asiaticus. The sequence goes on from NC_059381.1 coordinate 7,395,785, forward strand.
GTACACATTTTATAAAGTGCAGTAGGTACTATGCAAGTATGTCAAATATAGCCATATAGCGTTTTTTGTTTTGTTTTTTTGTTTGTTTGTTTGGTTTTTTTTTTGTGCTAATTTTGTAGTAATCTCCACATAAACATATTTGTGTTTCTTATCTCATGGCTGGCTACACCTGCTCCTTCATCTGAGTTTATAACCAAAATCGCAAGGGCATGAGAAGGGGTCGGGGAAATTCCCCACCATTTTAACGCCAGGTGTTACTTTATCCTGTTATTTAAATGATAGAATCAAGACACACATGACTGACAATCACACATGGTTGGCTAGCACAATGAACGGCATTAACAAAACATGTGCTGAGCAATGTTTTCACAGATCTTTATATTTGCAATACTGTATGGACCAGCCAACTGGGCCATTTACGGTATGCAGAGGAACAACTGAAGAGGTCTAAACGAGTCACCTTTGAGGCTGTGTATTTCATATCTGCAGTACAGAAGAGCTTAAAATGGCACGTTTTCATTAGGAGAGAGAGAAAAGATAGCTCAGTTACATCCTTGTCAAATATCAGTGCATCTGTTTTGGTATCCAGTGTCTGGCACATGACGTCCCTGGATACAGTGAGAACATTTATTATTAGAATACTTAACATAGTAGCTGATATAGAATTAAAATCTCTGCACTAGAGCTTTGGTTACATGACAGTATCAGAGCTAAATAAAAAATTTTTTTTAAGATAAATAACATACTGTAAGTGGTGCTTGCCTTTGCAAAACTTGCCGCAACAATGTTAGAATGGATGACAAAGCATTGCTATGCAGTGCTAAGGTGGTTCTGGATGGTTGCTAGAGTGTTCTGGGTGGCTAATATGTGGTTGCTTGCAGGCTCAAGTCACAAACACAACTTGAATGTGTTTGTTTTTTTTCATACTATCTATTACTAACTACAGTATATGGCTTCAGTCCCTCCTGTGGTGTAAGTCTATGGGATTTGTTTCACCCAATTTAATTGTCCGCCAGGTGAAACATGTAAATCAGATCACTTAGAAAAGTAAATGCAAGATTTGAGGTATCATTTATGTCCGTAGAACAAATTATCTGGGACAAGTTACGCTCCAAAGCTTAATTAAGGTTTGGGGTTCGTTCAAATCCCTAACCCTAAGTTTAAAGGGGTCATAACATACTCTTTTTTTTTTTTTTTTATCTAATTTTACTATCTTCCTTAAGGTCCACTTAGAATGTTAGTAAAGTTTTCTTTGCACCAAACAGTCATAATTTAGTCATATATAATAATTTTCCACCCTGTCTCTGGCCCTCTGTCTGAAATGCTCGGTTTTAAGCTGCCTGGCCCTTTAAGACTTCAGTGTAAATGCCCACTGTTGTGATTGGCTTACAAAATGCAGCCCTTCCAAGACGAAAAATCAGAAAAAAAATTAACCGACTCCACACAACATTAAAACTATATTTCATGGTTTACACATAACGTACACCAAACACATTTCATCTGAATGTATCAAACTGTTCACTCAAGCACAGCATAAATTAGCAAACAGTCATGACGTATTAAATATTCATGAATTAAATTGGTTACTTGCAGTTTACCCCATCTTTCAATAAAAGTTCCTTTGCAAAGCTTGAGTCATATTGTGACTGTTTAACATCTTCTGAATACACAAACATAATACAATACACGTTGATGTTGGGTGCTTCAACCGGCTTCAACAGGCCAAAGCAGAGAGGCTGGTCTTCACATCCCACATTTTCCCAATTTGTTTACACACACACATCGCTGGAAATGCATCAAATGATCAAAGGTGTTTACAACTAAAAATAGCACAGATGGCTACAAAAATGGTCCAGGACACCTTCCAAACAGCACAACATCAAGACAGCGCAGCTGAATGAAGCCTAATGGGGGATAATTTTTTGAGTTAAAACTTGACGTTGTGTCTTTTAATATCAGCGCAAGATGTATGATAACGGTTCGTCTAGTGCACGTTTATGTAGACAAAAATTTAAATCCAGACAGGCACATGAAGGTGTCCTGTGTAAGTCGACTTCGGATGAATCTCCCATGACAAACCTCTTCTTTCCTCTTCACCAGTGTGACTGGCTAAGCACCAGTGGGCGGTGCGAAGGGATGCAATGATGGAAATGTATTTGGTCCTTGTGACGTCACAAGTTTTCCAAATGAGCCATATTTGCAGCTTGGTTTAAATAAATGCTCTTTTCCTATTAAGGAGGAAGTTTTCAGTTCTGAAACTTACAGTATGTTTTTATGGTACAATGACCTCTTATATCAAAAGATCAAGGGAAATTTTATTCCTCATGAATCCTTTAAACAATATATTGTCCATAAATTGCCCATAAATGCCACAAGCCAGTTGTCTTTTCTTTTTAGACTTCATGGAGTCTTTAAACCATTAAGATAGGTTTGCTACGATATAAGACTGGGTAAACAAGACCTTATAGAAACACTAGATTGTAGGGTTCATGAATGTAAGTGCTGCCTGTCATGGTAATATAATCTTTGTGAAAGGCAAAGTAAGTAAAAAGCAGCCACATATGATGATCATTACACAATGACCACTATCGCCCCAGGTTTTAAAGTCTCTCAGCATGTGGCACAGTGACTTGCCTATGTTAGAACTCCATAAACATTTACAAGACTTGAAAACAGCTTCCTGCTGACTGTTCGGTTTTGATGAAGTTGAACTCAAACTTCTGAAGAGGCGGAAACTCTACCTGCCACCCCCATGGGGAGCATTGGTGGAGCTTGCAAAGAAAGCAACAGTTTTAACCAGCAATGAGGCAGTTCACCAGTTTGAAGTGGGCAGCAGTTCCTGTTTGGAACCAGTTTTAGAACCAGTGGCTTGAGGGTGGGTTGCTAAAGACATACGCCTTTCAATTAAAGACATTTTTGTTGCCTTCAGAGGATTTTCAAGTGAAAAACAAGGAAAGACACATCATCAAATGGCAGGGAACAAAAGTCAGGCCCATTCTAAAGCAGAAGTGAAAGAATTAGTATGTGCTTTGGTGAACAACAACAAAGTTGATGGAATATATATAGTGGACTATGGCCCAGAGCATGCAGGGATTACTCATGCATGCTAACATCCATATCAAGACATACATTTTCAGAACTTCAGTACAGTATTGTGATCTAGGTTTGGCTGAAATGAAATTCTGTTATTCAAACAAGCATTGATCTATAATTTGCAATGTTTCCAACAATGTGACCGATGCCTGTATAACCAAATTGCTTTTGGCCTTTAAGAGTGTCGCAAACATCCTTTATTCTCAAAGCTTGTTAAGTCTAACACACGGTCAAGTGCTCTGCCTTTCAAGTATACTCTTTGAAAGAATGCAAGCCCATACAGGCGCTTTTGGTGCCCTACGACTGCTTTGTGGTACTCTTTTAGCCCAGTCAATGCTAGGCACATATGCAGATGTCGCTCAAATATGTGGACTGTCCACGTTTCTAGATAAACTAGACAGTCCACGCATACTGTACTCAGTGTTAATCTTGTCAATGAAAATACTGACGAAAATGTTTGGTGATGAAGTTTTATTTAATTTTGTTATCAATAATAAAGATGAGATGAAAAATACACATCATGATGATAATTCAGCTATATTGATTAAAACACAGTTGTTGAAAATATGATGAGAAATAAACACCATGGCAAGAAATTACCAATGCACAAACAATGTTTGTAAATGTTTTAACAAGCAATAAAAGTCATCATTTCAAACAGTCATATGGTTTCTATTTCTCTAGCATTGTGCTCTCTTTGCACTGTCAAACAAACAAGTGACAGCCAGTGCTGAAGCATTTTACCAATCTAAATTAGCATTATTAATTCTGATACAAGTAATGGCCAGCATCGTCCAATCACTGCCAACCATGACCAAATAAAATTATACATTATCAATTCTGAATCTAAGTAATGATTACCATTATCCCATGTCTGCCAGACGTCTTGAGAGGTTCAAACATATTCTGCAGCCTTAAAATGAACTTTTGATAAGAAGTTTGGATTGAATGCACTTGGCTTCATAGGAAAGCTATAGGATGCTCACTTGCTCCCATTTTAGTGAATGACTAAACCTCCAGTGTGCTGTCTGTCTGCACTGGTCTCAGAACATTTCGAAATGCACCGTATTTTCATCCTAACTCTATATAAAGCCTCTGAAAGCACTTTTTTTTCCTCAATGTGAAAATGCACAGTAAATAGAGGATTTCTAATGGAAACCTTGTACATTTGTGCTATTGTGCACATTAGTGTTACGCGATAAATCACTCAAATTTAAAAAATGGCATGTAGGATGAAATAAGAGGCTCTAATCAGGTTTGACTCAAAACCCTTTACTGACAGCCCCAGAGTCTCCTGAACTGAGGACAAATGGTTTAAATTAAATTAAATTATGCATTGCGTATAGCGTAGCCAAAATACAATGTCCACGCATGTGTACACGGGGTCGCATGAGGTTAAATGACTTGTCGCTTTAAACGTTGCATCATGGCACGTCGCATCACGCCTGGTTTGGACAAGGTGCTATGGTGACACTTGGACTGTACAAGATAATTTCATTTAGCAGTATAGTCCATCAATTGATGGTTCCCATTGCTTTAGGGCAGCAGTTCATCTCCCAGCAAGGTGTTGCACCTTGCTGCCCTCTAGAGTTCTGGCTGTTTTAATGCGGCTTCATTAGCCTGTGGCTGGGCCGAGACAGTTCAGACTTTGACTCAACCTGACAGAAACTCACAGCAAAGATGGATGAAGACATTACCAAAGGCCTTCAGACGATCTGGACAGGGAAGAAATGGGAATTGTGAGAAAAGTAAATGAGATATCACGTCCATTGCCACAGACTGCTATTCTACGTTTAGCCAGGGCAGAGGTTAGTTTAATATAATCTCTGGAATTTTCCTCCCTGCAAGAGAGAAAAATGAAGAAGTAGAACAAAAAAATGATTTGTTACGTCACTGGTATTTATCTTTAATTAGATTTCAGTCCACATGGTGCCAAAACGAAGTTAGTTTCTCAGAAGTGTGCATACATAGCTGTCGGGCATGTGGGAATCCCCTACAGCAGGGGTGTCAAACTCAGCTCCTGCAGGGCCGCAGTTCAAGCCCTGCTCCAAAATGCCTCCTTGTAATCTTCAAGCACTCCTGAAGACACTGATTAGCTGCTTCAGGTGTGTTTAATTAGGGTTGGAGCTAAACTCTGCTGGAATGTGTCCCTCCAGGAACCGAGTTTGACACCCCTGCCCTACAGAGTCGCCAATGTTCCAGATTGGATCAGAGAAGCTCACTCTGTTTGTTTATCAACCAGTGGAGATTGATTGTGGAAGACCAAACAGAACAGGGGGAGATAAAACAACCAGAGGGTGACCCAATACTTCCATTTGAAGTCCTAACTGGTCCCATTGAATTAATTAATGAAAAGCCATTAGCTGTGGAATGGTCCCTTTAGGTGAACGTTTGAACATTTAACCCTGACTTTGCAGTCCCTTCTCTCAGGGGGTGACCCGAATTATTGGTCATTAGTGGCCCCTGTCTGTCATGAAGCCCTTTTTCACACTTAGAGGTCTCTCATTGCTTTATGCTTTTTCATATTCAAGCTTCGCCTGACTGTCAAACCATCCTTTTGCAGTGCTGAGCAATACAGCGAGTGCGCTTCTATTCAGGTGAAATCAACAGTTTAGCAAATCTTTTCCTCAAAAGAGCAAACTTTCAAAACATTTTTAGAACGTCCAAAGGACGAAACTTGGAAATAAATACAAGTTTGAGTTTTGGGTTGTGGCAAAATGTTTAAAGCAATAGTCACCTTGAAAATTCTGCAAATAATTATTAACCCCAATGTTGCTCCAAACTCATATGACTCTCTATCATCTGTGGAACACAAAAGGTACATTTTTAAAATGTTATGTCACGTGTTTGGTCATGAGACGCAATGAGAACCAATGAGGTTTGATGTTATCGACGTAGCTGCCATATTTGATTCAAGTACATTAATTTTCTTTATTAATTGGATTTGATTTGAGAGGGAATAATGACTAAATTGATAATATAACTTTAGAAGATTAGGTATATAATGCATGAGTCGTAGTGATTACTTTTATTGTGGTATTAGAGTCACTATTCGTTTACAGTATGGAAAGTAAAATCTGTAAAGACTTTATTTTACTTTTTTCTTTCAGGGAAGAAAGAAAGTCAAACAGGTTTGGAGTGACATTAGGGTGAGTAAATAATGACAGAATCTAGTTTAGTGGCTATGTTTGCTTGCAGTGTAACCATAATGTCCAGCACATTGCACTGGCCTATGTGACAGTTAAATGGGGATTTGAGAGGTTTTCAGTTATATTATGTCATAACATACTGTACATACTGTACATGTACATAAAATACATAAATATACAAATATATGATATTTAATATATATATATATATATATATATATATATATATATATATATATATATATATATATATATACATAAAAATCAAGTTCTTGACTTCAGCGGGAAACATGTCTGGCAGGACTTGATTTTATCCATCAGGAATTGATTGGAAAAAGGTGTGTTTCCATAGACAGTATAGGATGAGGTGGGTCACTGGTGTACTTATGAATGACGTAATGCTCAATATGGCAGCTGTAGGAATTGAAGTCCCACCTTACAGTTAAAAGAGCCAGTCAACACTGTCTGTCGGGTTACTCGTGAATGTGCATACTTATTAGTGGACCAGCCTGAAAAATGTCATTCTTTTTTTTTATCCCAGAAACATGTAATCACCACACAAAGCAGTGAGCAGAGCAACACCATGCCATAGGATGGTGCCATCTTGGAAAGAAGTAAGTGTTTACATTACAGTATGTAAGAAATTCTTTATTGGAAGACCTCAAACTGTGAGTTGGAACATAATTTGATAAACAGTCAGAAATGTATGACGGTGCTATGGCACTAAGTGCTTTAAAAAACATTAAAAGACCCTTAAAACCAATCAAAGTAGATAGGAGCTGTACTTATACCTGTCTGAAAGAGTTACGAACATGACCACCGAGTAACCTGATTTGCCTTAAAGGGACTTCAAGGGATGTTACATACCAAAAACGGGGACATGCGTTTTGAGGCTCTGGATTTGATAACGTAACGCATGATCCTTGTTCCTCCAACACTGGTGTTTAAAGATTTGGGCTCATAACCAAATGGCTTTTGGTCCAAACTCTAATAGATTTGTAAACTTACCATTGAGCCCTTGAGCAAAGCACTTAACCCCAGGTAGCTCCAGTGGGACTGGCTGTTGTCAGTTGTTTGAGAAGCCAATTATTGCAGAACTTCTCCACTCACAGGAGAGTAGAAGTCATTTCACAGAAGCAAACTTTTGATTCAGATACCTGCCACTTTACTAACTCCTAAAAATAAATGCTTCCATGGTGTAGACGTGGCTGAACGTACTGTAATTACCTACCCTCACCACAGTTTGTGTTTTTTTATAACTGAAAACAGGTGGGAAATTAGCTATTTTGCCAGAAGTTTTTATCAAAAATGAATTCTGAAATGGATGGCATCCATCTACCCATTTTGATTGGTCAGTTGAGTTTCATGCCAAATGTGTTTCTCTACTTGTTGAAATTTGTGCTGTGCCACTCAGGCTGAGGAGACAAAACCTAATTACTGGCAGTTATACTATAAATGCCCACAACAGCAGACATTTAGGGGATGAAATCAGGTTTGGCATCTGGTGTACCTGGAGATAGGAGAGGTACCCAGGGCCAGACTGCTCCAGTTAAAAGATGTGATGAACCTCAAATTTCCATTACCTACATTCTGACCGATGTATTATTTTCCTTTGCAAGATGCTCTGGAATATCTGGCAACAGAGATATATTGGCAGTACACATTGGGCCTCATTCATGAAACACGAGCTGAACGAATGTTTGTGTAAATCATTCGTAAAGACGTTCTGAAGTAAATTCTCGGATTCATGATTCAAGTTTTTGTATTTTCATCCCGACCATGTGTAAATTGTGCATAAGACATCCGAGCATGTTGTGTTCTTTCAGACAAACTGTCATGACTACGTTTTGATAGAAGTGAAATTAAATAATGAAAAAAAAAAAAGAAAAAAGAAGAAAAGCTTTGTTTTCTTTTTAAACCATATCCTTACTTATTTAGAAACATTTCTTTACAGATTTAATGTATTTTTTTCAAAGTATGATTTTTTCCAAACTGATAAATCCATAAATAAACACATCACGGGCAGGTGCATACACAATACCACAGGGAAAAAAATTGAAAAAGCGTGCACATTGTCGTATAGCGTGCAAATCTGTAATATCTTAGGGGCAGTTTACACGACAACGTTTTCAGCTAAAAACGGAAAACTTTTAATGCGTTTTGGCTGTTCGCTTACACAACAACGGCGTTTTGGGGCCTGAAAATGCAACCTTTTGCAAACTTGCACTTTTCGCAGATCCGTGTGAATGGGGATCATTTTGACAACGTTGTCTTCTGTACGCGAAACCTTTCAAAAACGCAAAGGAAAAACTTTTCCGTTTTTAGTACATCGTTGTCGTGTAAATGTACCCTTACTCTCACGGTCGGTGAGTGCACAGGGTTTTTTGCCCTGTGTTTACATTTCTTCTCGTGTGTGTCAGGTGTTGCTCGGCTCGCGGAATCAGCGTCGCCATGGGAACGCTGAGTGTTTCCATGGTGACACTGATTATTCCACTTTCTGCAAGGAAGCGGCACCTGATTGTGATTTGCTTTCTGCCTATATATGCCCCACTTCGTTTTTTGTTCTTTGCTAGATTGTTGTTGTGTGTTGAGTTACTCACCTTGCTCTCTCTCTGCCCAAGTGGGTCTTGTTTTGCGTTTTCCGAATTGGTTGCCCGTCCCTGCCTGTGCGCCTGGATTGTGCTTACCTTCCTGTCGGTTGCTCTGATATCTCTGATTCTTCTCCTGAGGTAATCTCATTGGTTTTCACCATACATTGAATCTGCTCTCCACACTTCTCACACAAGCCTACGAACACACTCTCCATCGCCCTGCTGCAGTTGGTGCCGGGGTTCCCCTTGACTCTTAGCCGGCTCTGCTGAGTTTACTAAAAGTCTTGTTTTGCCTCCGCATTTGGATCTCTGGTCTCATTGCTTAAACTTACAGCATTTCGGTCAAAGATCTTCTTTAGGCATTTTAATTTCTCTGAAGATTCTTCCAGTTGCAAGTAGCCTATATCACTGTTACCATCATGATTTACCCGAGAAGTTTCACAAATGATGACGGCGACGTACCACAAACTGAACCAGAGAAGGTTAATGGCGGTGGACATCCTCCTCCTGGTGTGTACAGTACTTAACTTTTTTTATGTTAATCCATTTTTTTGATTCAGAAAAGAGCATCATATGACAGCAAAAACATGCAACGGTAGTAAGTCCTCACTTTCTATGAGAAGCCATTGTGCTTGCTAAATGAACATTTTATGATACGAATGCACTTTCATTACCATTCTGCATAGATGTTAACAGCATTTACTAGCAAGTCTGGTGCCTTCCTTATATGGCGTTTTCATGGGCGTGGATTATGAAAATTGTGAATGAACATGCACACGCCCCCTCTTTACGAATGTTTGCAATGCACTAGCATACACATGTTTTACTAACAAATCTGGGGAGTATGAAACATTTCTGAATCCGGCGGAAAGTTTTCGGAATGGTTTGTTTTACGGGCACATTACTCAGAATTTACTCCTATTTACGAAAGTTTCATGAATGAGGCTTATTGTCTGCGTGTAGTGTGTGCATTTACGCTATAGTTTGTTGACAAATTTGTCCCCAGAAGAGAGCTAAATCTGACAAAACTTGCCTTTGGGGAAATTTGGGGCTGTCTTCAAAATGTAAAATAAAAAATAAATAAATATTAATTCCATTTATTTAAAAACAACAAAGGTCCTCATTTAGATAAGTTAAGTAAACCTGTGTGTATCTGTTATCCTGTTTGCATTAAAATGTCAAGTGCCTGTATTGTAATATATTTTCTCATGTTCTTAAATCAATCAGCCTTGTATGGGTGAAAATTAATGGTGTATTCTGAGTTTGGAAGACAAGCATATTATGCATCTGTCATGATCCTGTTTTGTCTGCCCTTCGGTCTCTGTCTGTTTGTGTGTGTTTGTCATATGTATGTGTAATCGACTGTATCTGTGTTTCTGTTAGCCGTGTGCGTCCCTGTCCCCGCCTCCTCGTTATCCTTGTCACTCTCCCTTGTTTAGGCCTTGTTATGTTAATGCCTTCACCCGTTCCTCATGTGCCTTGCCTATATATTATGCCCTCTTATATATGTCAGATCATTTTGTGAGTTTTGTTACTAGTCAGTCTGTTCCTGTCTGGTCTTAGTTATTATACTTTTTCTAGTTTATGTTTTGTTTTCTCTCCTCCATGAGTTTTGTGTTACCTGTTCTGTTCTCAGTTGTTTTGATAAAATTATGATTTGCAGTGTAAATGCAAATTGATTGAGACAATTAGATTGTAATGCAGAGTAGGTTTTAATCACATCAGTGTTGTGACTAAGTGCTTTCTAATGCCAATTAGCAGGCTTTGCTTACTTTGCTTAATTCTGGAGACCAGATGCTATTTGCTTCTTATATTGGTGTTTGACCAATGACAAAAAAAATTAATAAAAAAAAAATGCTAAAGGAATAAGAACCTGAAGTAGAAAGATAAGCTCTCTCCGAGAGTTTCAAAGGCTCATAAAGCCTGTTAATACCACACCTCAAAGATTTTGAAAGCTGGAAAAGTAAACTGGACGGCAAAGCTGACAGACTCGGTCACTGTTTACTTTAAATGTATGGAAAAGAGATGCAATGACAGTGAATGATGACTGAGGCTCACATTCTAACAACTCATCTTTTTTATTCCACAGAAGAAAGTCAGTCATATAGGTTTAGAATGACATGAGGGTGAATAAATAATTTTTTTAACTTTTAAATCATAATGAAGTCACACGGTGCACCCACAGCAGAACTTGATTAATTCAAATGATCATTTAAATGTAATACGGGCTTGTCTGTGCATTTTTGCAAGGCTGAAATATCACTTTTTAATAAACGATTGCGTTTACTATCGTTTTACAATCAAAGCAGATGAGACTCATCAAAAATGATTATTTTTTTTACAGTGATTATACACCATGCTGTAAAGTTATAGTACCACACATTTTGTTCATTGGCGGATGGATGAAGAATAAAATAATTAATGTGGGCAAGATCAGAGGAGATAAAGCAGATTACAGAATTAAGACATAAAAGTTATAGCTGTGGCCTAATGACACCTCTAGTCTGCTTGGAATACTAATTCTTGTAATATCTTATGCTTGGCAGATATAGAAAGAGAGGATTTTCAGATCAGATTTAGAGGATATTCAGATCATATTCAGTGCAATAGAGAGATTGCAAAGTCCTGGTCTGACACTGTATTCAAGGACAGTGAACAAGATCAAGCATGAAAGTTTCAGTGTAAAAGTGCTGATCAGCTTCATCGTATTTATAGTTTAAGTTTGTAATTTCTGCACCACTATAGGATCACCAAATGGAATTGCAAAAACAGGTTTCTTGAACTACTCCCCCATTTGCCATTAGTCTGACAAAAAGATAGTCCCGCCCCAAACCCACACTATTGTTTGAGATCATGTTGCTGTCTCGGGCTGGTAGGGATGCTCAAACAAACAGACCAATGTTTTGATAGAGGCACAGAACCACAGGTGGCTACAACCTACAAATGGCTTACTTATAGTTGTCTTATTGACATCATAAAAATTACATATTTTTCACCTTGCTATGTAAGTCAGAGCTGTTATTCTGAGCTCTGATTTTTCTCTAATTTAATAGCTTGATATAATTGTGTATAAAATAACATTTCAGATGTCTTTACACCCTTCTTTAATACCTGTGATTAGTTTTTGCTGACAGATATTATTATTTTAAAATATTCCATGCGAACAGATTATTTTCTCCAGGCATCATTTTCTCCATTGTATTTAATCCTACTTGGTAACCAATACCCCAGACTTAATTTGCCAAGCACTGAAAGATGCCCCACTCACCAGATGACCTCTGATGTCTCTCAGTACAGTGAAACAAGAAGTACAAGAGCAAACAGTGATCAGCAGGTCATTCAGGACACATCAGCCAATAAACTCATGAAGACTGATGCTGCTGTGTTTACAGTATAAACAAGGATTTAATTGCATACAAGTTTGTGTTGATAATATGTAAGGGTTGATTTTGGGGCTGTATGATACAGTTTTGTCCTGTAGAACAGATTGTTTTCCATTGTAAATTTTCAGTAAAAAATAAATCTAATTTATTGAGGTAATAATTTTGAATAATCCCTGTAAAGTAAATTAAATAATTGAAGAGGAGAATTGAATTGTGGTACTATAAAACAAAATTCTTTTAAAATGCCTGAAGCAGGCCTTTCATATTCTTTCCAAAACAAAAACAAGAACAAAACAAAATGAAGCAAACAAAACTTAATAGACAAAACAAAAGCTTTGCTTTTATAAAACTTTCTGAATTCTGTGAAAATTAAGTAAATATTTAATATATTTTTTTTAAATTGCCAGATTGTTTTGATAAAACAAAATAAATGCATTATTTATAATAAATTATTCATAATAAATTTTATATTTTTCTGAATCCCCACTAATTTTAAGGCTTTCGTTTTACATGATTTTTTTTTTTTCTGAAAACAGTGATGTTCAAAGGAAAACTAAATTAAATAAAAAACAGACTTCACTTTTGTCAGATTGATTCCCTAATAATACATTATTGATAATGAATTATACCTTTATTTTCTTTTTCTGAATTCCAACTAATTTTGTGTCTTGTGTTTTGTTACTGTAAAATCTAATCACTTGACCTTATCTTTTTTTAAGGCAATAGATTTTGCATGCTCTTTTTTTTTAAGTAAAAACTTATTTGGCTCAAGTAAACTCAACATAATTTAAGTAATGTCAACTAGTTAAAGTAAACAACTCATCAGTGATTAAAGTATCACTGTTATTATTTAAGTATTGAAATTGAGTTATAGCACGTCTTATATAGTATAAGGGAAATTATGACTGGAATCCCAAGTTGGCCATACGGCATATTGGATTGTCATCAGTACTTCTTAGTGCACATAAATCTGCACTTTTGTAAAGTACAATTAAGTAAAGAAGAATGGCTTCACACTAATAACACTAATCACCCTAATGGTGACTTTACACAAATTAAAACTATCAACCAGCTACAACAAAATAATAACAATAGTCATAAAAATTAAAAATATAAAAATGTACTTTTCTAAATACTGTTAATTCTCTTGTTTTGATCAAACATACTGTACATAAGCATCTGCCAAATGTATAAATAATTTATTCAAGCGCAAGGGCTTATGGGTATTCCACACAGCTGCAATTTTGTACATGATAATTTTGAATTAGTAGTATTCGATGCCAAAGTTTAAAGAACGTATATTTTTGAGTTATGATTCCGAAATGTGACATTTCAAGCACTGTTTATTTAGGACCACTTAAATGTTTTTATTAACAACAACTTTAGGGTTTAGAGAGTAATGGTAACTTAATTAAAACTAGTAAGTAAAGCAAAAAATTAAGCTTAAGATGAGTAAACCTTTTTGTTTTTTACAATTTAAGATAACTATTAGTATTTACAGTGTATGTGATATTTCAGAGAAACACTGATATTCAAAGATTAGCCTTTAACAAAGGGTTAACTTATCCTAATGTGTCTCCAGAACATGTCTGATTATTCTACTTATAGATGACTTACAATAATTCTGCAAGCCATACAGCTAGACAAGCCCTCATTATTTAAACTGTATGTATCTGTATGTGTGCAGAAAATGAACAAATGTCCTCCGCATGTTCCCCTGCCCTCTACAGTCACTCTCTGCATGCCAGTAACTGACCTTTGACCCTTCCAGCAGCCCCTCTGTACATTCCGAACATGACAAATGCACACAATCCCAGACTGTAGCACATAACCCAGCATGCCTGTCTACATGCTGTTGACGCAAGTTCACAAAGACTCTCAATATTTTGATTTAAATTAATGAAACCTCTATGGGGCCAAGAAGTCTTATTCTCCAAGAAAATTATCTTGTCAGTGCGTGCGTGTGTGTGTGTGTGTGTGTGTGTGTGTGTGTGTGTGTGTGTAAAGTCACAAGGCCTGGGTCACTCCCTGGGTAACATTTTGTGCAGATGCTCATACTTTGGAATGAGAGACAGCAATTAAGCTAATGAGGCAGGTAACTAATGGAGCCATCGCTTTGAATGAAGGTGCTAATTAATAGCCACTTTAATGATGCCGTTTCATCACCTCTTGTGGCGATGCGTACTATTGCACTCTGGGAAGTCTTAATTACACTTCACTTCCCTTCTAAATCACAAACTGATGAATTCAGATATTTATTATGGCAATATTCTCGGCCCTGCTTGTGTGATATAAGATGATAACTTGGACAACATGAAGTGTTTGTTTCTGATTGCAATCCATCATCTGTCTGTTTACAGTATCTTTCTTTGCTTGCTGGATGGCAGTTTGGGGAGATTATGGCTGTGTACAAATAATACAAACAGCAGTTCTATGTGCCCTATTTAGAGATAAGCTAAACCCAATCCATCAATCCATCCTTAAATCCATCCATCCTTAAATCCATCCATCCTTACATCCATCCACCCACCTACCCAACCCATCCATCCATCATTCCATCCATCCAACCCATCTGTCCATCCATCGATCCACCCAACCCATCAGTCCACCCACCATCCATCCATCCATCCATCCATACTTAATGAATTAAATATGTACATTAAGCACTATAATACAGCTAAGAAATGTTGTTAAAATAATATATGAGAACAACTTGTTATAATATATTATAACTGTGGTTACAGTTATTCATTAAAATAATATGATGCATTACATCATGCATAAGAATGCATTATGAATACGTTTATGCATTAAGAATACAGGCTTCATAGAAAGCATTGGCAAAGAGAGCTTTAAAAAAAATAAAACAGGATTAAAACATTGTGGTCTATAATGTTGAAATAGTGTAGTCATCAGACTTCTGCTTTAGACTATATATAAACCATGTCATATTTAGACTCTTGGTAGCTTTCACAAGAACCATCTTCACTTCACATTTTACATTTTATTGGCAAGAAACTAAGGAAAATTGTTCTTGTCTGCTTGTCTTCCAGACACTGGTGTCTTCGAAGCCTCAAATCATTTGACTATGTCAAAATTTCTAAAGACTGCTTTTGACAACTTTTGATCTTCTCAAAAGTAATTTGTGCCAGTTAGTTAAAGGTGTTTATATAAGATTTTTTTTAAAAGACTAACAGGTTTGCCTTCTAAAATCTCACTCACTCTTTCTTCAGCAAATATGTAA
The DNA here is from genome assembly GCF_019703515.2 of Myxocyprinus asiaticus. NCBI lineage: Eukaryota > Metazoa > Chordata > Actinopteri > Cypriniformes > Catostomidae > Myxocyprinus > Myxocyprinus asiaticus. The sequence goes on from NC_059381.1 coordinate 7,411,245, forward strand.
GCTTCGAGCAAATCTTTCTAAGATAGCTAGAAAACCTGAGATTATACAGATTGAAAATTTCCTTTAAAATCTGTCTGCCATCCTATGGTGCACCTCACTTGACATGCAGTAGAAGAAAGAGTACCAAAAATGTATTTCAGCATATTTAAATTTACAGTATTTCTACAAATCTAAACACAAAACACATGACTGAAAAACTACAAATATGCATCACAAACATTCATAACCAATTTGAATACAATTTAAACGCATACAAAATTCTCATAAGTATCACGGCATGTGATGTCACAGACATAATGGGCAAACTCCATTCAGAAGTAAGCATCCATATGTGTGAAAGTTTCAGCTCTGGTCCCTGTCCGTCTGTCTATCCAGCCTACACACCAAAGGTTAGGCCTTCAGAAAAAAAAGACTTTGATGGCAAGTAGACAGAAAAACCCCTGGCCCACAATGCAACTGTTGTTCTGCTTGCTGATATATGAATGAGGTCCCTTATGCACTCAAACATATGGAATATTCTGGATACTACCAGGGAAGACAATACAAAGACTTCTCAATGAAGAGAAGAACAACACTTGACTAGATTAAAAGAGGAAAACATCACACAGAGCACATTTTAAGGGCTTGTGTCCACCTTTAATATTTGAACATTATGTTCTATAATCTTTCCTTATGTTTTGAACAGACAGATAGACGGATGGGCAGACAGATGTTAGACAATCAGACAGACATACAGTTAGAGGCACGCATCTGAACGCTATGTCAGTGAGAAAGAGAAGCCGGTAGATACTGTTTCGGATGCCGGTGGAACAGTGAGCAACACACACACTTTGGTTCCGGCTGTAGAGCCCCCGCAGCAGTGCGTTTGGGTGTCGTCTTGGCAGCATACTCACTCAGCAAAGCGACACCACTCAGTGATGGACCCACTGAGAATCATGTTGAAAGAGCCCTGATTATAGGAGATTCTATTGTAAGGAACGTGGAAATAGAGACTCCAGCCACTATTGTTAAATGCATTTCGGGGGCTCGGCCGTCTGACATCAGATCAAATTTACAAGTGCTGGCTAATGCTAAACGTAGATTTTCTAAAATTGTTATTCATATCAGCACTAATGATGTCCAGTTTCGCCAGTAGACTGCCACAATTGGAAGAGTTTTTGGGGTAGACCTGACCAGCTAAAGAGACTCCATCCCTCCAGGGAAGGTGCCACTCTCCTCTCTATTAATTTGGCTCATAGTCTTAATAGTGATAGTATTTGACTAACTGGGGCCCAGGTCAGGAAGCAGACAAGCTGGCTAATCTGAACCTCTGCTAGCTGCCTTGTGACATCACACAGGTCACATAAACTGTATCACCTAGATATCTGTTCCCTGAACTACACTTTCAATTTATTTACATTTATGCATTTGGCAGACACTTTTATTCAAAGCAACATACAGTGCACTTATTACAGGGACAATCCCCCTAGAGCAACCTGGATTTAAGTGCCTTGCTCAAGGACACAATGGTGGTGGCTATGGGGATTGAACTGGCAACCATCTGATTACTAGTTACGTGCTTTAGCCCGCTACACCACCACCAATTCCAACTATCAAACACAAACCGCTCACTAAATAATTTAGAAATAATTTGATTAACAGGACCAACTCATTGACATAATCATACGCTAGATTTTATTCTGTCATATGGAGCTGATGTTGATACTATAGAAATTCTGCCGCAGAGCGATGACATCTCAGATCATTACCTTGTCTCTTGTATGCTGCGATCAGCTAATGTCACACAATCTACATCACGCTATTGTTAAGGCAGAACTATTCTTTTGACCACTAAAGACAGCTTCACTAATAATCTTCCAGATTTATCTCATATACTCTGTGAGCCAAAAAGTCTATAAGAATTTGAAGTAATAACAGAAAATATAAATACAGTCTTCTCTAGCATTTTTGATAGTGTCGCCCCACTTCGATTAAAGAAAATTAAAGAAAAAAACCCCGAACCATGGTACAATGATCACACTCATGCTCTCAAGAGAGTAACTCAGAAAATGGAGCACAAGTGGAAGACTACAAAATTAGAGGTATTTTGTGGTGCATGGAAGGATAGGGTCTGTAGCTACAGACAGGCACTAAAAGCTGCCAGGTCAGCATATTTTAGCAAACATATTTTAGAAAATAACCACAACAATCCTAGGTGTTTATTCAGTACTGTGGCTAAATTGGTAAGGAATAAACCTCGACTGAACCAGATTTTGCCGCACAATAGTAATGACTTCATGAATTTCTTTACTGATAAAATTGAAAACATCAGAAATAAAACTGGAATTATGCAATCGTCTGTCACAGTACCTCAGAAAACGGTGTCTCATAATTTTCCTCTTGAGCAATATCAATCCTTCGCTGTCATAGATCATGAAGAGCTAACAAAACTTATAGAAACATCAAAAGCCACAATATGTATGTTAGATCCAATACCAACTAAGCTCTTAAAAGAGATATTCCCTGTAATCTCAGAAACTCTTAATTTTATTAACTCCTCGCTTGGTTTAGGTCCTACCACTTTGTCTGTGTAAACGAGGAACTGTCAAATCAAACAAAAGTAAAGTATGGAGTGCCACAGGGATCTGTTTTATGGCCTCTGCTTTTATCCTTATATATGCTTAACCTGGGAGATATTATCAGGAATCGTGGAATAAGTTTACACTGTTATGCCGACGATACCCAATTTTATATTTCTTCAAAACCTGACGAAATTTCACAATTCTCCAAATTAGCAAAGTGTATCAATGAAATCAAAAATTGGATAGCCAGAAATTTCCTTATACTCAATTCCAACAAAACAGAGGTACTAATTGTTGGACCAAAAACCTCTAAAAATAAGCCACTAAAATATAATTTGACTCTCGATGGATGTACTGTTACATCTACAGTGAAGAACTTCTGTGTTATATTTGATACCAATCTGTTCTTTGAAAATCAAATATCCAATGATTGTAGAGCAGCATTCTTCCACCTCAGAAATATTGCTAAGTTACAAAACATGCTCTCTGTTGCTGATGCTGAAAAACGAATTCATGCATTCATGACCTCAAGACTAGATTATTGTAGTGCATTACTGGGAGGATGCTGAGCAAGTTCAATAAATAAACCTGCCTCCCTAAAAGTCGGGTCTGGGCGGCTTGGATACACGCCTCCGCCCGGGGTGACCCTGCCCGACCGTGGAGGTGGCCCCCATATTTATATTTACATGAATTCATTTGGCAGACGCTTTTATCCAAAGCAACTTACAAAAGGGGAATAATACATCATAAGTGATTCATCTTAAGGAGACAGTGGTATGAAAAGTGCTGCATTACAAAGTTTCAGTAGCATCAGAATAGTAGTATCCAAGATAGATTAGAGTGGAACAAGAAATATATCTACGTATGTATATATATATATATGTATATGTATATGTATATGTATATGTATGTATATATATATATATATATATATATATGTATACATGTGTGTGTGTGTGTGTATTATGAGTGAACGGTTAAGTGCTCATGGAAAAGATATGTTTATAGCCATTTTTTGAAGACAGAGAGTGAGTCTGCTTCACGGATGAAGGTCATTCCAACAACGTGGTAAAGTGAAACCGTAAGTCCGGGAAAGTGTTTTGGTGCCTCTTTGTGTTGGTACAACAAGGCACCGCTCATTAGCCGACCATAGGCTTCTGGTGGGAATGTAGCTCTGCAGAAATTATTTTAGGTATGCTGGAGCAGACCCAGTGACTGTTCTGTATGCCAGCATCAGAGCCTTGAATTTGATACGTGCATCAACTGGCAGCCAGTTAAGGGAGACAAGGAGTGGTGTAACTTGCACTCTCTTTGGTTCGTTAAAGATCAGACGTGCTGCTGCATTCAATTGATTTTCTGTAAAGCTGCTTTGAAACGATGTGTGTTGTGAAAAGCACTATACAAATAAAAATGACTTGACTTGGCAGGCAGGATAGATAGATAGATAGATACATCTGTCTATCATGTTTACATAGAAAAAAAAAACAATAAAAACAACAGCGTGGATGGATTCTATGTGTGAACAGCCCCTAATACGGTAAAAAAAAAAAGAAGAGTATATCACCTTGATATCACCTCATGCTTTTTTCCTTAAGGGGACAAAGCTGAAATGGGAGCAGTCCCATTAAAGCTAATTGATCTATCCCATTGGGAAGTTGCTGTACAATGTTTCCAACTGGAAATGCGAAGCGATGGCTGCCTGGTTACGGGTATCTGTTTTCTAGGGAGCGAACAATTGTCTGTTTCTCATTAGTAGAATACATTAGAGTGCAGAATACATACTGTAGCAGACAGTCTCTCTTTCTCTCTCTCTCGCTCGCTCTCTCTCTCTGTTTCTAATTCAGTAAAGCCAGTCAAAACATGATTTGAATATTCTCTCTAGTGTGGAGTCCGTGGTTTTCCCTGTTGCTTTTGTGCACAGCTTGGCAAGCTGTTGCCATAGAGACCTGTGGGATCAGCACATATGCATGGAACAATTTTGACTAGTTATCCTCATATGGAATAGTTTTTGGCAATGATAGACAATATGCAAAGGAAAAAACAAAAGCTGCACTTTTATGGTTTCACGTCTGGTTATTGTGTCAACAACGGCATGTCATAACATTCATTGACTCATGTCTGCCTTTCCACTTGGTCTACAATCACTCAGCAGTGCCTCTGGAAAAAGTAAATAAAAAGTTTGAGTTTACTCTCGCTTGTGATGTTACTAGGTCATCGGAGGTCTTGTGAATGGGTTTTGCGTGCAGTTTCTAAGGTTGTTTGTGTTTGATTTAGATTGTGGTTGGATTAGCTTTATTACACGTTTTGTCATGGCAATGCATGTCTGACCTCACTTGTCCTATAATTGCATTTTTGCTCACATGTACACGAGCAAAGATGTTAAAATTCACACACAATGCAAGCTTTAAAAGTGCAGGTCTAGACACAGTGAGGGATTACTTTAAAGAAAACTAACCATAAAACAACTTGTTTGAGAGAAAGCTTAAACTTAACTCACGAGGTTGTGAAACAAATAATAGTTATCCATCACATACTGTACACAAGTTGTACAATTTCCATCATGGTCTATTTTTATCAGTCATGCTTTAATTTATCTGATAAGTAGAATAAAAAATATCTTGATATAGCCATTAGCCAGTAATAACATTCTGAATAACAGAAGAAAAAAATTTTAGACCTCAAAATTTAGATCATTTTTGAGTCGTAGCAGAGACTATTTAGCACAGATGGGCCACTTCTATTAAAATGAATGGGAGAAATTGGAAAGCCCAACGGTCAACGGATGTAGAAAGGAAGTCCCGCCTTACAGGTAAAAGAGCCAATCACCTTTTAGATACAGATATCGCCTGTAAATCAGTTTGAGAAGGTGCATGCACATTAGCTACAAGCTGGGAAAATGGCATTTTTGTTTAGCGTAATCTGAGGTAAAGAATCTCAATTTATGATTCCAGTGTTGTCAGATTTTACTGCTAATTTTAAATATGATGTTTTATCATAATTTTGACCAACTATTTTTGAGATTTCAGTCTTTCCCCATTCAAGTAGATAGGAGCTGCTCTTGTATGCCGCATGTTTACATAGAAAAATAGCTGCCCGAGAAAGTTCCAAAGATGGCCACCAGTGGACTGACTTGCTAGAAAGACTTTTTGTCTTGTAGTCAATAGCCAAATTTCACAATCAAGTTTTCACTTGAAAACTCAGTTTTCCATTTCCAAACATCATCATTTTCCAAAGTATGCCATGCTAGAGAGCGTTTTCGAAAATCTCAAGTTTATCCAAGTTAGCAAGAACAAAAAAATAAATTAAAAACATTAAGGGCTGCTGATAAGAGTGAGTCTCTTGAAACATTTGAGTACTATTTATTCTATGTATTAATTCAGATTCCGATGCGTTACTTTTTAAAAATGAAGCAAAATGCAGTCGGGCACATGCAGAGAGAGAGGCAGAGAGTGAAGCCTCAACTCATAGTAAAAATTAAATGTAATCAGTCAAACTGACTAACAACATTTAGAATTATGCATCAATGTTGAATTGTTTTTTTTTTTGTTTTTTTAGCTAACCGCTGACAAGCCTTGTTAAGGTACTTTTTTTTAAATGGCTGGTTATATACAATAAAATGTCATACAAATAGATTACTGACCATCAAAAACTCAGTAAATTAATCAATACCATCAATAAATTAATGCACTTCGAAATCTTAACTTCCACTAAACACAAATGAACCAAACTTTGCACATACAGTAGATCTTTCAACTACTTTATGTTATGAAAGATTGTGGAGAGGGATTTTTTTATAATGTTCTTACTTATTGAATGAAATGGAGTTTTGTGTTCCTTGCCACAGTCGCCTTCAGCTTGCTCACTGGGGTTCTAAATACAATTATTACTGTATTTGTTTATTTAATTATTTATTTTTATACACAATTTATAATCATATTTAATCAAACTATAATATGATGACTCCAAGACTTTACATATATAACAGTTTCATTTTCTGTTAATGCATGATTTTCTGTAAAGCTTATTGCACAATGTCTATGTAAACACAGGCAAATAAAAAAAAAAAAAAATTGGTATTCAAAGTATTGTTAAATTTATGAAACAATGAAATGTTAAATAAGCAATCAGTTCAGTAAAACCTTTGTTCCCAGAGTTATGTTAAAATAAAATTTATATTTTAAGTCTTGCATTATCAGAAATATAGATTTTTGGTTTTAGGATGCATGCAAAATAAGCACATAATTAATTGTCAAATTTGCACATTTACAGTGTTCTGGGGACAGTTGTACTACTAAGGGAAATCTAACCTACTACTAAACTAAGAAAATCTGAACAAATATTTATAAAAAAAAAAAAAAAAAATGCCAGTGGATTTTAGAACAGCCTCGTGGCATCTCTGACAACCTCAAATAAAGTATGGGCCATTTTGATTTTCTGAAAAAAAGAAAAGAAGAAAAAAAAAACATCAAAGTCTCTCTTTTTCTTTTAAAGGCATATTCAGTGTCCTTTGATAGCTTTGTCAATGAACTCGCTGAACGCAGGAGTCATCAACCCTTGAAATTCAATATTTAACTGCTGAAGAAACCTGTGACAAGTTCTAACAGCGCATGAAACATGAAAATTAAACCTCAACATGAAACTTCAAAGACAAAATGGAGATGAACCTTAAAACATGGATGTGCAGGTATGAATCTTTAATATTCCTGAGTAGGCTGAAATGTCAAAGGAATATTTCACCCAAAAATAAAAATTATGTCATTATTTACTCAACCTCATGTCGTTCCAAACCCTTCTACTTGTATTTTTTCAGTGGAACACTAAAGTTTTTGGAGAAACATTAGGCAGCTCTTGTCATACAACAGTTCATACTGAACTGAGAAAGCACTGTAAAAGCCATATGATTAAACAAAATTAAATTAAAAGTAATTAATTACTGATAATCATGCCCTCACACTAAAATCATGTCTAGCCCATGATGGACTCCAGAACTAAAACAAAAAATGGTGCACAAGGCTTCATACAACCTTGAATATATTTAACTTTTGTTTTCCACTAGAAAAATATCATACTGATTTGTAATGACATGAGGGTGAGCAAATAATGACAAAACTTTCGATTTTGGGTTAACTATTCCTTTTAAGGTGCACTCAGTAACTTTTGTCTTTGTGTCATCTTGGAGTTACACTGACAACTAGGGGCATGGATGCAGCATCATTTAAAATCAATAGTTTTCAGTTTTAGATGCCATTTTAGAAATTTAGTATTCACAGTCAGCCATGATTACATTAATCAGTGAGTGAAAGTGTCAAATAACAGGACGGTTACTGAGATTAAGCGAGTAGTATTTGGCTGGTCATCTGATTCTAACATGGCAGCCCCCATGTGTGGACCCTCTCCATGTAGAATAAAACAGCTTTTATAAGGTTACTGATATAACTGGAGTCTTCATTTTAATGTGAGTGGTCATGATTTCCTACATATCTTGCAAAATTACAATTCATGTCTTTGGGAGTTAAACTTTTTTAATGAGGAAAAAATTACTGAGTGCACCTTTAAGCAAAAAGCTTGTTTTTCTCTTTGTGGAAGCACAGGATAAGATGGTTTTTAAGAGACTGATGGAACTTTCTCAAATTCCTGTCTTATTCCATAGTAAACACATTTGTCCACCTACACAAGACAGGCTGCATGACCCCGAGGATAAAAATCTCCATTGTTAGACAGAAATCCGTAACAAGTCATCATTCAGAAGAGATTGTAGAGAGGTAAAAACCTGGTCACTCTCTCCTCACCTCTCTAGTTTGGGTCTTGGCATGAGATTTGAACTTGCAGAATTGTGACATTTGAATATGAATGAGTGCGGGCATCTTTTTGTTTAGTGTGTGTGTGTGTGTGGCCTCGGCTTAGCTTTGGGTAATAGCTTACATGATGTGGAGTGTGTAAACAATGCTATGTGAACATCTGTTTATGTCGCAGTTTAAAAAAAAAAACTAGCATATGTTACTTTTAGGCTTCAGACAATTTAAAAGTTTTATGAACTATTTTTATGACAGCCCGTCCCCACAAAGAATGTCATATGGGTTTGGAGCAACATAAATGTGAGTAAATAATGACAGAAGGACTATAAAGTGACTCACCAGTGCTTTGGTTTCATCCTCGTCCTTGTAGTAGTAAAGTTGGTCTCCTCGAAGGACGAACCAGCGTGTGTGCCAGGTCTTCACGAAACCTCCTTGCTTCCTGAGCCAACCACAGCGGAGAACATCCTGTCTGCCTGACCCACGTTCATGCTGGGGGCTGCTGCCCACGCTGCCAGCCTGATCTTCCATGACCAAACCAACAGACCACCCTGTACACGAAACAGAATGCAAGACAGATTTGTTTAAGCATACACCACAATGGAAACAACAAGAATTGACCATAAGTGATACGTTCTATCTATTTGCTGCCTGATATCTCTCTTAAAACTCTCCATGTACTGTACATACACTGACCTCTAAGGCAGATTTTCTTTTATAAATATTAATAATATTAATATCATTTCCACAACAAAGCAATCTTTAAGGACACTGCAGGTGTTTCGCCACTACCATGGTAAGCCATAATATTGTACATTTCACCTATGCAGTACTGGCATTCGTGCAGATAAGCAAATTATTTATGGGATGTGAAACATATGTTTCTCGTCAAAGGTGAGAAAGGAAAAAGGAAGTGGAATTAGGGGATGGATTCTATTGGCTTACTTCATTAATTTTTTCTCTCAACTTAATATATATATATATATATATATATTATCACTTACAGTTGGGATTTGTAATTCTAAAAATCTTGAAAGTCATTCAAAAGTCATTCAAAAGTTATATAAGTGAAAATACAGTACATGTTTATGCTAAACTACACATTTTGTGTAGAGATTACTCTATTCAAACCCTAAGAGCAATATCTAATTAATGAAATATTTTACCATCTAAAATAATTAATCAGCTATATATTGCTCTTGTGTAGAGTAAAACGTGCTCACAAGCCATAGTTATGTCCAACTTTTTAGTAATTCATTGTTTTAATGAGCATGAGTGTGAATGATCATTAAAGAATCTGACTTTAATAATAAAAAAATAAAAAATAAAAATAAATCCTTATTCAATAATCTCAAATGACTGCAAAGGTCATGGAAAAATCATGGAAATTCACTGGTCAAAACAAGTATATGTAAGGATCAGTATATATAGAGACTTGAGGGTGTTTTTTTTTTTGTTTTTTTTTACTTGAGCCAGTAAGCAACCACCTAGAACACCCCCCAGCAACCACATAGCAACATGCTAAAAACTACTCAGGACATTCAAGCAACTGCATAGCAACACACTAACAACCAATCAAAACACCTTACTGCCCACATAGCACCACCCTGGCAACCATCTTGAACAATCACACAGCAACATGCTAAAAGCTACTAAGAACACACTAGCAACCACATAGAAATGGACTAACAACAAAATAGAACACCTTACCAACTGCCTAGCAACACTCTGGCAACCAATACAGACACCTTATTGACAACCTTGCAACACCCTGAACACCCTAGCATCCAAAATGCTAAAAACTACTAAGAACATTCTAGCAAACGAATTACAACACACTAACCACCAATCCGAATTCCCTTACCAACCTATTAGCAATGCCCTGGCAACCTATCAGAACACCTTACTGACCACAAAGCAACGCCCTGGCAACCATCTTAAACACTCAGCAGCCACACAGCAACATGCTTAAAGCTACTATGGACACTCTAGCAACCACATAGCAACGGACTTAGAACCAATCAGAACACCTTTCTAACTGCCTAGGAATGCCCAGCAACCAGTCTTAACACCATTATGACTGCCAAGCAATGCTCTAGCAACCACCCTGACCACTCAGCAACCACACAATAACATGCTAAAAGCTACTAAGGACACACTAGCAACTGCATAACAATGGATTAACAACAAAACAGAACATCTTACCAACCACCTAGTAACAACCTGGCAACCAATCCGGACACCTTATTGACCACCAAGCAACGCCTTGGCAACCACCCTGAACACCCTAGCATCCAAACAGCAAAATGCTAAAAAGTTTTGCATGCGCGAATAGCTCTAAAATTTTGTCTTCAAATAAAAAACTTCCATGACCTTTTGGCATATCATGTGTAAACTTACTTGCAGACAGACATTTATGTTAAGAATGAGCACAGGACTTTCATGTCTTATAGATCTTTGCTCTGGGAGTTCAGGTAGTGGTGGGGATAAACCAAAGCTCAGCGAATCTGTGGTCACCAAGGAGGAAGTGACCATATATTGCCAATGACACATCTTTTCTACAAGTCATTCCCTCTCTTTCCTTTCCTATTTCTCTTTCGCCCACTCAAAAGAAAAACCAGATGCTTTTTGGAGATTCTGCTATTTCACGTGTCTATGAGAACAGCAGACTGCCCTGTAACAACACTCTGTTCAAAAGATTAAAATCAGTGCTATTTCACAGCACAAGGGGCATGGTCCAGGAACAACTTCTTCTTCTTTCGGCTGCTCCCGTTAGGGGTCGCCACAGCGGACAATTCATGATCTGCATATTTGACTTGGCACAGGTTTTACGCCGGATGCCTTTCCTGACCCTCCCCCAGTGGCTGGGGGACTCTCACTCACAGCTACAGGGCAATTTAGAGTCTCCAATTCACTTAACCTGCATGTTTTTGGACTTGTGGGGGAAACCAGAGCACCCGGAGGAAACCCACGTGAACACGGGGAGAACATGCAAACTCCACACAGAAAGGCCCAGTTGAGCCGAGACTCAACCCAGACCTTCTTGATGTGAGTTGATAGTGCTAACCACTGAGCCACCGTGCAACCCCAGACATGGTCCAGGAACAAAGAATAAAGAAACAAAATACATCAACAGTTGCTGTTTTTGCTGTGAGTTGGAATCATTATTGTGTCTGTCCACCATAAGTCCAGAAACATACTCTACACAAGCAAATGCTTGGCCAACACAATGCAAGCGCACAGTTCCATTGTACATACTTAATGTGTTTTTGCTAAAGTGGCAGAAACAAACCTCAGTGCACAAGGGGGCAATAGAATTTCCCTTCAAATGACTATGATATTTAAGCCAAGGAGGTCTGTATTACCTGGAATGGCCTATACTGTGTACTGCATTCACATTCACCTCAAAAAGGCAGTTGCACAGCTATGTAACCTGCTTGCTCCAGACTATGCTAATGGACACTCAGTTTTAGGAACAGTTTGTTTTCTCTTGAAATTATTCAACCTATTAATAATACATATCTCCATAATTATTTATTTGCTCTGAAATGGCTTAAAGGTGAAATATAAATACACTCACTTAGTACTTTATTAGCAACACTATGGTCCTAATAAAGTGCCCAACATGGTCTTATGCTGTTGTAGCCCATCCGCCTCAAGGTTCGACGTGTTATGCATTCTTCTGAGATGCTATTCTGTTCACTACAATTGTAAAGAGTGGTTACTTGAGTTACCATAGCCTTTCTATCAGCTCAAACCAGTCTGGCCATTCTTTGTTGACCTCTCTCATCAACAAGGCATTTCCATCCGCAGAACTGACACTTACTGTTTTTTTTTTTGTTTGTTTGTTTTTTTGTTTTTTTTTTGCACCATTTTGAGTAAACTCTAGAGACTGTTGTACTGAAAATCCCAGGAGATCATTAGTTACAGAAATATTCAAACCAGCCCATATGGCACCAACAATCATGCCACGGTCGAAATCATGGAGATAAAATTTTTTCCCCATTCTGATGGCTAAACATTCATTGAAGCTCCTGACCCATATCTGTATGATTTTATGCACTGCACTGCTGCCACATGATAGGCTGATTAGATAATCGAATGAATATGTAGGTGTACAGGTTTTCCTAATAAAGTGCTCAGTGAGTGTGTGTGTGTATATATATATACACACACACACACACACACACACTGTTTGTATATACTGTATATACTATATATACAGTATGTGTGTGTATATATATATATATATATATATATATATATACACACACAGTGATAAAAACTTAGGACACTAAAGAGACCTTCTACACCAAAAGAAAGATCCCCAGGGTCCCTGCTTATCTGCATGAATGTGCCTTATGCATGCTGCATGGAGGCATGAGGACTGCAGATGTGGCCAGGGCAATAAATTGAAATATCCGTACTGTGAGATGCCTAAGACAGCATTACAGGTAGACAGGAAGGACAGCTGATCGTCCTCGCCGTGGCAGACCATGTGTAACAACACCTGCACAGGATCGGTACATCCAAATATCACACTTGCAGGACAGGTACAGGATGGCAACAACAACTGCCCAAGTTACACCAGGAATGCATAATCCCTCCATCAGTGCTCAGACTGTCCGCAATAGGCTGAGAGAGGTTGGACTGAGGGCTTGTAGGCCTGTTGTAAGGCAGGTCCTTACCAGACATCACCGGCAACAATGTCGCCTATTGGCACAAACCCACCTTTGCTGGACCAGACAGGACTGGCAAAAAGTGCTCTTCACTGACGAGTCGCAGTTTTGTCTCACCAGGGGTGATGGTCGGACTCACATTTATCATCGAAGGAATGAGCGTTACACCGAGGCCTGTACTCTGGAACAGGATCGATTTGGAGGTGGAGAGTCCATCATGGTCTGGGGTAGTGTGTCACAGCATAATCGTACTGAGCTTGTTGTCATTGCAGGCAATCTCAACGCTGTGCATTACAGGGAAGACATCCTCCTCCCTCATGTGGTACCCTTCCTGCAGGCTTATCCGCCCTCCAGCATGACAGTGCCACCAGCCATACTGCTCGTTCTGTGCGTGATTTCCTGTAAGACAGGAATGTCTGTGTTCTGCCATGGCCAGCGAAGAGCCCGGATCTCAATCCCATTGAGGACTTCTGGGACCTGTTGGATCAGAGGGTGAGGGCTAGGGCCCTTCCGTCCCAGAAATGCAAGTGCCTTGGTGGAAGAGTGGTGTAACATCTCACAGCAAGAACTGGCAAATCTGGTGCAGTCCATGAGGAGGAGATGCACTGCAGTACTTAATGCAGCTGGTGACCACACCAGATACTGACTGTTACTTTTGACCCCCCCCCCATTCCTGTTTGTCACATGTCTATGTCTGTGAAACTTGTGTCTTAGTTGTTGAATCTTTTTATGTTCATACAATATTTTCATACAATTTACACGTTAAGTTTGCTGAAAATAAAAGCAGTTGAAAGTGAGAGGACATTTCTTTTTTTGCGGAGTTTATATATATATGTATATATATATATATATATATATATACAGGGCTGGGTAGATTACTTCTCAAATGTAATTGGGTACTTATTACAAATTACACAATTTAAATTGTAATCTGTTATGTAATCTTTTAGGTTACACTTTTTAATCTAATATCTAATATATCTAATATAATATATAAAATCTAATATGATTACTTTTGGATTACTCATTGCATATTTTGTTGAAAATCTAATTATTAATTTTAAACGTATTAAGTACCAGTGAACAATCCTTTGATTAAACATTAGCAAACATAAAATCAAATGGAGAATTGCTATTTGTCAGTTGCTCAGTAAAAAAAGATGCTTAAGTGTGAGAACATGCTTGTATTTTTAATTTGAAAATAATTGTTTTTATTTAGGAAATTACTGTATGTACAGTATAGGGATTGGACTTTTTATTATCCAGTTTTGAAAGTGATAACGAGAGAATGTCTCTAGATATGATGTAGAGATGTACGATTTGTAGTTCCTCATAATGATTAATGAGAAGGTGTGGTCTTAACCAGAAACAGATGCTTTTTCTGCCATCCTGAAGCATTGGCCCATGTGCATTTGCATGGTACAAAAGAGCAACACAGCGATAACAGCAATGCAGGTCTTTGGCATTTAGAAGCTGCTAGTTTAGGACCTGTGAGGAGTCTGTTTCTCAAACTAGAGATTGTGATTTACTTGTCTTTTTGTTGTGCATCTGGGTCATCCACTTCCCTCTCTATCCTGGTTAGAGATTATTTTTTCAAAACAGTAATGCATGGAATAGCCTCCACCTCTCTAAAACAATAGACTTTAGGAGAAATAGAATTTCAGGAGAAATGTTTTCTTTTTAACTATTTTTAAAACCAAAATTTGACTTGCAAGTGTAAAGCAACTTGTAAGAACTCAATACCTCAGCAAATGGGGAAAAACCCCACTGTATTGTGATTTCCGCATGGTAGCGCAACCATTTTCAATTGTTCTAATAATAAGAACATTTTCTTGTGTACCAAATTAGCACTTTAGAATGATTTTGTAAGGAATAGGTGACACAGTATATGTTTGCCATCACATGCACATTTTTTTGATGCCATTTGCCATCAAAAAAAAATTGAATAATACTACTTACAGTGCATCCGGAAAGTATTCACAGCGCTTCACTCTTTACACATTTTGTTATGTTACAGCCTTATTCCAAAATGGATTCAATTCATTATTTTCCTCGAAATTCTACAAACAATACCCCATAATGACAACGTGAAAGAAGTTTGTTTGAAATCTTTGCAAATGTATTAAAAATAAAAAACGAAAAACATCACATGTACATAAGTATTCACAGCCTTTGCCATGACACTCAAAATTGAGCTCAGGTGCATCCTGTTTCCACTGATCATCCTTGAAATGTTTCTACAACTTGATTGGAGTCCACCTGTGGTAAATTCAGTTGATTGGACATGATTTGGAAAGGCACACACCTGTCTATATAAGGTCCCACAGTTAACAGTGCATGTCAGAGCACAAACCAAGCCATGAAGTCCAAGGAATTGTCTGTAGACCTCCGAGACAGGATTGTATCAAGGCTCAGATCTGGGGAAGGGTACAGGAAAATGTCTGCAGCATTGAAGGTCCCAATGAGCTCAGTGGCCTCCATCATCCATAAATGGAAGAAGTTTTGAACCACCAGGACTCTTCCTAGAGCTGGCCGCCTGGCCAAACTGAGCGATCAGGGGAGAAGGGCCTTAGTCAGGGAGGTGACCAAGAACCCGATGGTCACTCTGACAGAGCTCCAGCATTTCTCTGTGGAGAGAGGAGAACCTTCCAGAAAAACAACCATCTCTGCAGCACTCCACCAATCAGGCCTGTATGGTAGAGTGGCCAGACGGAAGCCACTCCTCAGTAAAATGCACATGACAGCCCGCCTGGTGTTTGCCAAAAGGCACCTGAAGGACTCTCAGACCATGAGAAACAAAGATTGAACTCTTTGGCCTGAATGGCAAGCATCATGTCTGGAGGAAACCAGGCACCGCTCATCACCTGGCCAATACCATCCCTACAGTGAAGCATGGTGGTGGCAGCATCATGCTGTGAGGATGTTTTTCAGCGGCAGGAACTGGGAGACTAGTCAGAATCGAGGGAAAGATGAATGCAGCAATGTACAGAGACATCCTTGATGAAAACCTGCTCCAGAGCGCTCTGGACCTCAAGACTGGGGCGAAGGGTCGTTGTCCTGTTGGAAGATGAACCTAAGCACACAGTCAAGATAACAAAGGAGTGGCTTCGGGACAACTCTGTGAATGTCCTTGAGTGGCCCAGCCAGAGCCTAGACTTGAACCCGATTGAACATCTCTGGAGAGATCTGAAAATGGCTGTGCACCGACGCTCCCCATCCAACCTGATGGAGCTTGAGAGGTCCTGCAAAGAAGAATGGGAGAAACTGCCCAAAAATAGGTGTGCCAAGCTTGTAGCCTCATACTCAAAAAGACTTGAGGCTGTAGTTGGTGCCAAAGGTGCTTCAAAAAAGTATTGAGCAAAGGCTGTGAATACTTATGTACATGTGATTTATTTGTAATAAATTTGCAAAGATTTCAAACAAACTTCTTTCACGTTGTCATTATGGGGTATTGTTTGTAGAATTGAGGAAAATAATGAATTTAATCCATTTTGGAATAAGGCTGTAACATAAAAAAATGTGGAAAGAGTGAAGCGCTGTGAATACTTTCCGGATGCACTGTAAAACAATTATTTCAAACCATAATAATTTGCAATTAATGATTTTGGCAGTATTTTTGATCAAGTTAATGCATCCTTAGGGAAAGGAAGCATAATTTTCTTTCAAGACCAAAAATTTCTTTGTGTTCTAAAAATGTAAGCGTATATAATATCATTTTCATAAAGTAACTTGTAAATTAATTACTCGAGAAGTTTATTGGCAAACTATTTATCTTACTTGAGTCATATTTCTCATTACTTGTACTCATGTGAATTATTTCTTCAGTAGCAGTACTTTTACTTAAGTAAAAATTAGTACTCTTTCCACCACTGCGCACCGCAAAACAGGGCTATAGTCCAAACACCTGATGTTCATTTAAGTGGTTGTCTGACAGCCAGACATGCAAGCATGAAATCAGAAATGTGTTTTATGTGAGTGTTTATCATATTATATTAAATCTTTAGGCGAAGAAGGATGGTAGGGTGCTGCCAAGCTCAGCTGCCATGTCGAGTCACACCAATATCATTGTGTTTATGCCCATCGAGATATCAATATTTTGTCACGCCTGTCGGGGTAGATTTGTTACTCGCTGCCTCAGCACAGATGTTAATGTTAGTGTGTGGGGAATGCCATTTCCTTTAAGTTCCTTCTGTGTGTTTTTCCCATTTGTTCTCCAAGTCCCACATACTTTTGTTATTTGCACACCTGAGGCCTGTAGGCACTGCGTCTTGTTGCTTGACAATTACATACAAATGAAAGAGCGGCATTTGACAGATGTTCTTCGCTATTGGTTGTTTTTTTCCTCAACTGTGCCTTCATTCCTTCAGAACACACCAAAGACTGTCCACAGAATATAACTGTAAGTCAATTATAAATGTATTTGAATCATTACTGAAAAGTACAGATTGAAAATAGTTTCATTCATCTAATTAAAATTAATAATTATGCATTCTATTGTATGTATTTTTTGAGCGTTTTAGAATATTGTGTTGTTAGCAGACATCTGTTCCAACAAATCTTTAACCAGCTTAAGCTGGTTTGCTGGTCTTAGCTGGTCTGCCAGTCTGGTCAGGACTAGTTTGTTGGCTGGTTTTGGAGGGGTTTAAACACTTTTAAGCTGGTCAGGCTTGGAGACCAGCTTGGCCAGTTGGGGAGATCAGCTTAAACCAGCTAAGACCAACTAAGACCAGCTTAAACTAGCTAAGACCAGCAAACTAGTCTTTTTTCAGTATGGTATACGTGGATAGTAGACAGCAAGGCAGCTCACTAAGATTTAGAATAAAGCCAAATAAATCCTATATATGAACTTCCAAAATCCAAAACCTAATCTTTATTTCGATTGTCATTCATGACCCAGAATAGATTACTTCAGGATTTACTATCTGATTTTTGAGGTGAACATAACTCCGCTTGCATGCAGAGGAAAAGATAATGCATGCAAATGAAAAAGAGTAACAGGACAATCCTCTTGTTCCTGTCATATTTAGAGGTCAGCACTTATTTTCTCATTCTATGTCTCACAACGTCCTCATTAATGACCTAGACTATGGCAATGTCAGAAAATGTTAATTCCAGACAGAATTCTGAAATACTGCTCCTGCATCTCATTTCCTCCACTGGCTGATGATGTTTTTTCTCAATGGCTGACAGCACCAGAGACACACACATGACTTTCTCAGATTTCCTCTGCAGGCTTTTTTTAGCTTTGTGTTTATTTGGAAATAAGCTCAAAGATGCAAAATGTACAAATGGAATCCACCTAACAAGGAACGTTCCAACAACTTTGGCTAACGATATGGGAATATTTGGAACAAACATTGTTAAAATAATGTTATCATGATATTTGTATGCAATAAAAATTATTATTCGTCTTTTTAAATAAAAAATTCTCAAAGTGAAAACTAATAAATAAGTCAGCAAATTAAGTTTTCAGGAATGTTATGCTAACCTTTAAAGGATTGTTTTGGGTTTAATTTTAAAGTTACTGTAAGCACAATCGGCAGCATTTGTGGCAAAATGTTGTTGATTACAACAGAAACAAATTTTTCCCTCATTTTCATGAGAGAAAACGGCAAAAATTAAGGTTACAGTAAGGCATTTACAATGGAAGTGAATGGGGTCACTTCAGTCCATAAATGTAAAAATTAGTGCTGTCAGTCGATTAAAAATTTTAATTGCAATTTATCACATACTTTTTCATAGTCGTGATTAATCGCAGATTTTTAAAGTAGTGAAATTTGTCTCTATATATATCTTTTTTTCATGTCAAAATGCATGTATTTGCTTTTTAGGAAAGAAAACGTCCTGGTTACTTTCATAACCTCCGTTCCCTGATGGAGGGAACAAGACGTTGTGTCGATGTAGTGACACTAGGGGTCACTCTTGGGAGTCTCAAACACCTCTGCTTTTTGAAAAAAGGCCAATGGGAATTGGCGAGTGGAATTTGCATGCCACTCCCCCGGACATACGGGTATAAAAGGAGCTGGTATGCAACCACTCATTCAGATTTTGTGCTGAGGAGCCGAGAGAAGTTCCCGGCCATTTCAGCGGGTAGTTCAGTGTTGTGGCAAGAGGGACACAACGTCTCATTCCCTCCATCAAGGAACGGAGGTTACGAAAGTAACCAGGACGTTCCCTATCTGTTACTCACTCGACTAGCTGAACTGTGTTACGTGGACTGGCGGTGCGGGAGGGGGGAGGAATTTCTACAAACATGGTAACCGGAGGCAGAGGGGCCTCTGCCCAAGGAAGATGCAGTTTACCAACATGGAAACAATTTAGCTGAAGAAATCACATGGGGTCACCTACGGGGAACCAGCACATGTGGAGAACCTACCCCAGTACAGGGCCTAATTAGCACACATACTGGGCCAGCAGCGAGTTTCTCCACAAACTCGTCTGCCACAGGGCTAAGGAGGAAAGTCATCCAGGGATCACAGCTTGTGAACATGACTGGGGGTCAAAAGCACACGTCTTCACCTCAAGGGAGGGGAACGGCACTATGCGCAAGCGGTACACCTGGCCAGCTGTCCCGGAACTTACCTGCTCATACCTGACAATACACGGGACGAAACCGGCTAAACCCGGAGATTGTAGAACCTCGCAAAGGTGTTGGATGTTGCCCAGCCAAAGAGACGCCACTGGTCAGGGCCCAGGAGGCCGCTACACTCCTAGTAAAGTGGGCTCGTAACCCCACAGGGGGTGGCACGTCTTGAGCGTGATATGCCCTATGGGGAGGAGGAATATCGTCCCCGCAGTCCATCGGATCCAACCCGGTGTGGGCATGTTTGTGCCACAGTTGGGCGTGCAGGGGCGAGGGGTCCACCGCTGGAGTGCCGAACCTGCCGAAATAGGATGGTGGACAGCGGTCCTTGACGGTGTCGCCAAACAGGCCAACCTGGGAAATGGGGGCATCAAGGAACCGTGCCTTGTCAGCCTCTCTCATCTCGACCAGGTTGAGCCAAAGGTGGCGCTCCTGGACCACCAGGGTGGACTACGCCTGCCCGAGAGACCGCACTGTGACCTCCGTCACCCGGAGAGCGAGGTTGGTCGCCAAGCGCAATTCCTGCATCAATCCTGGGTCAGAACTATCCTCGTGCAGCTCTTTTAGCACCTTGGCTTGGTGTACCTGCAGGAGAGCCATGGCATGCAGGGTGGAGGCAGCTTGTCCAGCGGCACCGTAGTCCTTAGCCATCAGAGACGACGTAAACCAACAGGCCCTGGACGGGAGCTTCAGGCGCCCGTGCCAGGTGGTGGCGCTCTGCGGGCACAAGTGCACCATGAGCGCCTTATCCACCTGGGAGATCACCGAATACCCCTTGGCCGCCCCACCATCGAGGGTAGTGAGAGCGGGGGAGCTGAAAGATCGGGATCGGGTAGTAAAAGGTGCCCCCCATGATCTTGTCAGCTCCTCATGCACTTCCGGTAAGAAAGGGACCGGGGCGGGGCACGGCCGTGAGCAGCGCTCTGGGCCCAGGAACCAATCATCGAGCCACGAGGGTTCAGGGGAGTGTGGAGGGTTCCATTCTAGCCTGACGCTCGTGGCTGCACGAAAAAGCATGTCCGTCATCTCCGTGTCGGCCTGAGACTGGGCGACCATACCCGAAGGAGGAAACCCAGCCAAAGCCTCCGCGTCAGAATGGATGAGCCCATTTTCTGATGCTGCACTCTAACTCATCATCTTCCCGGGCCCCAAATAAGAGGTCAAACTCGCCCTGAGACGAGCAGACAGTCTCATATGAGAGCCCACCCGGGGCAAGCGAGTATGCTGAGGAATGGGAGGTCCGTGGGTGGTTACCCAGTGGAGGTGCTCCCACTGAAGTCCCCAAATCGCCCCCAGTGCTAACCGATGCGGCTTCATACCCGTAGGTAGAAGGACCGAGGCAGGGAGCCTCTGGGGTGGCTTGCTTTCTTACAAAGGCAAGCCGCAACCGCAACGATGCAATGAGGACAAGACCCATCCACGAACGATGTCTCCACGTGGGCAGCGCCCAGACACGTAAGACAGCGATCGCGGCCGTCAGAAGCGGAGAGATAACGACCGCAACCAGGGATAACACACAAACGGAAAGGCATCTTTAAAAAGACGTTCCGTGTGTGCCGCTCTTTTAGGATTGAAAATATACTCTTTTAGAATATATTCTTTTGTTTTGCTCTGCCGAAGCACCCAGGGGTGTTCCAGTGCAGAGGGGGAGAAGCCGCTGAAATGCACCATAAATCCAGCAGTTTGAGGTGAACGGTAGGGAGAATTGAATTCAGTGCACTGAATGCAAACGCTCAGCTCCGAAGAGAAAATCTGAATGAGTGGTTGCATAGCAGCTCCATTTATACCCATATGTCCGGGGGAGTGGCATGCAAATTCCACTCGCCAATTCCCATTGGCTTTTTTTTTAAAAAGCAGAGGTGTTTGGGGCTCCCAAGAGTGACCCCTAGTGTCACTATATCGACACAACGTTGAGTGAGTGACAGATAGGGAACAAAACAATATGTAACAATAAATGTATTAACATTTTCCAACAAAGCCTTACACAGTATAAAGATAGAAATGCAGTAAAATAGCAGCGATTCGAGTAACATTAAACATTTAACTAAGTCAAAGTGGGAGCTTGACTAATTGAAAGAACTAGTCCTCACATAGTTTGCATATTTATTGAAATAGGCATTACATTTCTTAAATTCTTATCCTCCACAATTTTAATCATCTGGCAGAATGTGGCTTTCCGCTTTGCTACAGGAATCATAAAGCCGCATTCATGATTCGCGTCAAGATGTCAATGCCAGTGTCAAGTGCCGCTTTGAACTCCACATGAAAAGCGCTGCAGACAACAGTTTTGTGGTAGTTAAGAATTGACGTGCTTCTGTGGTAATTAAATTGCACATAACAGGGGCTGTAAAGTACTTGATTTCTGTCACAAGTCCCATCTGGGCTTGTTTTGTACAACAAAAACAGAATCTCTGTTGTGTGTGTGTTTTGTGCGTCAGTGTAATGACTCTGGGCGGACACATCAACACATTACAATGGTTCCGCCCTGATCCGACCAGTGTTTATGCTGGTTTATAATTTTTTTTTAATCCCCTTTTCTCCCCAATGCCCAATTCCCACTACTTAGTAGGTCCTCGTGGTGGCGCGGTTACTCACCTCAATCCGGGTGGTGGAGGACAAGTCTCAGTTGCCTCCGCTTCTTAGACAATCAATCCACGCATCTTATCACGTGGCTCATTGTGCATGACACTGCGGAGACTCCCAGCATGTGGAGGCTCATGCTACTCTCCGCGATCCACGCACAACTTACCACGTGCCCCACTGAGAGCAAGAACCACTAATCGCGACCATGAGGAGGTTACCCCATGTGACTCTACCCTCCCAAGCAACCGTGCCAATTTGGTTGCTTAGGAGACCTGGGTGGAGTCACTCAGCACACCCTGGATTCGAACTCGCGACTCCAGGGGAGGTAGTCAGCGTCAGTACTCGCTGAGCTACCCCGGACCCTTGGTTTATGCTTTATTAATAGTAAATGCGTTACTTACAATGAAGGAAAATGTATGCATTAAACTTTTAGAATTAATCGCATATTTTTGACAGCTTTAGTTAAAGTACAAAAGTATAGCCACAAGATGTAAACAATATACATATTAACATGATTTTAATGTAATAAAATCTCTGTTCTGCATGATTTTAGTGTGATAAAAATCGCTTACAAGGTTTACCAGCCTTGCGTCATCATGGCAACAAAGTTGTAATATTGGATATATCATATAACTTTACACATATCTCCTCTACAGATGGTTCAAAATAAATGTTTGTGATAATCAACATTATGCAACAAATGCTGTCGATTGAGCTTAACTTTTATTGAACCCGGAATATTCCTTTCAATGATGTTCTACTCACAATGTGAAAACTGGACATTTGGTAAACATTTAAAAAATATACATTTATAGCTGTGGAAAAAACTATTTTAAATGCATATAATAAAATGCGACAAACAAAATAATTAAACATACTGTAGTTAGGATAGCAAAATAAATTGGTTTATCAACTTTTAAGAGGAAGGTGATAATGATTCCCATATTTTTTGTTGTTGACGTCAAGTGCGTTCAATCAACATTTATGGCATTTTGATGCAAATTCATCTGTCACTTGGTAGAAGTTAGCCAAATTAGGCAGATGCCAACATGGACTGAAGAAAAATAAGAAGTTTTAATTATATAGTGCCTTTCCCAAGCTCACGGTCAGGGCACAAGGTCATGACATGCCTTCATCCTCGAAAAATCTAAACAAAACTACACAAGGTAAAACACAACCCAGACTACATTAAATACGGGTTCACTTGCAGCAAGGATAAACATAGTTTGTGCCTACCACAATGTGTTTAGTGCTTTTAATCATCAGCTGCCGAGAGTATGAAACCATCTCAATTTAATTTTGCACGATAAACAATTTTGGAACTGTGTTGAGTCGCCACCTGTTGCCCAATGTAAAATTAGGGTGCTGCAGCAACACCAGTAGAGAGCCAACATAAATAGGCTACAATGCAGCACAACTTATGATAATTTGCAATAATTGTGAGCCAATGTATATTGTATGTCATGCATATTCTTTCGGAAAGAAGCAACAGCTTGTTCTAAGAGAGTAGCTGGACTTCTATAGTGTCTCATTGTCATTGTGTGTTGAAAAAGCAATTTCATAGTGAGAAAGCAGCACTGCCACGTTGTCATAAGCAGTGCTGTCATAAGCAGTGTGTGTGTGCGTGTGCATGTGTGTTTGCGTGTGTGCTCCGATGAACTCCAAATGTGTTGCTTGAGCATTTTGCTTGACTACCATCATCTGTTTAGCAAGTGCAGGGCTGCGGAGTGGCTAGACAAAAACACGTACAGTCACAGCCCTAACAAATACCATTGTAATATGACTGACACATACACACACACACACACACACTGAATCTATCATTGCATTAGCATATTACCATTCTACACGTATTACTTCTGCAGTGTATATACCGTACAGTATATAGAGTCAAGGCAGGTAAATATTTTGACAAAATTAGTAGGCCATCTGAGCATCCAAGCACTTTTTGCATCCATCATGTTTTGACACTGAAAAGTCAAAAAGTTGCCCAATTTATCTGTCTTAACCCTACTGTACATGGAATGGTTGGATGACTAGCAACATTAGCCAAAATATGCAATACACAACCCAAGCACGCATCAAGGCTCCATCACTATGCACTGTACACACCAAATATAATTTCAATGTACTTAAAACATTGAAAAGAGCTTCATAACAATCAAAAGCCTCAACAAAACCTCTTATAATTTAAGTAATTAGGACATCAACTGAATAATAATGTGTTAGCACAACAAGGTGAATAAAAATCGAATGTCTCCGTTCTTCAAACTGTGCTCAGTTTTGCCATGTGCATAATTTCCTTTTGTATAGTTTAGATTATGTATCAGAGCTTCCGACAAGACCCCCAGACAAAAAGTGGCTTATTGACATGTAAATTATTATGTTAAACAATTGATGAGGCTAATAGGTTAACAAGCTAATAGCAGGGTGACAAGATGGGTATCAAATGTGTGTGTGAATCAGTGTGTGGGCAGATGAGCGGTCTTCTGATGACGGAGACGGACGTGTCCTCTTGCATAGTCCCTCTGTCTGGCATAAAGCAGTTTATTGATGAGGTTTATGAATTATGCACTGTGCTGTCTCCTGAATAGAAATGCATTATTAATGCTCATTTGAATCATATCCTCACTTTTTATTCTAGTTAAATAAGCAAAGATATTGAGGAATAAATTTTGAATGTATAAATATGTAAGAAAATAACCCTGCTGAAAAAATGAAGAAATAAATAAACCAGTCTAAAGTGGTTTGCTGATCTTAGTTGGCATCAAAGCTTGTTTTAAAACTGTTCTGCTAGCCTGACCCAGCTAAAAAGGGTGGTTTACGAGGAATTTGTTTTAGGTTACAGACTGGTAAATACAAGGGTATTATGCTATAAACGTGGTTTTTGAGGACATTTCTAGTGTCCCCATAATTTAAACCGCTAAAAAAAAACCTACTAAACAATGATTTTTTTTTTTTTTTTTTAAATGTAAAAATGCAAATGCAGAAGTTTTTTGTGAGGGTTAGGTTTAGGTGTAGGGTTAGTATAAAAATAATTATGTCTATGGAGAGTCCTCATAAGGATAGCCACACCAACATGTGTGTTTGTGTGTGTGTGTGTGTGTGTGTGTGCGCGCGCGCGCGTGTTTGTGTGTGTGTGTATGTGTCTGCTGTGGGAATATAAAAACAGTGTCCAATAACAGAAACATGCATTAGAGATACTAAAGTATCTATTGAAGATAAAAAATACCATGTTTATGTAGAAAAGAAGAAGGTTAGACACAGGACTGCATCTGGCCGGGACATGCTTCCAACCTTATAAATTTACAATAGTCCTTGCATAGTAAATATACGTACAGGTAGTTCAATTTTGGTATATGTTGTTAGACTATAATAACCAAACCGCAGGTAAAAGCCATGAATCGCTCCTCAGTACTATGATTACATAAATGTAACTATTTCTATACAACTAACTATGACAATAGAAGCCTAAAATATATTTAGAATCTATAACTACAACTGGGATAAGTTTAACAAAAATAATTCCCTTCACTCTCCTAAAAGATTAGTACTTAGTAAGAATGTTCAACATTTCCACCATCATATTGTAGTTTGTGTTATTATAGTAAAACCATGAGAAAAGGATTATGTGGTAATGGGATTAAAAATAACATTGCATAATGAGTAACTTTCATCATTAATCATAATTCATCATAATTTTTTTCTTCCTGGCTTTTTTTTCGTAGTCCTTTCCCCAAATGTTATATATGCAAGCCATCTGGGAGGTCCAAGATTACCACTTGCATCCTACAAAACACTTCCAGATAATTGTAAAACGACATCTGAAAGCTTACAAGTTTTTTTTATTTGTTTTTTCTCTCATTTTCATCTGCAGTTTTGGTTGCACAATAAATTGCATCTGGGAGTTTATTCAACTTGGACTCTTGTAGCCTTTATGTCTGGGCTGCCCCTTCACAGTAAGGAAAGATTAAGAATTTTTTTTTAACACATTTTACCAACCAACCAAGTAATTGTCCAATTATTCGGTTAACCGCTTACTTTCTTTTCTTCTGCTTTCTATCTATCTAAATCGTAAAATTCTGTAATTTGGCAACTAATAACATACATTTGGCCAATGCATCGTAGTCATTTGTTTAGCCTGGAGCGCTGCTACTATGTCACCAGAAGGGTTTTTTTTTTTTTTTTTTTTTTGCTAATGGCTAAAAGCTGTCTATTATTCACTGTTCCCTGCAGAAACTGCAGCATGACTGAAAGTTTTTCTCTAAAATTAACATGCAGATCGAGTATTTCACCATGGCTGGGTGCTTCAGACTTCAGCCAATGAC
This sequence comes from Myxocyprinus asiaticus, assembly GCF_019703515.2. Taxonomy (NCBI): domain Eukaryota; kingdom Metazoa; phylum Chordata; class Actinopteri; order Cypriniformes; family Catostomidae; genus Myxocyprinus; species Myxocyprinus asiaticus. Next base: position 7,437,771 of record NC_059381.1, read on the forward strand.
TCACACACACTTTATTAATCACTCTTGATCAATCTCGGAGAATGACTAATCTTTTTAAGCCATCCATTTAAAGAAAGTAAGCAATTTCTGTTTTGTCTGACGGCTAATCGGATGGTTTACCTACAGTAATGATCAGTTTGGCAGACACTTCTAAAGTCATTGTCTTTCGCTGCAGTGAACAGAAAAGTTCTTGTGTATACATCTTCCAACATTGACCACACACAATAAAGAACAACTTTAAGAGTTTAGCATTCTGCTCAGGTCTGGTATCTCGTGAAAGCTTTGATGTTTATGAAGATGCTTGGCTAGCATTCCCTGGCACAGAAATGAATAATGCGTCACTTGTAGTTTTCTGTAATAGATATCTCAATCAGATATAATGGATTACTTGAGAGTTTACGCCACTGCCTGCTATATTAACTCTTGCAACAATGAGAATGTAACGCATTACGAATAGCAGTCTGACATACAGTATATCGTAACACAACGTCACCATATCAAGCTTGCGTATCTAGAAGCGCTTGCTTTCACGCACTTGAATAGACTAGGTGTCGAGCTAAATATCAGTAGCATACTATACACAAGTGTGTGAATGCAGACCCAAGTGCTTGGCCAACGCATTGCAATTGCGTGTGTTCTTGCATTACTGTGGCGGTGACAAAACTCAGTACACAAGGGGGCGATAGAGTTACCTTCAAAAGTTTGTGACATAAAACCTGGATCCGGTATATATGTTATATACAGTATGTGTATATGTTGCTATAAAAATATTGACTTTAACTTACTTAATCAGCAGTATACAGTGGCATGCAAAAGTTTGGGCACCCCTGATCAAAATTTCTGTTGCTGTGAATAGCTAAGCGAGCAAAAGATGGCCTGATTTCCAAAAGGCTTAAAGTTAAAAATGACACATTTCTTTAATATTTTAAGCAATTTTACTTTTTGATATTTATCTTTTACAGTTTCAAAATAACAAAAAAGGAAAAGGGCCCGAAGCAAAAGTTTGGGCACCCTGCATGATCAGTACTTAGTAACACCCCCTGGCAAGTATCACAGCTTGTAAAAGCTTTTTGTAGCCAGCTAAGTGTCTTTCAGTTTTTGTTTGGGGGATTTTCACCCATTTTTCCTTGCAAAAGGCTTCTAGTTCTGTGAGATTCTTGGGCCGTCTTGCATGCACTGCTCTTTTGAGGTCTATCCACAGATTTTCAATGATGTTTAGGTTAGGGGACTGTGAGGGCCATGGCAAAACCTTCAGCTTGCGCCACTTGAGGTAGTCCATTGTGGATTTTGAGGTGTGTTTTGGATCATTATCCTGTTGTAGAAGTAATCCTCTTTTCATCTTCAGCTTTTTAACAGATGGTGTGATGTTTGCTTCCAGAATTTGCTGGTATTTAATTTAATCCATTCTTTCCTCTACCAGTGAAATGTTCCCCTGTGCCACTGGCATCAACACAAGCCCAAAGCATGATCGATCCACCCCTGTGCTGAACAGTTGGAGAGATGTTCTTTTCATGAAATTCTTCACACTTTTTTCTCCAAACATACCTTTGCTCATTGTGGCCAAAAAGTTAGATTTGAACTTCATCAGCCTGTAAGACTTGTTTCCAAAATGCATCAGGCTTGTTTAGATGTTCATTTGCAAACTTCTGATGCTGAAATTTGTGGTGAGGATGCAAGAAAGGTTTTCTTCTCATGACTCTTCCATGAAGGTCATATTTGTGCAGGTGTCGCTCCACAGTAGAACAGTGCACCACTACTCCAGAATCTGCTAAATATTCCTTAAGGTCTTTTGCAGTCAAACAGGGGTTTTGATTTGCCTTTCAAGCAATCCTACGAGGAGTTCTCTCTGAAAGTTTTCTTGGTCTTCCAGATCTCAACTTGAAGTCCACCGTTCCTGTTAACTGCCATTTCTTAATTACATTACGAACTGAGGAAACGGCTACCTGAAAACGCTTTGCTATCTTCTTATAGCCTTCTCCTGCTTTGTGGGCATCAATTATTTTAATTTTCAGAGTGCTAGGCAGCTGCTTAGAGGAACCCATGGCTGCTGATTGTTGGGACAAGATTTGAGGAGTCAGAGTATGTATAAAGCTTTGAAATTTGCATCACCTTGCCTTTCCAAACGATGATTGTGAACAAGCCATAGCCCTAACAAGCTAATTAAGGTCTGAGACCTTGGTAAAAGTTATCAGAGAGCTCAAATCTCTTGGGGTGCCCAAACTTTTGCATGGTGCTCCTTTCCTTTTTTTTTCACTCTAAAATTGTACAAAATAAAAATTATACACTAATATTGCTTAAAATGTTGAAAAGAATGTTTCATCTTTAACTTTATGCCTTTTGGAGATCAGTTCATCTTCTACTCACTTAACTATTCAGAGCAACAGAAATTTTGACCAGGGGTGCCCAAACTTTTGCATGCCACTGTAAATTAAAGCAGTTCAATGCAGAATTACCAAACAAATATTTTGACCCAAGTAAAAATTCAAAGGATTCCTTTAAAATGAACTTTCTATTTTCAGAGCTCTCTTCAGTACCTGTTAGCTCAGTGAAGCATCTGGTCACTCTTAGCACTCTTTGCTTGCTTACAAAGTTTACTCTCCACATGGGAGTGTGACAGAGCTGTGCACACAGAGAAGACCTTCCATGATTGACATTGCTTTGTTTGGCCCTTTTACTGCAGAGAAGGGGAGAATTTGTATCCCAACAAGTCTCCAACTCTTGAGCAGTTCAACAACTAAGCAAGATTTTTAGGTATCATAGACACGCTCCCAACATGACAGTTGCTCCAAACAGTAAGCCGCAAAATTATGATATATCATTCAATTAAAATATTTCATTTTGGCCAAAATTTTCTTCCACATGCACATTTACAGTGATTAGCAGCGACAACAGAAGATGAGTCCGGAAGTCATTCATTTTCAATTTTCGTTGGCGATATGAAAAAGTTGAAAAGTGTTCCCCTTTAAGCAAATGCAGCAATGTAATAAGGTGACTACACATTCCAGAGTCCAGACAGTGGAGATCAAGTTATTATTTTCAAACAGACACTCCTGTCACAAACTTGCACCATTTTATGAGCCAATATTTCTATATTGGGCAGGTCGGGATTCTCAAACAAACAGCAATGTTTTGATAGAGCCACAGTTTTTACATTTTCATCCTACAAATGTCGTAGGGGATGTTCACAATGAACAAGTTTTTGCGTTAATCCATACTGTTTTTAAACTGTTTAAGCATGCAATAGATGGACATCTTTGACCATTGCTTTATCAGCACCTCGTTTTTTGGACACATTTTCAAGTTTAAGGATCTTTTAAAAACACGTCTTGAGACACCTGTTGCATTTTTGTAGCTCAATAACACGTTCGGTCTGAATGGCCCTTTACTGAGAGATGTTTCTGTATATTATGCTGGGATATGAGTAAGTATTTTAACACTGAAAAAAATGACACACTTTAGCTTTAAGATTATGTACAGGGGCAAGTGAAAATTTTTATTATAAATATATTTTTATTCAGAACTATAATAAAAATTGTTGCATGTAACTAACATGGCACTTTTTCACCCAATTTTTCTATGAGATGCATATTGTTTTAGCTTCCCTAACAAAAATCTAAAGTTCTGGCAATCTTGCTGCAATCTTGCTGAAAATTTGCCGCAAATTAGACACTCATTATTTTCATGTGCACATGAGCTTTGTGCCAAACTCTTCACTGTCGCATTGTTGTCAGTTTGCTGAAGGTTCACCACTACCGGTAAAGAGCTGCAAACTTCTGGCAAACGTTTGCGGTGAATCGCAAGCTCATTTGCATGTGAAAATAATGAGAGGGAAATTTAAGGCAAGTTTGCGGCAAGTTTGTCAAAACTCTATATTTTTTGTAAAGGTTACTACAGTACCAAGTCAATAGGTGCATCGCAAATCGCACACTTTTGCACTATTCTACGTATTTTTGTAGTGTAAGTAATGCAAGTAGTATGTTTACACCTAAAATGCAACAAATAGAAGTAGTACAAGTACCCAGATTATGTACTTCAACTGAATTAACAAAGTGTGGAATATGGACTCTTCATGGACTCAACAGCCACAGACTGCCATATGTAACAGAAGGGGCGGAGTTACCTGGCCACTATGTTGGCCTGACAAAACAATTGTAATTAATGGTGAATGTGGCAACTAGTGAAACTTCTGTGAAGACAGCACCAAAAAAATGTGAGTTGACTGTTTTACCATCACCCCACACTCTATAAATATGTTCATTATTTGAGACATAAGCTCAACTGAGTTTGGCTAAAGTGCTGAAGCTAGCAACAACACCGCATGCATTTGAAACATCACTTCCGTCAGCTAAAAAACAGCGTAGTAAAAAGTGCTACACTTTGAAAATTCATACACTAGATGGCTGAGTGCATATGGTGTAAGAGCGCAGTGCATAGTGTGTCATTTGGGATATGGCTATTACCTTAGCATATTAGCATCATCAGATGTTATGTAAAATATGTTAATATATGAATCTGTTGCAATAAAATGTAGACTATTATAGTTAGTCGAGTCAAAACAAAGCTCATGTTAATTAGCATTAAATGAGCATTTAAAAATAATGCTAATCTGGTGTATTAATTCTCTTAAAACCACAAAGAGGAGGGAACTCTGTGTGGTCATGAATTCTTTATATTTTCCCCTGTACTTTGTTTATATATGTGTGTGTGTGTTCTAAAACAGGCACGTTGGAGGCTTAACTCCAGCCATCTGTCTGTCTGTCTGTCTGTCTGTCTGTGTTTCATTCTGACAGCTGTTGGTCTCTTCTATCTGCACCTCTTGACAGCTAATGCTGTCTGCTATTGCTGAGGGCCACACTCAGCCCAACTGACCATGAAACACACTCTGGTACCACACCAGAGTGCACCAGGACTATTGATGTGTGTAAAAAGACATACGGAAAGATATTATAAAGGGAAGAAGGGACAAAGGAGAAGACAGCATTATGTATTCAGCCATTTTATGACCTTATGTGTCAGATTATGTAACAAGATTTTAGCACAGAAAAGAAATGGCAAGAAAAAAACATGGTGTTCTGACTTCAAGAACACTTTCAAGAAGAATAACCCTAGACAAAAATCCTAAAGGAAAGCTTATGAAATGGCCAGAACTAATCCTAAAGGGATCAAATAAGAATCAAATATGGTTCTTGAGAATGTGGAAAAAATAATTGGAAAATGGGAATTTCAGTTTATCCATTAGAATCTTATTTGATCCTTCTAGGATTGATTCCAAATTATTATAGATACTCCATTAGCATTCCTTAGCAAAGAGTTTTTGAGAAGGAAAAACATAATTCTTTAATATGAGCCAACATTATGATGTCATAAGGGTGAACCATTTCCTCACCTCTCAATGACATAAAAAAGCATATTTCAGAAGAGAACAGAAATAGAAATGGTTGCATTTCTCATTTCTTCGCTAGCATTGGCATCTACAGTTTCCGCAGTCATTTCAAGAAAATAAAAATTTTTAGATGCCGTTTTTTAGGCTAGATGTGGCAGGTTTGCTTATAAAGTTAAAGGGATAGTTCAAGCAAAATTACAATTCTGCAATCATTTACTCACCCTCATGTTGTTCTGTTGTATTTTTTCTTTTTTTTTTCTTTCATGGAAAACAAAATGAGTAATTTAACCAACATCCTGGCTGCTCTTTTCCATACAATGAAAGTGGATGGTGACTAGGGCCATCAAGCTCCAAAAAGTTAATAAATAAATAATTATGATAAAAGTAGTCCTGACTATTTTGACAAAAAGTTTTTATTTACTAAGTAGTGAATTACAAGGAATCTTTCTTGGTACTTTTGTGGGTGTGTTTTGTTATTTTTGGAGCTTGACTGTCCCAGTCCCCATCAACTTTAATTGTATAGAAAAAAGCAACTTCTTAAACATCTCCTTTTGTGTTCAGTGGAAGAAAATAAAATCATACGTAACAACTAGGGTGAGTAAACTATAAGAAAGAGGCCATAATGTCTGTTTAATATATTGCAAATTACAGGACCTTGTGTGTAAAAGTGTTGTTTTTTCTGTTAAACTCGAATTATTTGAGCTGTAAAGTTGTTTAAATCATAATTTTTACAGTCGTTTTAGGATTTTAGAGTTTACAGGGTTAAGTCATCATTGCAACGAAGTTGTAAAATTGAATATAACTTCATATAGAAAAGGTTGGTAAACTCTAAAATCATGTCAACACACAAAACATTTCTGGTAATCAATGTTATTCTACAAATGCTGTCAATTGAGCTTCACTTGTATTGAACCCAGAATATTCCTCTAACTTACTGCCACAAAGTTCTCTAGTTATTAAAATAAATTCCTCTTGAGGAATCTTTGTGTGATTGTACATGTACATCTGTACAAAACAAGACATGATGCAAGCATATGATTGTCTGCCTCATTTGGGGAAATTTCAGCAGAAGTGAGTGGTAAGTTCACAGGCGGTGGCCTCGGAGGTTGTTTAAAAATAAATAAATCAAGGAACCAGATTCGATAAAAATAGAAAATATGGAAGCAAAATGTTGATTAATGATGATGGTGATGATGCTATCACAGTCTTTATTTTGATTGGCTTAATAGGTACATATCATCAGTGCTGATTGGCTGAATGTCCAACCACAGTTCAATGGATAGGAAGTCTTCTGCAGTACCAGCTGATTGCAAACTTTGCTGCCTCTCTGTTTGTAGGTTAAACTTTTTACCTAGTTTTTTCAAGTTGGGAGATTTTTTCTTAGATCCAAGCCCTCCATTGCCTTCACAACTAGGTGAGATCTTTTGCCAAGGCTAGAGGACTTTGCAGACCAAGATACAACAGATTTCAGTAGGGTTCTTACAGGCTTTTAAGATAAAGTTTGGGCTTATTTTGACATAGTCAAAAACAAAAAGTCTCATCTTATTGTGCTAAAGCAGGTAGATAATTTTAGGTGTTAGCAGTCAGCCATAAGCGAGCTCCACTCAATGCCCGCTGATAAACAGACCCATGTGCCTGCCTCTTCAGACAGAGCCAGACAAGCCCGGAACACAAACACAATCATAGCTTTGGGTCATCGAGGGTTTGATGGGGAAAATGAGATGATCAGTCCTCTAAATAACCACAGTGATGTCTCTTTCTCTCTCTTTCTTTCTAATCAATTTTTCTCTAGATGAATACATCTCAAAAATATCCCTACCCCTCTTTCTGTGTTAGATAATGTTCTTCCATCAAAGTTAAAGCACTCCTTTAGAGAGTAGAGAGAATAGAGCTGTGCATATATGTGTATGTTTTGTGTCTTTAACTTGTTGAAATAAGGTTTGGAGATTGAAATGCGGTTTGGACATGAATCAGGGCATGGCTTTATATAGGAAAGAAAAAATTCAAAGTAAATCTCTTTAACATCTCACTTTTGTCTTCTAGACAACAATGAGATTATGCAATTCTTTAAAATATCATAGACAGCAATGGCCCTTATTCATTAAACATGAGCAGATCAAATTTGTTTGAAATGCTAAGACTGGGTAAAAACGATGCATCACGATCTTCATTTGAACAATCTTGATATAGATTCTTTAATCCCAAAATAAATCTTTAAAAAAATGTCTGTGATTAGCCACTGGCTGGTAAATGTTCAGATTTCATACACCAGTAACTGAATAGTATATTGGAGAAGAAGTTCAGCATCCTTTTACAGTATGTTGAAAGTGAAAGTTTGGTTTGTTCCGTGTAATGTGTGTCAAAAAGACAAGATCCACGCAATCCATTTGTCATTAAATAATGTCCCTTTTAATACCTGTTCTGTTCTTTACAGTCAGTTGTTGATCAAAAACAACAAAACATAAACATTTAATTCTAATCACAAATAGCTTGGATGAGGATAGAAGCCATTCTTGTCATCTTTCATTATTATGTGCTCATTTACAGATGCTCTTTACAGAACTGCCGCACAGAAAAGACAGCACCTATTTTTAGCACCTGCTCTACAAATCAATGTAAATATTTGAACTGTAAATAGTAAAAAAAAAAAAAAATGTATGCATTTAACCATAAACATCTTACCAAATATAATTTATGCAATATAATATCACATGTATTGATGAAATACATAGATTTGTACATTTTTAAAAGGCTAAAATGTACCAAAATGATGAAAAACAAATAAAATATAATTTGCAAAATTTATATTTTCACAATGTACCTTGTAAAAAAAGTCCCCTGTATAATTAATAGCATTAGCTGGGAGAGAATTTCTTTCAAATTTAAGCAAAATGGACATTATTACTGAAACATACCCAAATGAATCAGAATCGGATTGAGAGCTTGTGAATCGGAATAAAATCAAATCAGGATAACTGAATCAATACCCAGCCCTAGTTAATGCTTTACATAAATTGTCCCATTGAATTGAACTGGACAATTTACATAGAAATAATTTTTACTAACGATTTACACACAAATTAGTTCTGGTCATGTTTCATGAATAAGGCCCAATGAGATTAAAGGTGCACGCCTAAAGAAGTTTACTCCTAAAGAAGTGAATATTCATTTTGAAACATAGGTATAAAATCATGAGCAATCACATGAGATGAAGACTACAGTCATATCAGTACTCCATATCAGTAACCTTATAAAAGTTGTTTTATTCTACATGGAGAGGGTCTCCTCAGAGGACTGCCATGTTAGAATCACATGACCAGCCAAATACTACAGGCTTATTCTCAGTAACCGCCTTGATATTGGACACTTTCACTCTTGGATTAAATTAATCATGAATGTGTACAGTGAATTTCTACAATGGCATCCGTAACTAAAAACTGTGTACATCCACGCTGCTAGGTGTCACTGTAGGTCCAAGATGACTCAAATGCAAAATTTACTGAGTGCACCTTTAAATGGAGATCAAGTGGACATTTTTGTTGTATTGTTTTCTTCCTGTCAGATGTTTTACAGAGAAAAAGGCCCTGGTAATCTCACATGTCTCCTCTAGAATTTCAGAAGAGATCTCAACAATGTCTCAAACTGCTCAGATTCACCAACATCCCATTGTTTGCAATCAACAGTCAGAGTTTTCAATATAACTTTAAACATTTCTCGTCAAATTCTTCCAAGACTAAATAATTCAAGCTACATAAGATGTATAGTTCTATACTCTTTCTGAGTGCCAACAACTGTCTCATTTCTCATTGAGGAATTTTTAAGCTTAGACAAAGCTGATACTTTTAATGAAACTTAACTCCTTAAGAAAACTCCATAACGCCTTTTGAAACCATGAAAAAACAAAAACAAGAGCAGTATCATTTAAACACAAAATAATTAATTGTGTTTGCTAAATGTATACACGCAAATGCACTTTTAATCGGCTCAGGATTCAACATTTCCCATTCTGTTTCTGAAATATCTCTGAACTGTGTGTTCCCTTCTGTTCCAGATCTCATCACTCCAGTGAGCTGACAGACTGTTGTTCATTCCTGTCTTTTCTTTTCATTGGTTTCTGTCTGAATTTCTATCTACCTCACTCTTTGTCTCTCTGTTGCACACCACCTCTATTTGAACAAAACCTGAGATTGAATCTTGCCTAAGTATTGTAAGTCACTATATTCATGAAATGGAGAATCACATTTTCCTTGATATTTAGACATATAAGAGGTTACTGTACTATAGAAACATACTGTAAATTTCAGAACTCAAAACTTCCTCCCCAGTCTAAAAAGAGCATTTATAGTTGCCACCCTGCTGAAATGTCTTGTTTTGAAATCTGTCTGTTCATGACGTCATGAAACATTGCTCATTTGTATTTAAACAACCCACAACATGTGTCATCGCACCTTTGGCCACGCCCACTGGCACGCAATTCAAGTCAAGAGAGCAGGCCTTCCGTGGCTAACTATTCCTAACATAACACCTAAGGGGGACCCATCTGGACTATTTTGGATTATTTTTTAATATATTCATGCACTAGACAGACATCTTTCACCGCTTGATACATATCTCGTGCCGCTTTTAAAAGACGCGGTGTCAAGTTACAATTCTGAAAGGGAGAAGCAATTCTCTTTCATTCAGCTGCTGCCTGTGTTGCTTTGAGCACAAACACAGCATGGATGCGTTCTTTCGCTCATCTGCGCTATTTTTAATTGTTGGTGTATGTAAATATAGGACGTCTTTGACAATGGACGTCTTTGACGATGGACGTCTTTGACCTTTCGGTGTGTTTCTGGCGATGTGCACCTCAGTGCACCTACAGTATGTATGTGCGTAATTTCACTGTTCTTTGGACTATGTGTGTGTGTTTTTTTCAGCTCATGTCAGCATGGATTGCTTGTGAACAGACAAAATACAATTCAAGCTTTGCAAAGGAACTGTTATTGAAAGAGGGAGCAGTTAAAAACACTTCAAAACCATAAGTACACCATTTAATTCATGAATATTTCAAATGTCGTGACTGTTTGATAGTTTATGGTGCTGAGTGTTAAAAGTTGTGTTGAGATGAACAGTTTAATATATTCACATGCAATGTGTTGGATGTGCTTTATGTGTAAACCCTACAGTTTTGTTTTATAATGTTCTTCCGATTGAGTTTGCTGAATTTGAGGGGCTGCATGATGTTAGCCAATCAGAAAAGTGGGCATTTACGTTGAAGTTTTAAGGAGGCACTTAGGCCAAAACCGAGCGTTTCAGACAGAGGGCCAAAAACAGGGTGTAAAATGATCATTTATTACTAAATTGTGACTGTTTTGGTGCAAAAAACGTCTCAGTTACTGTCGTATCCGCCGTTCCGTCGATGTAGTGACACTAGGGGTCGCTCTTGAGAGCCCCGAACACCTCAGATCTTTTAAAAAATGCCAATGAGAATTGGCGAGTGGAATTTGTATGCCACTCCCCTGGACATACGGGTATAAAAGGAGCTGGCTCGCAACCATTCATTCAGGTTTTGTGCTGAGGAGCCGAGACAGGGTCCCGGCCATTTCAGCGGGTAGTACAGCGTTGTGGCAGGGGGGACACAACGTCTCGTTCCCTCCATCAGGGAACGGAGGTTACGACAGTAACCGCGACGTTCCCCTTCTGTCACTCACTTGACGTTGTGTCGATGTAGTGACACTATGGGTCCCTATATGAAACGCCACGACTAGCTGAACCATGTTACGTGGATTGCCGGTGTAGGTGCAAGCAAGCTGCTGCGTGTGTGGTAGCAGGTACACCGGTCTGCATGTAGCCTCCCCCAGTGCCCCAAAAAACGTTGTATTGTTCCCCACATCCCTGGGGGGGGGAAGTGACATATCTAGTATGGAAGCAGGCCGCGCTATGTTTTCTCTACACAGAGTATTCAGTTATTCGTCTGGGGCCATTTTAACGCTCAATATATGCGGCGGAGAAGGCGTTCTTTTCCTATCCTATTCTTTCAGGGGGAAAAGACCCTGCAGAGACCACATCCTGCTGGAGGGGAGGTAACATGTGGCAAGCACATCATGTGGGCTCAGAGATGCCACGTCGAGGAGCCTCGCTTCGTCTCGAACTCGTGGCTGCGCTGAGGGGACCCTCGAAGCACTTACCTTGCTCCATATACCCGGCGTCGGGGGGGTCGGCGACGGGGAAGGAGGGACTTTTTGACCATCCTTGTAGTCCGTCACAACCACCTGGCCATGGGTGTGAGTGTGGTGCGACCGGACGCGCGAAGGTGGGGGGCCTGCGTTCGTGGCGTCTAAGTCGCAGATAGTTCACAGTTATGTTGTTTAAAGCGAATATGATTTTCTTTCAAACAAAAGGTCAGTTTTGTTCTTTTCCATACAATGAAAGTGGATGGTGACCAGCAGAGATCGTTACTCAAATCTAAGGGAGGAATTCACTAAGAATGAATTGCGCCCTGGTTTTGTGCCCGATTCACTAAGGGAATAATGCAGAGCAGGCAATGGCACAATTTGAAATTCTGTTTGTTGAATGGTTGTACTTTATGGGAATAAAAGTTGGTTTCGTATGAGCCAAGTCGTACGATATCTAACGATTTTGCCATCTGGTACAAATTATTATATGTTTTCATGAGACTATGTTGGACTTGAGTTGGACTCCATGTAAAAGACATTACTTGAACTCGTCAGAGACTTCTGAAAATGTATGAACCAATGACTGTCAAGCTCCAACTAGGACAGAAAAAAGCACCATTATTTTACTTTATAGCTTTATATATAGCTCTAGAAGACTTGGAACATAGTGCATGAGTAATAGGGACAACTTTTAAGGTGCTTTTTTTTTTTTTTTTGGTGCTTGACAGTCATTGGACACTTTCCACTTTCATTGTATGGAAAAGAGCCAAAAATGTCCTGTGTTCCATGAAACAGAGTAAAATCTAAATGACTAGAGGGTGAGTAAATGATGACAGAATTTTCATTTTTGGAATTTTCAACAAACATAGACTCTGCATTTCAATGGAAAAGGAAAACGCCTGTGCTATTTTAGCACTTCTCTGACAAAAACACTGAAACACTTCTGCAAATTCTAAAACTGGAACAGCTGTAGAAGATTTGAAACTGGCTTTGTCGAATGCTGAGGACTGTGGCACTAAGGAAAGAGGTTTCTTCAAAGGTACAGCAGTAGAAAACAGACAATATCGTCCATGAAGTTTCAAGATTTTAGGTTTATGTTATATATAAACCTGTGGCGTGATAATATATGTTGCAATATAGTCTCTCTTTTATGTGATCATAAAACTGCATGAATAAATATTAAGTAGTTTTAGTATTAAATGTTGTTTAAAATAGTTTCAGGTGAAGTATGCAATGTCAGACTGCATGACACTGCTGTCACTGCTTGACATATCATGTCATTCACCCAAATATGCAATATACATATGAGTAATGTTTTTATTTGGTGACTTACAGTAGACGGCTAGTTGCAACAGTGATAAGTGTTTACAACAGAAAGAGACAAATTACAGAGCAACTGATAAGGTAAAATAGATAACTGCATCACACACACTGATTATAGTTCATTATGTGTTTCTGTGGCTATGACACACACACACACATACACACAGATCTAAATTTGATGATGACTGTTTATTAAAAGAAACATGACCTCTACATAACAGCCTGACAAAACATATACATTACACACATATGCGGTCATTCAGTGCGAAAACACCTGAAAATTTAAATTCTGTCATCATTTACTCATCTTCATGTTGTTCCAAACCTGTATGACTTAATATCGTCTATGGAACACAAAATAAGATGTCAGTCACCATTCACTTTCATTGCATCGTTTTTGTATTTAATTCTGCCAAACATCTCTTTTTTGTTCCACAGAAGAAAGTCAGTCATATGGGTTTGGAACAACATGAGGGTGAATTAATGATGAGAGTATTTTTTTAACTATGCCTTTAACACAAACATAAACAGCATAGAAAGTCTTACCCTTAAAAACTGCTATCCAGAGAACGTCCACACAAATGCTGTCCAAAACAATCCAGTATATGACTCAGACCTCGAAGACAAACAGCCCAGCAAAAAGTCTGTAGCCGTATCTTTAAAATCAAAGAGCTACATAGGGCAGCTGTGAATAGAAAACAGAGAGAGCGGATCGGAGGAGAGAGACAGAGCTGTCATAAACTTTTCTCCTGACTGCTCACACCATCTGCATTCAGGAGTCTCTGGGGTAACGCCAGCCTCCCTCAGCTCTCAGGACGTCCACAGGGGGGGCTCCGAGTTCAGCCCCTCGACATACACACAAAACATACACACTTCGAGAGAGTCCTCACACACACTACATGAACCTTTCAGATAAAGTGACGTCCCTTTCTCTCCCACACACACATACAATGGGAAAAGAGACCGCAGGAGGATTGCGACCTCAGGGAGAGAGAGAGATAGAGAGAGAGAGAGAGAGAGAGAGAGAGAGAGAGAGAGAGAGAGAGAGAGCTTGTTTGAGGAAGTGTGAGAGGAGGGGAGCTTTACACACTTCTTACACACACTCCCTCCTCGGTTTCAGATTCCATACACACACACACACACACACACACACACACACACATACAAGCATGCATGCTCTTGTCCTTTATGCACTCTCCCTTAATATACACATACAATATAGTTCTCAGTTATGTTTCGTTTAACTATGGACTATGTCTCATGTTACTCCTAATTTTAGGAAGAATAAAGATAGAAATAAATGAGACAGTTGCTGACATACAGTAAGAGTATATCAATATTCAATTATCGTAGATAGCATTACTCAGAACATTTGGTCTTTGCAGAATCTGATGAGAAATGTTTATATTAAAATCTGGATTCTCTTTGATGATAGTATCTTGGCAAATCAGAGAGAACATTTTTAGACATAATTTAAAATATTTTTTAAACTCAACGTAGTCTCAAAGAATGATGTTACTACACCTACATTTATGAAAATTATCAACTGATAGAGTGATGCACTTACGATGCAAAGGACTTGGGGTACCAGTCCTAAAGAAGTTGATTCGGCAACTGCATTTTTATGACACTATCAATTAGGTTTAGGTTTAAGGTTTATGGTAGGGAGGTAGGTAGGTAAAGAGACTAGTTCATGCTTTGCATTAGATCATAAACGTCAATATCATCAACCTAAATGCACAGACATCCACACATTTTCACACAAAAACATTAGCCGTCTGTAGTTCAAGAATCATGTTCCAGTCAATGTCAATGATTCCACATGGACAAAAAAACACTACAGCAAAAACAAACAGCTTTAGCATGGCAAACAACAGCCATGTTGGATCAGGACTGATGAATGGGACAGACACATCTCTGAGCCTCATGATTCACATCAAACCAAATTCTAACTTCTAACCAAGTTGACAAAGTCTTACAGGGCCAATCTCAAGAAAGCTGTCAAAAAAATAAAATAATAATAATAATAATCTGGGTCATATTTCAAATTTTGCATGAAGGCAAAGGACACTATTTTTACACTGCAACACATTTTCTCACTCATGATTTTTGTCTTGTTTTCCAGTCAAATTATTCGAACATCCTTAAAATGAAATACACTCACTGAGCACTTTATTAGGAACACCTGTACACCTACTTATTCATGCGATTATCTAATCAGCCAATCATGTGGCAACAGTGCAATGCATAAACTCATGCAGATACGGGTCAGGAGCTTCATTTAATGTTCACATCAACCATTAAAATGGGGAAAAATGTGATCTCAGTGATTTGGACCGTGGCATGATTGTTAATGCCAGATGGGCTGGTTTGAGTATTTCTGTAACTGCTGATCTCCTGGGATTTTCACACACAACATTCTCTAGAATTTACTCAGAATAGTGCCAAAAACAAACAAACATCCAGTGAGCGGCAGTTCTGGAGACGGAAACGCCTTGTTGATGAGAGAGGTCAACAGAGAATGGCCAGACTGGTTCGAGCTGATAGAAAGGCTATAGTAACTCAGATAATCAAACTAAACGCAGAATAGCATTTTAGAATGCACAACACATCGAACATTGAGGCCGATGGGCTACAACAGCAGAACACCACTTTTTTGCCTTGTTTTTAGCCTAACCTCACTAAATTGAGATAATTTTGAAAGCAAGGATTAATATCTCATGTGAATTTGCTTCTCAATTAAATAGGCCTATGTCTTGTTTTACGGATGTTCAAATATATTTTACTGTAAAGCAAAACAGTTTTATCACACTTTAATCTAAATTACATCCAAATCATATGAAGCATTTGAAGACAAATGAACCTTTATTTGTACATTCCCAGTCTCTCTATAATGTTGGCTGGCTGGACAACTCTATACTATATTTGATTAAATCAGATTCTGTAGTATCTAGGCTGAATCAGACTCTAAATTACTTTAGTTTATTTAAACTCTGTTGGAATTTGACCGAAAAACTGCCTATAGTATTCCCACCTAACAGGGAACATTCCAACAACTTAAGATAACATTATTTAAAGGTTTGGAACAAATGTTGTAAATAAAACATTAATGGAATATCCTTATAATGTTATTAACCTTAAATAATGTTCTACTAATGTTAAGAAAACTTGGGGACATTTTCATGTTCCCACAACCACAATGTAACCTTTGGAAAGAACATACATTTGTTTGCTGGGTTTATGACTTAATGAGACTCTTTAGTATTCAAACTGAATCTGAGATCGATTCTACTATCTATGTTTCTTTTTGTAGCACTTCAAACACATATCTCACATCTGACACCTGACTACATTTCTGTGCATCTCTTTCCCTGAGTTCCTTATCAAACCAATCAAACATAATGTGGCAGAAAGGGTGGGGCTCCATAACCCACTTAAACTAAAGAAAATCTCTGTGCTACGAAAATGTATTAAAGAGGAAGTAGTGCTGTAATCCAAGGTGGGAAAACAATCTCAGTGCTGGAAATGAGAAAATGTCTAAGCGAGCTTAAATCTAGTGTCGTGTGAGAAAGAGGATTATCTTAAAATGAACACGTGGGTCAGAAATTGTGCAGACGGGTTGTGTACATTTTAGATTGGAGCTTACATGAGGGAGAAATTGTATGGATTGCCAACAAACAAATTGATTTTCATTGGCTGACGTGCTTGTCCGATTCTCCTGATCTATTTACTATATAGTTTTAGCCTCAGAGGGTACACCATATTGCACACAAAACTGGAAAGCCCTTTCTCGATCTGGCAAGCTCTCATCTGGATGGTTTAAGGGAGTAAGGGAAAATAAGTTTATTTTTCTCAGTCAGCCTTGCTATCCGCGACTATTTCCTGATCTATATATAATACAGATAAGTACAGTATATAGGAAATTTCCTATTTCCCAAATATAATACAGATACCTTTAAGTGAAAACTCTTCGGTTTCAGAATCTCGTTCCCCTGTCAAAGAGTTGCTTCTGTTTATCAGCACAGGATGCATTTCTATAGCTTGAGGTGTTTGTTTCAATCTTAGCCTCTGCGGGGATTTTGACAGGATTGCAGCACAGTTTCAAGTTGATCAAGTCAGGCAGGAGGAAAGGTGTGTGTGTGTGTGTGTGTGTGTGTGTACCATGTTTATACTACATTGTGGGGACTGTGTGTGTGTGTGTGTGTGTGTGTGTGTGTGTGTGGGCAGGTTTAAGTGGTTTACGAGGACGTTTTTTAAGTTTACAAACTGGTAATTACAAGGGTATTATGCTATAAATGTGGTTTATGAGGACATTTCTAGTGTCCCCATAATTCAAATCACTTATTGAAAATGTAAAAATGCAAAAAGGTTTCTTTGAGGGTTAGGTTTAGGGGTACGGTTAGGGTTTGGGGATAGAATCTGTAGTTTGTACAGTATAAAAATCATTATGTCTATGGAGAGTCCTCATAATGATAGCTGCACCAACGTGTGTGTGTGTGTGTGTCTGTGTGTGTGTGTGTGAGTGTGTGTGTGTGTGTGTGTGTGTGTGTGTGTGTGTGTGTGTGAGAAAAAGATAGAGGCAGGGAGTGATGGCTGTTGCAGACTTTTATTACTGTTGGTGTGAGTTATTAGGGTTTTTCACAGCTTCTAGACCGACGTCTGCCACTGTGTTAAATGCAGTTTATTAGACTTTTTTGGCCCATCATCTTTGAAGAGCATTTGTATGTGTCACAAACATGGACATACAAACATTACAGCTATTTTATTGCCCTGGGTATCATTTGAAAGAAATGGACTGTGTGCCTGTAAGACTGTGAGTGTCTAATGCTTAAAATCCCTTCAAAACAACTACACAGTAAACCACAAAACTACACCCAACATGGAAAGTTCATAAAAAATGTAATCTCCCATTTGGGCAACGTGACAGCAAATGCAATAAATGTGAAAACTTTGGCAACATTTTTGCAAAAAATTTTTTTTTTTTTTTAATTATGCTCTTCCTTACATGAACTGTACCACTGCAGTTCTGAAGTGAAATGTCCAGTGTGTGGCACTGAAAGCAAGTTAAATTAAGTTTCCTCCCAAACAGATGAGGTTAATGCTCTATTGAGTTGTAAATCAACAAAACCGACCTCCCCTACCCAAAACCTTAAACCTAAACGAAAGTGTCATAACAAGCAAATGTGAGATGAAAAAGAAATGCTCTGTAGAGTTTTAAATCAACAAAACCTTCCTCCCTACCATAAACCTTAACCTCCTGAGACCAGAGCGTGTCTGCTGTGTGCATTTTACATTTCCCTTTTTGATTTGTAACTAGTAGCACCTAATAATCATGCAAAAAAAATAAAATACTAATAATTCTAGAGCAAATAGTTTTCCTAGAAAATTATGTGCACGTACGTGGACAGTGGGACTAAGTTGTGAAATTTTAAATAATACCAAGCTATAGAAAGTCACAGTTCAGTCAAATTGTTTATTATGTTTCCAAGAGTGTTGGTGTATGTTTATGAATGTTACTGACATTACAGCTGATTTTCTGTAAAGCTGCTTTGGAGCAGCGTGTATTGGAAAAAAGCACAAAATAAATAAACTATATAAATAAAAATTATTTGACTTGATTTGGCTTTTATGTTTAATGATTTTCTACTTTGGCAACAAAATCTCAATGTTCTCTCTGTGCACTGTCAAACAAACAAGTGACAGCCAGTACTGAAGAATTATACCAATCAGATATTAGCATAATTATTTCTGCACAGTAAATATAGGATTTCTAATGAAAACCTTGTGCTATTGTACACATTAGTGTACATTGTGTTTAGCAGCGTGGCGTTTTGCGATAAATCTCCCAAAGTTTAAAAATGTCATATCAGATGAAATTACAGACTCAAATCTTTTGACTCAAACATGTTTCAATGTAAAAACCTAATTAGGTTTCTTACCAGATGTAGTTTTGTTGGCGTTTCTCCCAAAGGCAAACTCCGCTGTGATCAGTGCAATATTGTTTTGTCACATGACTCCGTATGTCGAAAGTTTAACCATTTACTGACAGCACAGAGTCTCCTGAACTGAGATCAGTCAGTTTAAATGAAATAAAATTATGCATTTCGTATAGTGAAGCCAAAATACAACATACACGCATGTGTACGTGCAGGGTCGCACAAGGTTAAATCTAACCAATAGTGTCAGAAAAAAGCAAATGTTACATAAAAAAAGAAATGCTGAACTATCAATCACATAATTTTGTGGTGCTTCTATGATACTTTTGGCTCATGTTTTCACTCACGTGCTCTTTAGGACTCGTACCAAGTCCTTTGCACTGCAAGTGCAACGCTCTTTCAATTGAGCTACAACATAAGTTGATCACACTGATCAAGATGTAGTTGGTTATTTCATGCAAACGTTAAAATGTATAGACTTTGAAGTCATGCACTAATAGTAAAAGTGTTTAGATGTCATAAGATAGCATTGTGTGAGGAATAGGGCGAAAATTACGTGTTTATGAACTGATAATCTGTCATTTTACTCGTGATTTTTGTGAAAGGGAATAAAAGTCATTGTGGTTGTAGCGCCTCTAATGTTCATTTCACCAGGAAACTGTCATGATACGTACAAGTCACATAACTTTTATTTTGCAGAAATATAGGTATAGTAACATGATTCTACAAGACAAGGCTGAAAAACAAGTGTGACACTATACTGTTTGATCTTAATCTGAATCCATTTACCTGTACATTAACATGTATTCATTTAGCAGATGCTTTTATCCAAAGCAACTTGCAAGTGAAGAATCCAAGTCTCTCTTTAGGGTGACATGACACCAAATGTAATATATGTGAGAAACAAGTGTAGCAGTATAATCTCATTTTGATCTGAATCTTAAACCTGAATCTCGATCTGGGTTTGAATCCAAATCTGAATCTGGCTTATACCATGTATTTGAAGGTAATTTAACCCTTAATCTGACTACATTTTTTAAGATAGCTTGTATGATCCTCTTAAACAGAATATTAACGGTCATGTACGGTGTTTGACAACTCTTATATACATACACTTTAAACCACTTAAATAGCATGTAGAAAATGACTTAACATGCACTTGTGGATTTGATCGATTTTCCCTTTGGGACTAACATTCAGAGCGTTTTACTCTACAGCACAAACATTTGGTTGCATTTATCACACTGACCTGTTTTATGGCTCATTAGGAATTAACATTTAACAACATTAACTCTCTTCATACCAATTAAAAGCCAACAAAACACCTCCAAAACAAATACTTATTTTGGAGCTGTTTGTTCTGGATAGAGGTCTCAAATTTAGTTAATTTAAGCTGCACTGACCTTAATGAAAAATCAAAAGCATAAACATCCTTATTATGCCATTAAAAATATGAACTTTATCCAGATGGAAATGCACCATGTTTCAATGGAGTTCCATGCCATCCAGTCAGGGTTCCAAAACTCTGTGTCATAATTAATCACTGTGGTTACGCTGGGCAGCCATGCTAGATGGAGTGCATAGGTCACCCACTGAGCAACAGCTGCTGATATTTATTTCGCCACAAAGCACAAGGATAGACAGAGGTCACAGAACTTACAGAGATCATCAAACTGTTGCCATGGTGACAGGTTTTCCAATTGGACAACTTTGGAAAGTCAGAGTCATAATGGAAGTTTTGATTTTTTTGTACTTTTGTGGCACAAAGGTTCTTTATGTATCGAACCCCGTTTGTATACAGTGATACATGCATTCATGACTATACTATGATGGCACATTTCATTTCATCATCGAATGAGTGGCCCAAAGAGCTTTGATATTCTTTGAATCCATCTATCAATACATTATCAAGTTTGTTCTCCCTTTGAGCCCATAAGAACACCCCCTGGGCCTCTTTTGTCCAATGCACTTAGTGAGCTGTAGATTTAACCAGCACACTGGCCCTATAAAAAGGAACCACAAGTAGGCAGCATGGCCCAAATCTGGAGAGAGAGGCTCTTCCGGTCTGATTTAATTGAGGAGGGTGATGTGTCCAAAACAGTTGGTCAGATTCAATCTCATCCCTGTGTTTGTGAATGGATGTAGGAGGTGATGGCAAACATATGGCATGTTTGTTCAGGGCATGTGCCTTTGTAATTAAATGCTAAAATAATAGATGCGTTACTGCAACCTGATCAGCCAGGCATAAAAGACTGACAGCTGGGCTGGCGGAGGATGTTTAGCAGGGTTCTGCACCAGTTAGATTAGAATTGTGAATGCCTTTAAAAGGGTTAGAGAGGGACAACACAGTCACCATTTACTTTCATTGTATGGAAAAAGATGCGATGAAAGTAAGTGAAGACTGGGTACGGAGCCCCTTAGAGGACAGGGAGCAAATTTGTTTTCTGAAATTGTTTTGCGTTCTCTTACATAAAGCTTTATCCATCCCTTACAAAAATGTATAGTTGCACTATGGTATTTGTAGTAAAACTATAGCCACAACATTAACCATATTTAAAAGGATAGTTCATCCAAAATGAAAATTCTCTCATAATTTACTCACCCTCATGCCATTCCAGATGTGTATGACTTTCTTTTGTCTGCTGAGCACAAACGAATATTTTTATAAGAATATCTCATCTCTGTAGGTCCATACAATTCTCAAGTCTGATTTATTTAGTGGAGATTGATAGTAAAAAAGGAATTAAATATTGATCTGTTTCTCACCCACACCAATCATATCGCTTCTGAAGATATGGATTTAACCACTGGAGTCGTATGGATTACTTTTATGCTGCCTTTATGTGCTTTTTGGACATTCAAAGTTCTGGTCACCATTTACTTGCATTGTATTGACCAACAGAGCAGAGATATTCTTCTAAAAATTTTCATATCTGTTCAGCAGGAAAAAGAAAGTCATACACATCTGGGATGGCATGAAGGTGAGTAAATTATGAGAGAATTTAAATTTTTGGGTGAACTATCCCTTTAAATATTGTATATTTTAGTAATCATAATATAGTAATATAGTATAGTTTATTTCACCATCTCAGTAATACAGGAAAACCAAAACTAAGGTAATAAAAATCATTAATCTGATCAAATATGAAAAATCAATAAAACTAATTAATAAACACACACACACACACACACACAAGCACACGGTGTTACTGTAATAAAAAGAACCTTTTTATTTTTTATTTTTTTCATAGTTTTAGTTTTCCTTCATTATTAGTATGGTTTTACCACAAATATTATGGTTAAAATATGGTTACTGTAGTAAAACCATGGTTCATTTTCATGAGGGATGGATAAAGCTATTGTGAGGGGAACCTAAAATAATTGTGGGGGAATGCAAAATTTATTGTGAGGTGATGCAAACTATTCTGAGAGAATGCAAAACTTTTGGTGAAAGAACGCAAAACTATTGCGACGGAACGCAAAAATACTTCAGAAAATAAATTCCCTCCCTGTCCTCTAAGGGGCTCCAAAACTGAGACTGAAATTCTGCCTAACATGTCCTTTTATGTTCCACAGAAGAGAAAAAGTCTCACAGGTTTAATACAACATGAAGGTGAGTAAATAATTTCAAAATGTGAATTTATTTTGGTGAACTGTCACTTTGGTCATGAATAAGCTCTGCCACACATCCCAAAGTAAAATCATCAATTTAAAACCTCAAAAAAATAAAGGGATAGTTCACCCAAAATTGTAATTCTCTTATCATTTACTCACCCTCATGCCATTCCAAATGTGTATGACTTTCTTTCATCTGCTGAACACAACAAAGGTTTTTAGAAGAATATCTCAACAATGTAGGTCCATACAGTACAAGACAACGGGGTCCAAAACTTTGAAGCTCCAGAAAGCACATAAAGGCAGCATATAAGTAATCCATAAGTGATTTAATCCATGTCTTTTGAAGGGATATAATCTGTTTTGGGTGAGAACAGACCAAAATGTAACTTTTCACTATACATCTTGCAATTGCAGTCTACTGGAACAATCATGATTTCAAGCTTGATTACACTTACTAGTACAGTTTGCAGAGTGCTAGATGGTGCTGGGAAATATAATCAAGCTTGAAATAATGATTGCCAAGGAGACTGCTGATGTCAAGATTTATAGTAGAAAAGGGACTTAAATGTTGATCGGTTTCTCACCCACACCTATCATAGACATGGATTTAACCACTGGAGTTGTACGCATTACTTTCATGCCACCTTTATGTGCTTTTTGGAGCTTCAATGTTTTAGCCCCTATTGAAATGCATTGTATGGACCTACAGAACTGAAATTTTCTTCTAAAAATCGTTGTGTTCAGCAGAAGTAAGAAAGTCAAGAGGCACTACAGCAGATATTAAAGTTTGAGTAAAAACCAGTTATTGCAGAGCCAATGTGTAAAGAGAATTTATAGTTATAGTTAGTTAAACAGTTGACATGTTTATTGCTAGATAAATAATGCATCTGATTTAATTAAACCGATATATGAAGGTAACTCTATCGCCCCCTAGAGTACTGGGGTTTGTTGCCGCAACAGTAAATGCTTGAAATGCATTGGGCACTTCTCTGAAAACAATCTGGAAATAAGAGGTCATTATGTCCAAATTCGAGCATGTGAATTTCTCTAGATGTCTCTTGACATGCTTAATATGTCTTTCCATATAGAACGACAAACACGAGACCTTGCTGACTTTTTGACGTAAAGTCATAAACATCTGTTTCACAATCTGTAAACATCACAAATCGTGTCACTATTCCCATGTGCAAATGTCTTCCTGTTTGTGTCTGTATGTAGGCTCATCTTCAATTTCTCACAGACTCTTAGACTCAAGGTCGTGACCTTACTGTCACTGCGATGGGACGATCACCCTCGACACACAAATGAAGTCAGGCCAGGTCAGAAGTCATAACAGGCCCTTATAAATTGTTCCAGGGAAACAGTAGGGAAAGTACTGCTGAGAACAGAGCTCCTGGAAGATGTTTGTGAGATGAGCCTCCATCCCTTCATGTTTACCCAAGCTGGGAGTAGAGAGGAATCTGCTTGTTTGGTGATAGTTTCTCTGTTGACACATTCCACAGTTCCTGTGCTCACTTATGTCCTCACACACGAAACACATGATAGACTGTCATTCGGCTGAGGTTTGACAGAAATAGTTCACCCGTAAATGAAAACTCTGTAATTATTTACTCACCCTCATGTTGTTACAGCTTATATGCTGTTCTTTTTTCCAACACAAAAAGGTGACTTTGAAAAATCTTCACATACTCTGCAGATAGTGAACACAGACTTTCAAGCTCCAAATATGGGAAAATGTGCCATAAAAGTAGTCCATATGATTCATGCACAATATTCCAAGTCTTATGAAGACATTCAGTTATTATCAATGAATAGCGACTTACATTTTTAATTTTTGCTTGCCTTAGTAAACACTATTAACTAAAAAGAGTAGAATGGACTTTTAAACTGGCTCTGACTGTGCAAGTTGTGCATTGTGGGGAGAGGCCCCTCACATTGAGTGTATCTGAAACCAGTTTCTGACATACAGTTAATGCCACCGAGATATTGACATACTGTACATTAACTGAATGTCAGAGCCAGTTTAAAAGTCCATGGTTCTGTTTTTTTTTTTTTTGTTTGTTTGTTTTTTTTTTTTTTTAGTTAATGGTGTTAATAAAGTTTAGTCAAAGTGTAGAGTTCAATCATTCAGTTAATCAGGGTTTACAGAAATTTCAAGGTGGCTTACGATGGATCTGGAGTCAGTTTGGAGCAATTCACTAATAGGCCAGGCATGTCAGGGCAAGCATGCCACTTGTATACATCAAAGCTGAGGGGTTTGCTCATGCTGATCAAAACGGTATGGTAACAGAATGCTCAGAAACAGTGATATTGTGAACCCAAGAGTGCATTGTCACATTATACAAAAAATACCAGGCCAAGACTAAATAAATAACTGGGGTATATATACAAGGTATATACTGTATACTTTATATGATATACCAAACCCTTTTTGTAGTTTCTGATATGTACACAGATACATGTGGTAACAAAGGACAGGTATAAATACCAGAGGCGGGGGACTCGAGTTACATGACTTGACTGGGGTCTGACTCGAGTCGCAAATTTAAGGACTTGTGACTTGCTTGACTAAATGAAGAAAATGACTTGACTTGACTTTGACTTGAGAACAGCAACTCGAGACTTGACTTGACTTGAACTGCATGACAATGACTTGAATATTTATTATTATTATTATTATTATTATTATTATTATTATTATTGTCAATAACTTATTATAAACAGTAATGAAATGTGTTTTAAAAAATATTGCGACATCAATTAATTAATATGCAAAAATTTAAGCCGGCCAGCACCACTGATCTGCATCTGCGCAGTTAACTCTGCGCTCACAACGCGCCAAAATGACAGATGATTGTTGAGTTCCCAAAATAATCTCCTTTGGAAATAAAGATTTCGAATTGGACCGTGTGAATAAAAAATGATTTGACAGATGCACAATATGCAATGCAAAAATATCCGATACAACCACCACAACCTCGAATTTCATCAGACATTTCAAAAACCACAAGGAAAGGTAAGTAAATAATTTCATTATCCAGAAAGATTAATATGTAAAATTACGGTTCAAATGTTTGAGGGTTGTCAGTCAATTAAAATGATTCACGATTAATCTCATGTTTTGTAGCGCGACACGTTTGAAATTACCCAACATTGCCTCTAAATGTGTGTGCCTTTTCTAAACCTTCTCAACAGTCAACAGTATACCATAACCATTTGTTGGCAATATAAAAACATAACAGGCAGATTTTCAGTCACAACACTTTATTTAAAACGTGACAAGTAGTATAAAATATACAGAATGACTCGTGACGAAATCCAAGTGCTCTCATAGTTATGACTTCTGAGGCCTTTAACTAAAGCCCTTGAATGCAATACCTTTATAACTATTTTATATAAAAGTATCTCTGTTTCGATGGCATTTTCTTTTCATCTTACCTCCGTATAATGCCTAATAAAGTAGTGTTTATAAGCGCAGGGCTGCTTTGTGTACAGGCGTTACCAGGGTAACAGCTATAGTTCTGCTGTTCCATAAGCGCCACCTACTGTCAGAGAGCGAATTTGCATATTCATTCAGCCCGTCTGCAGTTTTTGTTAGATCAATGTGAAAATCTGACCGCATTTTTACACAGCATACACGCAGTGTTATACATTTTAACTGGTTAATTAAAAAAAAAATTAACAATTCGGATAGTAAGGTATCTAGAAGTATTCACAGTATTTTTAAGTGCCCACGATAAAAACACTGTGCATGTTCATTAATGAAATTTACTATATACAATTCATATAAAAAATTAAAAAAATGAATGTAAAGATATGTATATAAGTTCATGTTTTCAGAGCAAAAATAAATATTTATTTCAAAAATTAACCTCTTTATTTTAGTACTGTGGCTTGACTCGACTCGACTTGAAACTCATCAGGACTCGACTCGACTTGCTTGAGGTGAGTCACTGACTTGACTTGATTTGTCTGCACTGCACTTGAGACTTGACTTGAGACTTGACTTGAGACTTGAACATGTGTGACTTGCTCCCACCATAAATACATACAGTAAACAGCTGAATCCTGAAATGTATTTTTAAGTCTAAAATCTGTTGTATTATTCTGAAATTCTAAAAATTGGAACCTGAGAAACAAATGGACATCCAACCCAGCACTTTCTATAAAATAATGTAAACTTGTGAAATAAAGTTATCAAATGTATCTTGGGGGGTCATTAATTTACAGCAAATAGAAGAGAATTGTGTTTTATACAAGAACTGAGCATCATATATTTTTAAAGACAAAAGTTTGGTTTGTAAAATTCACTTTACCCCTAATCGTATTTTTCCTCTCTCTCTCTTCTGCATGAAAAAACAACTAATTGAAAGTGTTAATCAATGTAAATAATGTATTTTTCTAAGGTCTTGTTAGTAGTCCATTTATCAAAACTTCATAGTGCAACAGTATAAAAATATGTCCTAGACTTTAGTGTCATCCAGTGGTCAGTAATGGAAACGCAAAATGAAAAAATCACTGTTACAGGCCTCTTTCACTGTACAACAGGGTTCCCCAATTAGTTTCCACCAAGGGCCAAATTCTGTCAACAATACAAAGTCAAGGGCCACGGCCCTAAATGTAATGACAAAGTGTTTGTGCTGCTGCTATTTTTATTGCTATTATTATTACTATTGTTGTTTTTATTATTAAAAGAGTCACGCATAAATAGTTCTTTTTCTCAGTATTAGTAGCCTGTTTTATTTATTCAAACAATTATGAACATTTTGTTTGTATACAGATACAAAAAAAAAACTACACAACTTTGCCTGCTTGAAAAAAAAAGTATTTAAATTAATATTGTTGTTGTTCTTAAGGATAATATAACAAAGCATTGCAATAATTTTAATAAAGAAAAGACCTTGAGCCAATGTTTTCTTATATATTATTTTTTAATATTAGGCTATGCATCATATTTTTTACTGTATAATGTTATTCTTACTGTGCACTATTCCACATGTATTTGTATCACAGTACCTTGTGTTATATTATCCAGGCATTAATCCAGACATAAAAAGAATAATTGACTTTGGGAGTCCGTTTGGAATATACTCTTAGCAAAATATATGTGCAAAGATAAATAGGATGTATATATGCAACAGCGCTCTTTACTCATCTCATAAATCGCATAAAAACTCAGATTATATACTCCTTAGAAGGCATCAACACCGTGGAAAGAACACAATGAAACAGTTATGCCAAATTAGGTAAATAAATGCTTTAACAGCATTCAATATTGGATTTGATGTGAACAGGCCTTTAGCGAGGGCCAAACATTTGTCTCTCGTGGGCCGGATGTGGCCCGCGAGCCGCCTATTGCGGAACCCTGCTGTACAATCTAAAGCTGGGGTGCTGATTTCTAGCTCTGAACAAGTCCTTTTTATTGTTTTTATTTATTTATTTGTTAAAAGTAGCAGCATTAATTCTAGCTTTTTCTAGCTTCACCACACGTGCATAAAATTATCATTTCATAGAGGTGAGAGGTGACAATGACACCAATTTACTTTTCAAAACTGTTCAATTCTACTTCTGTTTTACTTCCAAAAGACTGCTTGACTTATGGAAACCTTATTAGATGGGCACATATTAGGTTAACCTTTGAAACTGACTTGCATACAGCTGATTTTTGACATTTTATTAAAATAAGTAAACAATAAATATGTGCAAAATACTGTATTCTCTTGAATTACGTTTGGTGATCCTCACGAAACCTGTCAAGAAAATGTCCTGGACCTATATATATATATATATATATATATATATATGTGTGTGTGTGTGTGTGTGTGTGTGTGTGTGTGTGTGTGTGTTTTGTGTATAGAAAATAAAACCTATTTTAGGGCAGTTGGGATTTATTTCATTGTGACATTTTCATGACAGTTATGGACATTTTACCCCTCAATTCTCATTTCCGCAATGCAAAAAGATGGTCATTATGATATTCTCATTACCACAATATGAAATATATATATATATATATATATATATATATATATATATATATATATATATATATATATATATATATTTTTTTTTTATTTTTTTTTATTTATTTTTTTTTTTAAATACTATTAAACAGTAAAATGAATGACTCTGTTATGGTTTTGAGAATAATGATTGAAAACAATGGGAACAGTAATAGTAAAATATCCTGAAGTGTTATGGTAATGAGAATTGGGGGCTAAAATGTGCTCAAGTGTCCTGAAAATATGTCAGAACGCGTATTTATTCATAAAATAAATATGTATTTATTTAATTGTTTATTATTTATTATTATTATTATTATTATTTTATTTTATTTAATAAAATGAATATGAGAAGGATGTTTTCTTGACAGGTGTCGTGAGAATCACCCATTTCCATATTGTAATGTAATATTACATAATATTGTGTAAATGTAATAGAACTCTCATCAGAGGCTTAGAATTGTAGTATTGAAGGAACTGAATATAGTTGTGATACACTGAGCTACATGAAGGATTTTCCAATAAACACACTCAAAAACATATTTCAATTTCATTAAAATAATTCCATGAGATTTAATTAAGTACTCTTAAAAAAAAATAAAAAATAAAAAATATTTTAAGCTTTAAAAAAAATAAATTATTTGGTTAAAAAATGCACTATTCGATTTGATGGAATTTTGTTATAAATTTGATATACATAAATCTTAAAAATAGGCTAAATATTTTTTGAGTGTCAGTCTTACTGTGTAGAATGTGTTAGAAGCACAAATTCCCGGTAAACATATAAGTCCATGAACATTCGCACTTCACGTTTTTTTAAAACAAAACAACAATGCTGATGGGGGGTGATGCCATTGGACATCCAAAAATTACCCGGACTCCATTGGTGAGCAGACTGCCTTTCTCTGTCTGTCTCTCTTTCTCTTTAAAAATGTATTAAAGGATTATATTTAAAGGAAGGTTCCGGGTTCAATAGCTCAATCGACAGCATTTGTGGCATAATGTTGATTACCACAA
This sequence comes from Myxocyprinus asiaticus, assembly GCF_019703515.2. NCBI lineage: Eukaryota > Metazoa > Chordata > Actinopteri > Cypriniformes > Catostomidae > Myxocyprinus > Myxocyprinus asiaticus. The sequence continues at coordinate 7,467,208 of NC_059381.1, forward strand.
AAATGTATTTTGACTCGTCTCTTCTTTTCTTTAAAAAAAAGAAAATATCGAGGTTACAGTGAGGCACTTACAATGGAAGTAAATGAGGACAATGAAACTGAATGTGGCCGATTTTTGGAAGGTTGAAACACAGAAATGTGAAACTTATAATTTTATAAAAGCAATTACATTCATTCTTCTGTTAAAACTCATGTATTATTTGAGCTATAAAGTTGTTTAAATCGTCATTTTAGGGCTTTGGGGTTTGTTGACATCACATGATCATGGTGACAAAGTTGTAAAATTGGCTGTAACTTTACACAGAAAAGTTTATTAAGTGATTTTATCACACTAAAATCATGTTAACACATATATTGTTTATGTCTTATGACTATACTTTTGAAACAGCGTGTATTTTAACGTTTAAAATATAGTCTGTTTGTCACATAATGGGCTGATTGTGTGTTTCATATTATTTGTTAGAGATGATTTTGTCTTCTTTCCTGAGAGATAACAGTCACTGGTGAGAACAACAACGGGTATCAGCACTACACACACACACACACACACACACACACACACACACACACACACCAGACACTGCTGCGCTAGGGGAAAAAAACAACAACACATAATCCTGTTATGTGATTTCAGAGTGTCCATTGTTATTACTATGATGTCACTAACATACAGTATATACATGATATGAGCAAGCAGTGATAACCAATTTATTTTTATAAGCAAAGTTCTACTGTATGCTGAGCAGCCTTATATAGAAAACATCAGTATTCACTGCTTTAATTTACAACTGTTGTCTCATTTCATATGGCATTATTTAAATGGCAAAAAAAGCAAATGTAAGACTATAATATAGACTGATTACATCACTATGTCACACTAGTTTTACAGTAGTAGGTACTGCACTTTGAAGTCTTGGAGAGAGTCTGTGGAGAGCGGTTTAAATAACCCAGATTAGTTATCACTGACAAACAGATTTGTTTCAGAATTAATAACCATATTTTCTCAAAAAACATGTGCATAAGGACTGTTAAGGGTGGGATGAAAAAAAAACATTTGTAGGTAGTGCCATTTTTTCCACAATAGGGAAAAAGTGTCTGCTTTTGGTTTCACATTAAATATGTTTTTTTAACAGTAAAATAAAAAATGTTCACAATAAAAATGATAGATACTTAATTGAATTACCTTATTATTATGAATGTTTTTAAATCAAAATTAGTATCATTTAATGACAGTATGCCGTTATCTGATGGCTCCACTTAGGTCCTTTCCAATCTGCAACATGGACACAGTCATCTCAAAAGCCACTTCCAGATATTACTGGAGGGCAGTTTCACAGCTCTGTCGGGCTGTGGAATTCCAACCATCTAATCAATTTCTCGTCTGCGTATTTATTCCTAAATTTAGATATCCGATTCATTGTTATTGAAGTGGAGGACCCAGACGTCGCTTAATTTCCGTGAAGGTCGCGACCTGACACTTGTTCTTGTTGCCATTATGCACTTCGTTCAGGCTAATAAACAACCTGTTACTGTTGAAGCCACGGCTACAGTAAATATCAACACAGTGCGTTGCCATAAATCAGCCGTATTTACAAGGTGTTTTTGCACCTTTGTTTTGTGAAGGGCGATGTTGACGTGTTCGGGGAGTCAGATAAAGGGGTTTTCTCACCAACTCCTTCCTGTTTTTCTGAACGAAGCCTTTGTTTGGCCGCAGGACTCTTTGCTCCTTGGTTCTCAAGGGAATGAAGAGTAGCTCCATTCGTGCCTGCAAGAAGCACTGAGCAGATCTGTGTTATCAGAGACCTGTGGAACTCTCTGGTCTTCTATATGACCCTGTTCTGTGTCTTGCTCAGGTCATGGCCACCCATGCGTAAACAAATACAATGACATATACTGTAATTTAAATTATTATATGGATAGTTGCTCAATAACTTGTCAATATATTGTAAGCCATAGTAAAATGATATGCGTACCTGTGACCACACATTAATGAATGCAGTTATAATGAACTACTTGCCAGAAGAATTGTTTATTGTGATAATTATTATTAATAATAAGAAGAATAAATGTACTTATTTTTTACTAAAACTTGGTGTCTAGTTTATAAAACACTCAGTGCTGTGTCTGTGAACAACTGTACCTCAACGTCTTGTTTATTATCATTTCATAGAAGTGAGAAGTATCAATGATACCATTTGATACCACTTGCAAAACTCCACTTCTGTTTTACTTTGAAAAGACTGTTTGACATATGGTGACCTTATTAGATGGGCACTTATTAGATGCTAACCTTTGAAACTGACTGACATAAAGCTGATTTTTGACATTTTGTTTAATATGGGCATACAATATATACAGTAATATGTGCAATATACTGTATTATCATGAATTGTGTTTGGGTGATTCTCATGAAGCATGTCAAGAAAATGGCCTGGTCCTATTTTACTCCAAAATCAAAAGAAACAAATAAGAAATTATGTTTTGCAAATAAAAAACTATATATATATATTAGGTACTAACAGCAATGCTTTTTATTTTTTATAAACTTTATTTTAATAAGAGTCAAAGACCATGCTGTGAAGTCAACGGTCTCATACTCCGCCTCATTGTGGCTTATAGAGGAAAGAATAGTTAAGCCTGTTGAGGAAACAATGCATGGAAAGAAGGAAAATCCTCATGAAAATGGTCATGAATGAGTCTCTAAAAATAAGGTTTGGCAGGAAGGTGAGGTACTGACTTTTTTGACCACAAAACCCTAAATGGAAATGACAACTTAAATGTGGTTTTATTTCCTTTTATGAGCCAAACAACACTAAAATGTACACATTTCAAGCATGGCTTCATACTTCATACTTTTATCTATAGATAATAACCACAAAGTTGCAGTATGTTTATTCAGAAACATACTGAGTGGGAATGTTAGTTCTAATCCACGGCAATATCATTGTTTATGTTTAGTGACATTTTGTGTGGCAGTTTGTGCCAGGGAAGAAATTTTGTCAACCTGCTTCGGTGACGGAAACGTCCCATTCCTGCAGTGACGTGTGTCAGTTGACAAATTCCAGACGTTTTTGAATCCTGTCCCAGAGGCAGACACAACAACAACAGGAAGTAAGGCCATTTTCACAGGTGTCAGGAAATACAGGAAATAAACAAGTGGGATGCTGGGAAACAGCCTCATATGAGAACTGAGTGAGGTGAGGGATCTAACGGTTAATAATAGTCCACAGAGAGTATTTTAAGAGTGCTCGTGTTTAAGTGCATCTGCTGTACTGTTCAGGGTGAGGATGGGGTGTTTGGATACAGAAACCTCTAGAAAGGAAGTTAGTGCATCTTACAGAACATTAAATAAAAATCTCAGGGTCTACGTTTTTAATGTATCTAAATATTTAGATTAATCAAAAAAATTATATATCTTTTGTTGGCTTGTTTATTTCTATTAAGTGTTAAGCAGGCATGCCATAGGGCACACTAGCCTGTGTCCAAATATGCATACTTCCCTATTATACACTATTATTCAATTTCATAACAAAATTCAGTCAAATTTAATTGAGTAATCTTTAAAATAAAATAAATGAATATTTTACATTTTATTAAAGCTGAAGTATGTAACTTTGGTAACACTTTCTAGGAAAACAGTATTTATACTGCATTGTAAAGGCATATACTGCATTCATAATGCCTCATAATACACCTTATAATTGGTTATAACTTCTCATAAATAATTAAAACCACAGTTGTAATACATTATAAGACTTCCCATATTCATAGTTATACTTTGGAGTATAATGCATTATAACACACGCAACATCCAATTTTAACGCAGCAGAAGCTATTAAAGTTAATCATATATGTACTATCATGCAAAAGCAGCATAGTGTAAACAGTCAGAAGGCTTTGTGATATGATCATATTATAAGTGGTCTTTGCCTGCTTTAAGTAAAGTTACATAAGCAATATCTTCGTATAAACAGCCGTAACATAAACTTGTACATACAATACATTACAAGTCAAACTTATACAGTGGAAGTTATTTATAAAATAAGTCTCCAAATAAGATGCACAAACATTAAAATTTATTGAATAGAGGTCAGTATTGAAGGGGCGGTGATCAACATACATATTTTTTTTTCTCAAGAGAGAGTTTCTGATATATTTTAACCTTGTAGCTATACAAGTGTTTTTCATAATATCTCAAAATTTACATTGAATGTTTTGTGCATGTGTAATGTATATAACTTCCAGCATGTCTTATAACCACTTAAAAATATCTTATGGATGTTTATAAGAAGACATTGATATTGCCAATTTTTAATTAAAGTGACCTATTTATATATATATATATATATATATATATATATATATATATATATATATATATATATATATATATATATATATAGTATAATACATTATAACTTCTGCAGATATGGATGTTGCTTATGTTATAATGCATTATACTCTATGGTATTACTATGATTAGGTAAGTATTCTAATGTATTATAATTGAGGTTACAATTATTTTTGAGACGTTATAACATATTATGTTTATTATAATGCCTTTACAATGCATTATAAATATGGGCTTCATAGAAAGTTTTACCATAACTTTTTCTGTTCAGATACTTTATTTTATCCCAGCTTAATATACAGAGACAGCTAGAAGTAAGCCATTTAGAGGTTAATTTTCTTTAAAACTGTAAACACTGTGTCTCTGTGGCACTTTGAAATTCCTGTTTGTTTTGAGCGACCCGTTTAAACTCGCCCACCATCATTACTCAACCAATGGCATGAGTTTGGCGTGGGACTATCTCTTTGTTTGACCAGTGGCAGATGGGGGTATGTTCAGAAAGCTGTTTTGAAAACAATGTTTATTTCTGCAATTCCATTCGGTGGGGCTACTGTTACAAAAATTACATACTTCAGCTTTAATTTAATTTTGTTGAAAACTACACAATTCAATTTGATGGAATTTTGCTATGAAATTTAAATGTGTAAATCTTAAAAAAAAAAATAGGCAAAAATATTGTTTGTGTGTGTAGGGTGCAAAAAGCATTATGTCAAAAGAGTAGGATGTCCAAATACGTAGCATTCATGAAACGGTAGGTGAAAAATAACCAGAGTTCTGATTCAGATCCGATTCAGTACATTCTAAAAGTATGGCAACTTGGACACAGGTCAAGATTTTTTATTTTTTTTTCCTGATGGGCAAGCCAACTTGGGGGATGGCACAACTTTAAAAATTAAAGAAGGAAAAGGTTTTGATATCATAGGACAGTTCACAGGCCCATGGCACATGGGCTTTCTTTTACCCATTCAAAGCATATATTTGTTTGATTAAATTAATCTGGAGTAGGGAATGTCACCCATATTGAATTTTTAAAACATATTGCTTCATAATTAATTGAAAATCAATATAAATCAACTATGCACTATAGCATTATCCCCTGTTTGAATTGTGTTGGGCCAGTATTCCCAGTCCTGATCTAATTTTTCATCCCAGTCCATCCCTGATGTTAGGTGTGTTTATAATATGTTGTTTTCTACTATGTGGATTATATTTATTTGTATTAAGTAATACTTCTTTCCCCAGTAGATTATATTGTTGACCACTTATTCACAGTAGTCTCAAATGTGAACCTGAAGCACTTTCAAACTGGATAAGAGTGTCTGTTCAATGCCTTGAAATTAAATGAGCTGTCTGACCTATACTTGCCTCTAGTTTAAGCATTAGAGACAGAAGTTATAAAGGGAGCTGTATAAAAGTTATATTTGTGGGTGGAACCCTTTTTGTTGAGAACGTTTTCTCATATTTAACAAATCTCACATTCAACTAGTCTCATCAACAACTCCACTTTAAAAACGTTCAAAGGAAGAAATAAATGACAAAATAAACCAAGAAACTGCTTTTTTTTTTTTTTTTTTAGAATAACATGGCTTTAATTTACATCCCATATATACAGCAGTGAGAATTTGTATTATCTCTTTCAAGAACATCGATTCACTGAGCAGAATACCACACAGATTGAAATGATATACAGTGCATAACTTATAATCATCTTCTCCCATCTATACAATATTAAAAGCATCACTGTTAAGTCAAATACTGTATGTGATGTCAAACCAGTGACCTTTGATTCTGATGCCGATCAGCCTTGGAACTGAACATTATGCAAAACCATAGATTCATTAAATGTGATTATTTAAACACTGCTGCATGTTGTAATGTAATACATTCATAATTTAAAAGTGTATGTGTGTGTGTGTGTTTCTGTAGCTTAATGCAAATGTTCCTCTAATCAGACTGCAATTTTGACATGTCATTTTTTTTTTTTTTTTCTGTATAATAAGCCATTTAATTTGGGAACATTATCATTATGATATATATCATATGATATCAGTCATAACAATATGATATTTGTATGATTTTGTGTGCGTGTGTGTGTAACATGTGAATGAGCAGAAAATGCTTTGGAATAAAGACATAACTGGCATACACACAAGTAAAATATTCAGCATAAAACTTAATATAATCTTCATCTTTTAACTTGTTTAAACATATTAAAATATATCTGTTTGGTCCTTTAATTTATTATGCTACATGTACACTGTCTAAACTGAAGGTAAGGGTTGCTGTCAGCGAGGGGTGAGAAAATTACGAGCTGAGGACCGATCACTGGTGGCTTCGCTGTTACTGCTATCACCCGAACCCAGATCATTACCTGTGATACAATAAAATATAAACATATACATTCAACATTCAATAATAATAAACACAATTTCACTTTGTGCCAAAGGACATGCCTAAATGAAAATTCTGTCATCTTCCACTCACTCTCATGTTGTTCCAAACACAAATGACTTTATTCCATGTACTAAAGAAGATGTTAGGCAGAATGTTAACTTCAGTCACCATTCACTTTCATTGTGTATGAAAAAAAAAGGTGCAATGAAAGTGAATGGTGACTGAGACTAAAATTACGCCTAAGATCATCTTTTGTGTTCCACCAAAGAAAAAAGTCACACAGGTCAATATAAAACGATATGAGAATGAGTAAATTATGAAAGAATGTTCATTTATGGGTGAAGTACCCCTTTAAAAAAATTGATTCAAAAGTTGCTATAACAAGTTATTCATACTATATATATATATATATATATATATATATATATATATATATATATATATATATATATATATATATATATATATATTCATTTTTGGAGTTATTTAAGAAGCAATAAACATACCTTCATTTGTCTGAGATTTAAGCATGGCCATTTTGGCCAGGAATTTAAAGGAAAGGCAAGCGCCCGTTTCTCTATCGCACAATCCACTTGCTTTACAGTTGCATGTATTCCGGCATTCCACACCATAAGTTCCATACACGCAGTCTAATAAAGACAAACACAAACATGTCACTATGGTTTCACGGCCAATTTACCAATTTTGGGTTTTAAGGCTAATTTGCAACATATATTGACTGTGACATCATTCCCACCTCACATTAGATCTTCAGTTCACACTCTTTATTTCACCCCTTGTAAGTGAAAATGTATGTTTTTTTTTTTTTTTTGCTCTTTCTTAGAAGACATTTGCTCATTGTTCATCCAATAAAGAAATAAGTTCACATACATCTGATACCTTGTTGTAAAGCACTATTAAAGGACCGCGTAATTGGCGTGAAGGGAGTGTGTTCCTCTAATACAAAGCAAAGACTGTTCATTCACCAACTCATGTTGTTCTTACATAATACAGTAAGTAATAATTGGAGGGGCCCTAAAAAGACTACAGAAAAGGCAAGGGATAAGTCAAATCCTATGTCAAAACCTAATTTCTTTGACCTGTAATGTTTTTAATAAATGTTCAAAAATTATTCACAAAGCCTGATCAAAATAATCAATCAATCAATCAATCAATCAATAAAAACAGTAAAACAACTTTTGTGGGAATTAACTACTAAACATATTATATAATACTAAAAAAGGAGGACTAGCATTTTCAAGAACAAACATTTTCAAAAGTCTTTATTTATGTAATATATAAAAATATTATATTATCTCTCAGTATATAATACTATATAACATGATTTGTGTTTGTTTATTATACTGGGATTTTTTTTATTTTAGCCTTATGTGCTTCATGTATTAACATCTAACTTAACTGGTTTAAATCAAAAATATTATTTAACATCTCTGAATGAACCAGAATTGATAAGTTACACCAAAAAAAAAAAAAAAAAAAAAATCCCTATATATATATATATAAGAGTTGGATCAGGTATACATAGCTCCTTAAGGTAACCATTTCAGATTACCACTTTTTATAGTGTATATAGCATCTTAAATTATTTTCTTCATTTTAACCTCAGTAAACAAAATAATTAATTTAAAACTGTACTATCTTTAGAAAATGTGAATATCCACACAACTATTACTTTAAATAAAAAATCCAATCTGTCTAACAGCAGGTGCATACAGCACTCTACCTTTACAGATGCCATATTCATCTCCATAATCATCCTCATCCTTGTAAAAGTCGCAGAAGAGTCCCGGTCCGCACTTGACGCCGTGCATCCCGGACACGGTCCGGTAGCAGTGCTCTCCCCGTCCCGCCGTGCAGACCTGGCAGCATCCGCAGTCATCCAGCACCGTGCGCCTGCAGCGCTGCGTCGAGCCGCACAGAGCAACGTTGCATTTCTCCGGGCAGTTCACTGCGTATTTACCGATGGGACCCCACGCTTGAGCATCTCTGAGCATCATGAGGAAAAACACTGTAAATGCAAACAAATGCATGACTTAAAGCGATCCTAAACACACACTGTATGCAGTCCTGAGCTGGTGTGCACTAGGGAGGAGCTGTCCTCTTCTTAGATGTGATAATGAATTAACCAGTCCTGACTGCATAGCTGTCTGCTTTTAACAAGTTTGTTTTGCACATTGTATGCCCTCGTCAGTTTCCGCAATCCGGTGTTGTTTTATTTACCAGCCCTGTTTTAGAAATCCGGCGTGGAAGTGGAATTAGAGCTCTGCTGCCATCCAGGAATTGAAATTCGTGCAACGTGATGTCATCACTGATGTCTGGAGTTGTTTGTTTGAAGATGCCCCCCCGTGACCTCCAAGGTTCCTGACTGCTTGGAAATGTATACTGTATCAAATTATATCTAATTTATATATACAACTAATAAATTTGCTTTCCTGGAGAGAACAACAACAAACAGTGACAAGGCTACTGTATAACAAAGAACATAAAGGAGTGTAATTCATGGAAAGTCGCATAATTGTGGAATAAATTACGCAGAACCTTTCTGATATAGCCTAACCAAATATATTGGGAAGATTATGCCTTGTCGTTATATATATATATATATATAAATTCTCACACTATAAACAAAAACAAACCTTTATTCCCAAGGCGCTCTACTACCACTGCTAATTGGGAGGCACGTCACTAGATGGCGCTAATGCTTAGAAAATGGTATGAATGAAAACCGCTTGATTTTAGATACGATTCAATTGCCGTAGCAGGTAAGCTTTGGAGTTTTATTGTTGCACTATTGCCTCTTTCGTCACAAAACATACAGACTTTGTTATCGGGTGACAAAAACACAACTGTTCTACACCCCTAATATTTTCTTAAAGGAAAGAATAAATAAATATATGATATGGTGATAATTCTAGTTATATACTGTACTTCCACTGCACGTTTGCAAAATTCCTTTGTCTACATTTTAATACATTTTTAAGAAACATGACGAAAAAAATAAATAAACCGGCTAAATATGAACATATACTTTATAAACATAATATATAAATATAAAAAAATATACTGTTAATGATTTATAATTGAATTCATTTGAATTAAAATACTAATAAAACATTAATAATAAATGAGATAATTTTAAAACTACACTTTAGTCCTGCAAATAATTTTTCAAACTTGTTTTTAATCATTTGTCAAACATTTGTGTTCTATTAATTTTCAATGCCACAGTATAATAGAAAATAGGTATTTATACATAGTCACATAACATAATCGAAAATTATTTGACATCAATTTAAATTTATTTTATTTTATTTATTTATTATTATTATTACTTTTATAAAAGGTTAACATGATTCGGTGACATTCAGTACAAAATGTGATACATTTAGTTTACAAAATGCCCATTTTTTGTTGTTGCTAAATGTAAAATAAATACTTATTTACATTTCAAAATACATTAAAATATATATATATATATATATTTATGTATTTTGAAATGTACATAAGTATTTATTTTACACTTAGCACTTAGCAACAACAAATGATATTTATATATATCGCATCAGATATCATTCATCAAACAACGGAACCTCAGTAACGTCATGACGTCATCAGACTACGCCAAATGAGTCGAATCCTCCGCTCCAAGCGTATTCCCGAAACCTTGCGCATCTGTTTTTCATGGCAACAACAACCGACAGCTCGCGGAGCGGTAACCTACAGCACTATAATAAACACCCTCCAGCCCGAGAGTCACCGGCAGTTCGTCCTCGCATTGCGTTACTCTTCTTTTGCCGGGTGCCGTTTAGTTCTAGCTAATTTTAAAGTGTATATTTGTAGAGATAGATACGGGATATGGTTCAGTATAAAGGACAAGATCCGCGTCCTCTCTGCTAGACAGCAGATTTAAAGAGCCTTGCAGGAGGGCAGTGGGTTGATTAACTGGGCGGGTGTGTATGGCTTAAGGAAGAAGAAAGGAGATCGGATCATTCGGTAAGCTTTATATACATTGTGTCTTTTGAATTTTATTCGACAATGTTCGATCTTATCATCTATATCGGATGTGGTTTAGTCGGTTAAACAGTTGAGCTCATGTCAGCTATTTTTATATCTGTCAATGTGAGTCCCAGCTGATGCAACAATGTAACTCTTGCCCAAGTGAACACATTCATGTTGCTGTGGTAATGGATCTGATAGTGGATTCAATGTTGCAAGCTGTGACAGTGTGTTTGGACACATGGTTGTGTGTTCAGATTTCAGGGTGAGGAGAGATCAGATTAGAATGCATTTTTGGTCTCTTCGGTTCCACCATGCTGATAGAGATGGCAGGTGATTGTTGGTGATGTGGTTTAACCTCAGCTGGTTTAGCTGGTAACCAAAAGACTGCAGGTTCAGACATTACAGGAGTTGATTCATAAACTATAGACTAATATAGCTTTGAAAAAGACATTTAAAGGGACAGTTCAATCTAATATGAAAATTATGTCATTGTTTTCTTACCTTATGCTGTTATGCTTTCTTATTTGGAATGCAAACAAAGATATTTTGCAGAATGTCAAAACTGCAAACGTTTCAATATAAATGAATGGGGCTGGGGTCACAGGTGCCGATTTAAGTTTCTGCTGGTGGGTGTCCTCACGACAATACAGGACACTTGAGCATTTTGAGCGCTTCAATTAAAGGAATAGTTCACCCAAAAATGAAAATTTGCTGATAATTTACTCACCCAAAGGCCATCGAAGATGTATCTGAGTTTCTTTCTTCATCAAAGCAGAATTTTAAGATTTTTAGGATTTCGTTTCAGGCCTCCTCCTTTAAACAATGCAAGTGAATGTACTCCATTTTTTTGACAGTCCAAAATGCATATTTAGGTGCATCAAAATAATCCACACGACTCCAGTCGACAAATAAATTTCTTCTGAACCCAAATGATTTATTATTTTTAGAAACAATACTTTTTAACTACAAACGTTCTCTTCCGTACATCTCTGTGACGCGCGCTCATGAGAGGGATGACGTAAGCTCGTTGGTAAGGTCACGCGTCACATGGAGGAGGAGGCAGGAAGTGCATCATTTCTATAAGAGAAACTTGCACAGACCACAGACCAAGCGCCATTCACAAACCAAAACAGTCCAAAACAATTTCAAAACAATATAATAATAATACTTTCCAAATAATAATAATAATAAAAATAATAAACATTACTGTAGTAAATAACCATCCTTTATTTCGGAGCAATGCCGTTGCATTATCTACTTGTGATTTTTCTTTAGCAGAAATATATAGGCTATATGACTGTCAGGAATTCAAGCCACACAAGTTGTAGTTAGTGAAACCAAGTGCGAGAGCATTTACTGAGATTCACAGGGTTTACACAGTGAGATCAATGGTACAGGTGATATCACACAGAAGAGAAGCTTCACAAACTGAAGAAGAGGTAACAGGCAAAACAGCAGAGTAGGCACTAAACAGATATCGACGAAAATCAAGAGCAAATACAGACAGGTAAAGAAACACTGCGTGAGAGCAGTGAGGTCAAACTAGAGTCCTTTGTGTGAGACTTGACAGTGAAGTGGCGTGAAGGTGATTTATTTATGCAGGCAGTGATGAACGAGTGAATTGAGTGCAGGTGCGGTGAATTAGAAATCGGGTGAAGAGGAGCGGAGCTCTGAGGGAGGTGCAGAGCCCTAGGGAGTCGTGACAATGACAAAGTTTTCACACATACCTGAGTTCGCTGGAAAAACAGCACAGGCACAGCCGATGAATTCAGATATCGACCCTTTGACCCTTCGACCCGTTCTTTCGATGGTCTGAAATCCTCAGGGGTAAAATGTTCACTGCACACCCTCCAATATTTGAGAGAATGTAGGGGTGTACTGATATCCAGGTTCAGCGTGATAAGCCAGAGCTTCAATCGCTCAAGATCATGTATAGGCAATCGATGAAAAGTTTATATTTTTTCCGGCGTGCATTTTCTTTGGGGTTTCTGAATACACCAGAAACCAGGATATACACGCCAAACGACAATTAAACTTTTGTACAGCGCTCCATCTCTTGTAAACAATGACACGCTTCCTGCCTCCTCCACGTGGCGTGTGACGTTACCAACAAGCTTACGTCATCCCTCTCATATATTTCATCATGATGGCGCCGCAGATGGCTGCCTCGGTGTGGAGCTCCTCAGTTCTTTTGTTGTTTTTGTTTGTTTGTCCTGTGTTTAGTAATCTTTTTCCAGTCAGTTTTAACAGAGACAAACTGCTGAACATTCGACAGCATGTACCATACAATCATTTCCCGTTTTTCGAATATTCAGACGTTTTACGTCTTTTTAGTTGGAGGCGCAGCTCTGCTGTTCAAGAGACGCAGGCGAGGGAGACGAGCCGGTGTGCTGGTCAAACTCCATCGGCACGGATTTCGAACAGCGCTGCCGATTATTCACTCTGCTCTCTTCCTAACAAAACGGATGAACTACATCTCCTCACCCGCACAAACAAGGACTTTTCAAACTCTGCTGCCTTGTGCTTCACAGAAACCTGGCTGAGTGAAGCCATTCCGGACAGCGTGTTACATCTGCCGGGCTTCCAGCTGTTCAGAGCGGATCGCATTGCGGAGTTAACGGGGAAAACGAGAGGCAGAGGAACATGCTTTTATAACAATGAAAATTGGTGTACAGATGTAACAACGTTAAAGAGGATGTGCTGTCCTAATTTGGAAGCGCTCTTTATTCGCCGCGGGAGTTTTCCTCGTTTATTTTGGTGAGTGTGTATATCGCACCAAATGCGTGTTTGAACACAGCGCTGCAACAGCTGGCTGATCAAATCACAGACATGGAACAACAATACCCAGACTCAGTTATTATTATTCTTGGGGATTTTTAACAAAGCAAATCTCACATGTGAACTGCCCAAATACAAACAGCACATCACATGCCCCACCAGAGACAAGAACATACTGGATCATTGTAACACAACATAAAGGATGCATATCGCTCTGTCCCTAGAGCAGCTTTGGGACTCTCTGATCACTGTCTGGTTCATCTTCTTCCAACCTACAGGCAGAAATTAAAATCAACCAAGCCAGTAGTAAGGACTGTAAAGAGATGGACCAATGAAGCAGAGCAGGAACTACAAGCCTGCTTCGATTGCACGGATTGGAGTGTTTTTGAGGCTGCAGCCACAGACCTGGACGAGCTCACAGATACTGTTACATCATATATCAGTTTCTGTGAGGATATGATCATTCCTACTAGGACTTATTTAAAGTTCAACAAGGACAAACCGTGGTTTACAGCAGAGCTCAGGCAGCTTCGTCAGGCCAAAGAGGATGCTTTCAGGGGTGGGGATAAAGTCTTGTACAATCAGGCCAGGAACACACTGAACAGGGAAATCAGAGTGACTAAAAGAAGATACTCTGAGAAGCTGAAAAACAAGTTTTCAGCTAACGACCTTATATCAGTGTGGAGTGGCATGAAACAACTCACAAATTACAGGACTCCTACCCCAACCCTGTAGGGAACCAACAACTGGCTGACGACCTGAATGTGTTCTACTGCAGATTTGAAAGGCCCAATCTCACACCCCACACCCACTCTGACCTTCACTTCACACAAACACCAAAACCTCCTGCAACCCCCCTCCTCCCCCTTCCTGCTACTCAACCTGCACTTAAGATCTGTGAAGATAATGTGAGCCGCGTCTTTCGGAAACAAAAGACGAGGAAGGCTTCAGGCCCAGATGGTGTCTCACCAGCGTGTCTTCGATCCTGTGCTAACCAGCTGGCCCCCATCTTCACACAGATCTTCAATAGATCACTGGAGCGGTGTGAAGTCCCATGCTGCTTCAAATGCTCAATCATTATTCCTGTCCCAAAGAAACCAAAAATCACAGGACTTAATGACTACAGACCTGTCGCCCTGACGTCTGTGGTCATGAAATAATTTGAGAGACTGGTGTTGGCCCACCTGAAGAACATCACTGAACCCTTTCTAGATCCCCTTCAATTTGCTTATCGAGCAAAGAGGTCTGTGGATGATGCAGTCAACATAGGATTGCATCATATCCTGCAACATTTGGACAGACCAGGGACATATGCAAGGATCCTTTTTGTGGACTTTAAACACCATCATCCCAGCAATACTCCAGAATAAATTACACCAACTATCTGTTCCCATGTCTATCTGTCAGTGAATTACCAGCTTTCTGACGGACAGGCAGCAGCTTGTGAGACAGGGGAAACTCACTTCTAGTACCTGTACAGTCAGCACTGGTGCCCCCCAGGGATGTGTGCTCTCCCCACTACTCTTCTCCCTCTACACCAATGACTGCATTGCCAAGGACCCCTTTGTCAAGCTCCTGAAGTGAAGACACCACTGTCATCGGCCTCATCCGAGATGACGATGAGTCTGCATACAAAAGGGAGGTTGAACAGCTGGCTGTCTGGTGCAGTCAAAACAACCTTGAGCTGAACATGCTCAAAACAGTGGAGATGATTGTGGACTTTAGGAGGAACACCCCAACACTGACCCCCCTCACCATTCTAAACAGCACTGTGGCAGCAGTGGAGTCATTCAGGTTCCTGGGCACTACCATCTCACAGGACCTGAAGTGGGAGACCCACATTGACTCCATTGTTAAAAAGGCCCAGCAGAGGTTGTACTTCCTTCGCCAGCTGAGGAAATTCAACCTGCCATAGGCACTGCTGATACAGTTTTACTCAGCAGTCATTGAGTCTGTCCTCTGCACTTCAGTAACTGTCTGGTTTGGTTCAGCTACGAAAGCAGACATCAGAAGATTAAAAAGGAGAGTTCGGACTGCTGAGAGGATTATTGATTGAGCAATAACTATGTGCAGTACACAGTTTAGTCTTTCTTATATTTATCCAACACATCCAACCTCTTCTGCCATTTCATTCCTCTGAGAAAAAAATAGTATTTGCGCTGTACATAACAGATTTGTATTTGCACTGTACATAACAGATTGTATTAGATTTGCACTATCCATGTGTGTGTGTATGTGTGTATATATATATGTGTGTGTGTGTCTGTACGTATGTGTATAATTATTTTTTATTATTATCTATGTCTTGCTGCTGTTTTTGTATTGTTTTTGTATTGTTGTACACTGGAAGCTCCTGTCACCAAGACAAATTCCTTGTATGTGTAAGCATACTTAGCAATAAAGCTGATTCTGATTCTGATGAGCGTGCATCACAGAGATGTACGGAAGCAAACATTTGTAGTTAAAAAGTATTTAAGTATTGTTTTGTTTCTAAAACTAATCAATCATTTGGGTTCAGAAGAACTTTATTTGTCGACTGGAGTCGTGTGGATTAGGGATGGACAAATTAGACAAATTACTCGAGGGGCAATGGCATGTACATAACTGTATATATAATAACATGTCTGATAAATGTCTTTGGCTGCTGCATTGCATCTTGATGTTCCAGTGTATCATCTATTCATTATTATAGGATGTTATAAAATAATCTGTTACAAAACGTACAAAAGATTGCATAATCAAAATATAATGCATCATATTTTGTCATTATGTGAAGATTTGCTGCCCAACTCAGTGAAAGAATGTGCACAATGCGCATCTGTCTGTTCTTCCTTCAGGTTACCGTAGTAATCTTAGTAAGGGCGCATCAGTTTTTTTAGTGACTGTCTGAACCATCTATTTTTAAATTGCTGTTGGCTTAACAGGAGATGCCGTAACCAGGAGTGGTGGTGGCGGCGTAGTGGACTAAAGCATTGAACTGGTAATCAGAACATTGTTGGTTCAATCCCCACAACCACCACCATTGTGTCCTTGAGCAAGGCACTTAACTCCAGGTTGCTCCAGGGGGATTGTCGCTGTAATAAGGGCACTGTAAGTCGCTTTGGATAAAAGCGTCTGCCAAATGCATAAATGTAAATGTAACCATACATTTTTAATATGCGTGTGTAAAAGACGACGCAAGAAGCAGTTTTCCTTCTTCAGGTGACGCTTTATTTCCCCTCTTCCTCGACACCACTTTACAGTTACCTTTATACACTCTCTAAACACTAACACACACACTGTTTCTACAAATAAACTTTCACTACTTGGGAATCGTTGCTCTGGCTCGGCTCTGTCATATCCAGTCTCTCTCCACTGAGCGTTGTGTCGCTCTCTTTATGCCGCTCTCCCCGTGCTCACTGAAATTAGAGACAGGTGTTAGACAATTTAGCTCAGGTGTAAGCGCCCTTACTGCTTTCCCTCTCCGGAGAGATGCTTGACCATGCCCCCGCTGCCACAGCGTGTTAATTTGAAGTTCAGTTTTGAAGATGCTGCATTCAGTTCCATTTAGCTGCACTCTGTCTAATTGTTTGAAACACTCGCCTGCTGTATAT
Organism: Myxocyprinus asiaticus; assembly: GCF_019703515.2. Taxonomy (NCBI): domain Eukaryota; kingdom Metazoa; phylum Chordata; class Actinopteri; order Cypriniformes; family Catostomidae; genus Myxocyprinus; species Myxocyprinus asiaticus. Next base: position 7,484,343 of record NC_059381.1, read on the forward strand.
GCATTGAGTACACTGCCACACGCCTGGTGTGTGCGTGCATTCGCTCGTTCCTGTGGGGAAAGCCGCAATGCTCCGTATTGTTGTTGCTGTGGTGATTCATGAATCGTTCCATTCAACACTGAGAGTAATTTCCACCTTTCAACTGAGGAAAGTGCAACTTAATGACACTTTATATCGGACTTCTAACTTGGGAACTCATGCAGAAATCTTCAACTCCCATTTCGTCGCGATGCAGGTGTGCGTTATGTCACGCAAACATTTCAGCACCCAGGACAGGCAGGTTTACAGTCAGTGACAAACATTCACTTTTATTAAACAATATCCATTAACGAGTCAAAGTTCTTACATTAAATGAAAATAAAATGTGTTTAGCAAACGTTTTGCAGAGACAGGTGTTCAAAACACGGTTAATTACACTCTCTTTTGATTATTGTAACGATAGAATTGCAGCGTCGCAAATCAGTTTGGTTGCTATGAGACGTCTCTGACAATCAATGTACCCCTCAAAATCACAACGTAATCAATCTCAAAATTAAAATAAGCTCCCTCTTTGACACGTTTTTGTTTAGTTGTCAGGTAATTGTCACTGAATTTCGAATTAAGTGAAGTCACATCATACATGATCGCCATCGATCATCGTTTTCATGCTCGATTATTGCTGCCACTTCCAAGTACACGAGTACTCGTGCCCATCCCTAGTGTGGATTATTTTGATGCACCCGAAATATGCATTTTGGACCTTCTCCATTTTGGAGTACATTCACTTGCATTGTTTGAAGGAGGAGGCCTGAAATGAAATCCTAAAAATCTTAAATTCTGACACATCTTGGATCGTAAATTATCAGCAAATTTTCATTTTGGGGTGAACTATTCCTTAAAGGATGGGAGTCCTCTTCAAGAGTCTCGCTGTCAGACCCTTTTTTGCTTCAATACAGGACAGGACTTCAATACGGGACGTTAGGCGTTGAAGCGTTTTTGTTTTGTTTTTTGTTAATCAACATTATGTCACAAATATTGTCGATTGAGCTTAACTTGTATTGAGCCTGGAATATTTCTTTAAGGTTTAGGAGGCATTGACACTCTCAGATGTGCTCTACTCAAATGCAAAGCTTAGCATTGTGGTTACCCAGGTATTGTCTTTTAAAATCAGTTTCCCACACTTTTGTGTGAAAAACTAACATGTGCTCGATGTTTTGATGGTCACTTTCTGAAATGTGATTGCAGCTTTCTCTGGACAGAAGCTTTAGTTGATTCAGTTGCCCTGGATTAGTCAGGTGTTTAGACTTTCGGCCGCTAGGCCATTCTGATTAGCTGATATGTACACACTTCTCTCTATTTCTTTTTCTGTCACACTTCAACACAAGGGTGACAGTGATAGGCACTTGGCAATGGAAAATGTTAGCCAGACAGCTGTATTTTAATCTGATTGATTCAAGCTCTGTCCTTCACCTCTGTGGCTGGCAGTCACCCTGTGGTTTCATACAGTATGTTGTTCCAGTTTTTGCTAAACATCCATTGTGTGTTCCATCATTTGACTGTGGGCCCATTTGCATGTTGGTTTCCAAGAAAGACTTTAACATTTCAAGAATTATTAGCATAAAGACTAAAAGAGATACTAGATCAATATATAGCCCAATATTTCATCATTAGCACATTTTGTACTGTGGTTTTCATCCATTTTACCAAGTTTAATTTGAATCACATACACCCCAGGACCATCAGATTAACACTGATTTTTCTGCATGTGAAGTGGCATTCGCAACCCATTTTGCTTCTGTAATGTGATGGATTTCCAAGTAAAACTGGATATTCAATTAGAAAAAAAGACAGCATTTATGGCATAATGTTGATTAACAAAAACAAAAATAATGCACCTATTTACCAAGGTCAGTCAGTGGAAACCACATCCCTGCAGTACAAAAATAAAAAGTACAAAAAAACAAAAAACAAAACACCTTGCAGCTGTTTGACAATAAATGTGTATTAGTAATGGTTGTTTTTTGGTTATATTTTATGAGGTGGAATGCTTGTCTGGCATCTTTAGTTGGTTTTACATCACGTTTTTGTGATTTTGTTACCTGTTTTGTGCAGGCATTTTCCATTTCATGTAACAAGAGGTGGTGCAAAAGGGGCCAGCAAAAATGCAGTGATGCCCACAATTGCTTTAGCTCAACAGGAAGTGAAGGTGCAGCCTAAAATGTAGCATATCTTTGACTGGGGCAATAACAACATTTTATATTTCGTGTTCAGTGTAGCTAATAAAACTACAGTGTGTAAAGATAATTTACTAAAATAAAAAATTTTTCTCCATAAAATATGCTAGTTTAACCACAAATAGAACTCAGACCCCTTACATTTTTCACATTTTGTTATGTTGCAGCCTTATGCTAAAATGATTTAAATTATTTTTGTTTTCACATCAATCTACACTCCATACCCCATAATGACAAAGAAAAAAAAAAAAAGATTTTTGATAACTTTGCAAATTTATTAAAAAGAAAAAACTGATATATCACATTCAGACCCTTTGCTATGACACTTGAAATTTAGCTCAGTTGCATCCCATTTCTCTGGATCACCTTTGAGATGTTTCTACACTTTGATTGGAGTACACCTGTGGCAAATTCAATTGATTGGACATGATTTGGAAAGGCACACACCTGTCTATATGAGGTCTCACAGCTGAAAATGCATATCAGAGCAAAAACCAAGCCATGAGCTCAAAGGAACTGCCTGCAGAGCTCAGAGACAGGATTGTGTCGAGGCACAGATCTGGGGAAGACTACACATCTTTTTTTGGTTGCATTGAAGGTTCCCAAGTGGCTTTATAATTCTTAAATGGAAGACATTTGGAACAACCGCGGGCCGGATTCACAAAATGTTCTTAAGAAGAAATTTCTTCTTTACCATTTCTTCTTAATTTCTAACTAAGAAAAAAGTTAAGAATATTTTGTATTCCCGAAAAAACTTCTTAAGTTCTTATCTTTTTTCTTAAGATGTTCTTAAGAAAAAACTTGTTCATAAAAATTATTGTAAGTAACATCTTAAAGTTAGGATAACCTCACAGTTGTTTTAAACCATAAAATGTAAGATGTTTAATGAATTTACTGGATTTTTCATGTTGAGTCAAGTCGCAATGGGCTGTTTATGTAGAAATTTTATTTTAGACCAAAAAAATGTTTTTGACTGTTTTGTGTTTTAATTATATTTTAATTTTCAGCTTTCAAACCATGTAAATGTTATCATGAAATTCAAACAAAAAATGTTGTTTTAAAGCTTCTTAATGTGGTGACCAGTCATGCTAATTCAAATGGATGCAATGCATATAGCGCTCTCTGTGATCTTTAGAGTTCATAGAAACATAATAATTATAAAATTAGAAAGCTGAGACTTTCTTTTTCACCCCCATCCACATCCCTATCGGAGTTGGGCACAGCGGAGACAGCCTGTGCCACCCTTTCCCATTTACCCGCCTCATACTTTCCAACATGATATTATTATCAAGCTTCCCAAGGAGAACTTTTTCCTTGCAGTAGTTTCCTCAACAATAACATCCAACTCTTGTAGATTTTGTTTCTTTTCTTCCATGTCAAATGAAAAGTTATCAGATGGTTACCAGCAAGTAAATTCTACTTTGATGGTTAATGTTATTAAACTAACACATCTCACTCACTTTATATTCAAAACAATTATCGCGGTGCTTGCTACTTAAAAGAAAAAAAAAAGAAAAGGTTAATTGATACATTTATCATTACGATCTACCAGTGTTTAAGTATTTAATTTGTTGTAGGCTTTTAGACAAGGCAAGCCCATGAGCGGGCTGATCAGACAATATCAAAGCCTGTCCTTTTATTCTTAAGAAAAAAATTAAGATGATCTTAAGAAAACATTTGAGAAATTCTTAAGAATTTTTCAAGAATTGCACTTAGGAACTTCTTATAATTTATCCTAAGAACTTTCTTAATTTTCTTTCTTAAGAACATTTTCATGAATCCGGCCCCAGGACTCTTCCTAGCTGGCCGCCCGGCCAAACTGAGCAATCGGAGTAGAAGGTCCTTGGTAAGAGAGGTGACCAAGAACCCGATGGTCACTCTGGTTGAGCTCCAGAGATCATGTGTGGAGATGGATGAATCTTGCTGACAGACAACTATCACTGCAACACTCCACCGATCTGGGCTTTATGGCAGAGTGGCCAGACGGAAGCCTCTCCTCACTGCAAGACACATGAAAGCCCATTTGGAAGGACTCTCAGACTGTGAGAAACAAGATCCTCTCGTCTGATGAAATGAACTGTTTGGTCTCAATTCCAAGCATCATGTCTGGTTGAAACCAGGCACCGCTCATCACCTGCACAAGGACGAATGAGTCAAAATAAATTTTTGTGTATTGAACCCAGAACATTCCTTTAAGTATATTGTCGCATAACTTGCCAAGTTGTGTATCCAGCGCACAATGGTACAGGTTTGGGAAAAATTGTAAAGAAATTGTGGGCACAGTACCATGTTCATTTTGAGGGCTAGCTAGTCTCCAGAGTCTGATACCTCAACTTGTGCTTCCCTCTTGCTTTTGAAATGGGCAAGGTGTGACATTGGCACCAGGGCAGTGTATGCTGAGGTAGGGCTGGGTGATAAAACAATCTCGATATTTAGCACGATAAAATAATCCACCATATCGATGATAAGCTTTTGACTAATTTGTTCTACAGTTGAAGTCAGAAGTTTACATACACTTAAGTTGAAGTCATTAAAACTTAAAAAAAAAAAAATTAACCACTCCACAGATTTCATATTAGCAAACTATAGATTTGGCAAGTCGTTAAGGACATCTACTTTGTGCATGACACGAGTAATCTTTCCAACAGTTGTTTACAGACAGATTGTTTCACTTTTAATTGACTATATCACAATTCCAGTGGGTCAGAAGTTTAGATTCACTAAGTTAACTGTGCTTTTAAGCAGCTTGGAAAATTCCAGAAAAAGTTGTCAAGCCTTTAGGCAATTAGCCAGTTAGCTTCTGATAGGCTAATTGGAGGTGTACCTGTGGATGTATTTTAAGGACTAAAGAACAGCATCCCAACTGTAAAGCATGGAGATGGCAGCATCATGTTGTGGGGGTGCTTTGCAGGAGGGACTGATGCACCTCACAAAATAGATGGCATCATGAGGAAGGAAAATTATGTGGATATATTGAAGCAACATCTCAAGGCATCAGCCATAAAGCTAAAGCTCGGTCGCAAATGGGTCTTCCAAATGGACGGTGACCCCAAGCATACCTCCAAAGTTGTGGCAAAATGGCTTAAGGACAACAAAGTCAAGGTATTGGAGTGGCCATCACAAAGCCCTGACCCCAATCCAATTTCCAATCCAATATGTGGGCAGAACTGTAAAAGCGTGTGCGAGCAAGGAGGCCTACAAAACTGACTCAGTTACACCAGTTCTGTCTGGAGGAATGGGCCAAAATTCCAGCAACTTATTGTGAGAAGCTTTTGGAAGACTACCCAAAATATTTTACCCTAGTTAAACAATGTAAAGGCAATGCTACCAAATACTAACAAAGTGTATGTAAACTTCTTACCCACTAGGAATGTGATGAAAGAAATAAAAGCTGAAATAAATCATTCTCTCTACTATTATTCTGACATTTCACATTCTTAAAATAAAGTAGTGATCCTAACTGACCTAAGACAGGCAATAATTTCTACGATTACATTTCAGGATTTGTGAAAAACTGAGTTTAAATGTATTTGGCTAAGGTGTATGTAAACTTCTGACTTCAACTGTACATCTAGACGATCAGGTGCATGTTGCAAAAAATTCAAGCAGTTCGGCTTTCTCAGGCTACGTTTCCACTGGCATGGAAGAAATCTGCTCAAAGCCACTCACAATGCAAGGGAACATCTTGCTCCGCATTGCTGTCAATCCTACAATCCACTGGCATGGAAGAAATCCGCTCAAAGCCACTCACAATGCAAGGGAACATCTTGCTCCGCATTGCTGTCAATCCTACAATCCACTTCGCAAGTGTGACGATCGGCCTCCATAGGAATGAATTGAAAATGCTCGCTCAGCTTCGCTTAGAACACGCCAGTGGTAACGTAGGGTCAGACTGTATGAATTTGCTTACGTTAGCTGCCTTGCTAATAATTAGGCTATGCCGGTCACCGCGGCCTGGGTCTGGACCCTGGATTGATTCCATCCGGACTGCAACATTTTAGATGACCCTCTCACTGTCTTTAGTGAGCAGTGTGACAAAACAACAGTGTGTACACCAGAGCTGATCTTTCTGTGCTGTATTCTTGAATATTTTTCTTTAGCACCGAACATGCTTCATTTATGCCCTGTTTCGCTTGCACGCGTTGCCTCTTTTCCCCGCATGTGAGCAGATTTGAGGCTCAGCATAAGTTAACGGGGTTCCAAAGCGCCTTTAGATCATCACATTTTTTCCTTCTAAATGTAACTTTATTAATCAGCGTGTGAGCCTTTAATAATGAACAATTAGATTTCTGTTCTGATTTTGTGAAAATGAATCATAAGTAATGGAAAAGTAATCATCTCTGGCATGGATGACAAGGAAAGACAATAAACTACTAGTTTGTAGTCTAGTCTTTCTCACTTTAATGAAAATATAAAATGGAACATTCATACTTTTACATTTTCTAAATTTTCTGTCAGGGGATACCCCTGAACCCCCATACAGTATCGTTCCTCAGTCTCAAGGACTTCTATGCCCCCATACTTGGGTATCTGAATGTAAAGAAATATATCATTTGAATGTAAATATATTCAAACAAATACTGGACTGCTGTCATTATGCTTCAAAATGAAAATGAACAGACGATCTTTTAACATTCATATCCAGCTGCACTTGATTGATAAACTCTATCAAATATTTTAATATTTTGGCAGAAGATCCCTCAGACCCCAATGCTTTGGCTGTCTCTGTGCGCCAAATGCAGTTCTTTATAGACTATTTTGACTGTTTAGGATTGTTTTTTTCTTTTCTTCTGCCAATTTGGACATTAAAAAAAAGTGAATGTATATCGTGATAAATATCGATATCGAACGATATGAAAAAGAATATCATGCTAATATTTTTGGCCATATCCCCCAGCCCTATGCTGCAGAGCTATTGGCCTGATGGTGGGAATGGAGATTGATTTTGGTCTCGCTGCTCGAGGTCTGAGGCTATTTGCCGGGCTGACCAGTTGTTAACCCTGGCTTGCACTGGCCCCATAGTGGAAAGGCGGCTAATGACATGCAACTGCCACAGTGTTTGCCGTAAGCAGTCATGCAATACAACGCAGCTGATGTCTCGTGAATGAGCTTGACGAGCTGCCAACTCAATCCGTTCAGCCACCCGTGCCGCCTTTCTCCTATTGAAAATATGAAACCCGTGGCTAGCGAGGAACCTTGTAAAACTGCCTTTCATTAGTTAACATTTTAGAATGACTGGAAAGAAGAGGATTCACACTGAAATATAAGATAATAAGCTGCTACTTTCTTTAAACAGGAAGAAGAAAGTGCAAAGACGCAGCAAAACCTGTCGAGTGCATTTCAGCACCAAAGGAAATTAAGAGCAATCAATAAAAAAACAAAAAAACATAGACATACTGTAATCTGTATTAGACTATGAAAAAAACTGATTGAGTGTTCAACAGAGATCAGACAAAGTCGGCAAACATTATCTGCACTGAAGCTGATGCAGTTAATTTGTTTTTATTACCATAACGCCATGCTTTCCATCTGTGCTCGACCTTCCCCATGAGTGCGATATCCAAAGCAGCCATGAGACGGTGCCTATTATTGAACCTGGACTATTCGTTTAAGTAGATAGGATCAATTTTATTTTTGTGTTGACTTTAACATCATATTCTTTCTCTTTTTAAACATGATCTAAAATTACCATTTGCCCCGTTTGCATTGTAATCAAGCCACCACATGTGCAGTAATGTGGTTAACAACTCAGTGTATAAACTCAACAATAGGGCTGAAAGGATTAGTCGACGTCATCGACAACGTTGTCGAATAGTCGTTTGATCTCATTTAACGCAACATGAGATCATTTGAAATGCTAATGATGACACAGGAGGGCAGCACTTCAGCTCGCGCTTGATTGAGGAGAGGAAGAAAGAACAGCTCACAGTCCAGACGCACTCCAAACTTTCTATAAGTAAATATAGAGGCAGTGTCATCTTGACGTGAAATAAAGCGGAGCCATACCTTGCGTTCCGCTTGAGCAAAACTTGCCTGTCAGAGCATCTAAAAAGGGAACACCCTGGCGTTATATCTTTTAATGCATCCTTTAATAAAGTTCAAATAATAAGGAAGTGGGTTGTATAAATAAGCACACACTCTGAAACTGGCATTTCTCTGTGCGGTCAGAGCCACGTGAAAAATAGCGTGAGAGAGTTTCAAAGTTCTTCTGGCTGATACACTGTCTCGCGCGGAAACACTCATCCCACGCACGCGCTTGCTGCAGTTAGATTATAATGAGATGGCTCGTGACATAGTGAATCATAATATATGTGTCACGGTGTGTAGCTTATAGTGAAGAAAATCGGCGATTCAAGCTCTATTAAGAAGAAAGAGTTTGTTTTTTGTGAGTTAAAGAAGAATCGATGTGACAAAAAGGTGAGAGAGTGTGGTCTTAGCCCATTATTCAATGCAAATAATAATAATAATAATTATTATTATTATTATTATTATTATTTTAAATTGGTCTTTTTTGGTTTGTTTTCCAATATAAATATCTCTCTTGTAAGTTGCTTTGGATAAAAGCGTCTGCCAAATGAATAAATGTAAATGTAAATATCTAAAACTCCTTACGTACATTTACTTTAGGAGCTATACTGCAGAAGAATTTTTTTTTATCGGAGAATGTTGAATATAATATTAAATATTTAAATATTTTAAAATATAAAAATCCTTAAAACAAGATACATTTACCTGAGAAGCAACAAATAAGATATTCAGACTTGCATTCAGAGAATGTATCTTGAATATGAGTATATTTCGTGTTTACTGCACTGGCAGAAGTATAAACAAGTGAAAAAATACACTTATATACAAAATACACATATTCAAGATGCATTCTCTAAAAACGAGTTTACATATCTTATATGTTGCTTCTCAAGTAAATGTATCTTGTTTTAATGATTTTTAGGTCATTTTAAATGGGAAACAAGACAAAAACACTTGATAACAATAGGATTTTTTGCAGTGAATGTTTTTTAAAGAATTAATACAAATCAAGTATTTTTTTCCTTCTAATTCATTGAATGCCATTTAGAGGTATTTTAGAAGAAGCCTTGATTTTTGTCACACATTATACATATATACAGTGAAATTCTTTTTCCCCCACCATGTATCCCAGCTAAACTGGGGTCAGAGCGCAGGGTCAGCCATGATACGGCATCCCTGGGGCAGATATGGTCAAGGGCCCATCAGTGGCATCTTGGCAGTGCTGGGGCTTGAACCCCTGACCTTCTGGTCAGCAATCCAGAGCCTTAACCACTGAGCCACCACTTTAAAACTAATGATTAATGATTGGTTTTTCAAATATTTCCTTTCATGTAGTGTGTTATATAGCTGTTTGTGAATGTAAAAAAGTCTGCAAAGTTTCAAAAATCAAAGTGCACGACAAATGGAGTTATTGACTCCCAAAAGAAAGGACCGATTCTGAACACCTGAAACGAGTCGTTAGTAATTCCAGACTTACTTCCTGTACTAACCTACATAATTTGGTAACAAAAAAACCCGCCTCTGGTCTTCATTGGCTGCTCACGAACAGCTTTGACCCGCCCTCAAACACTACACTAAGTGGTAGACCAATCACAACAGACTGGGACATCTGACTAATCAGAGCAGAGTAGGCTCTCTGAAAGGAGGAGTTTAGAATGAATCCTTTAGAACGGATCGTTGAACGAGTTGTTTTTGACACTGGGGAAAAAAAAGGTTATGCTGCAATTTAAATTATGAGCAAATTAAAGTGATTTTTGACCTTGGATGCATGTAAATCTTTTGTTTTAGACCTTTAAAACAAAATAGGTGCTCTTTAATCGTTGCCATAATCGCACAAATAGTTAAATAATCATTCTAATAATCGTTAGATTAGTTGATTATCAAAATAATCGTTAGTTGCAGCCCTACTCAACAATCTGTAGTTAGTCTTTTCAAAGGCCATCATATTAACAACTTGTTTTGTCATGGTTTTAGAGGATCTCTGGGAATGTGACACTAGGTCTCACACTGCCTCGAACATAACTGTGAAGCAGCTTTGACAAGCTGTCTTTTTATTTTTATACATCGTGAAACTGTAGAGGTAACCATGGCATAATAAATTCCAGGGTGTAAGGCTGATCTTTGGGCACGCAAAGAAGTGCTGGGTCATGTTGCTCATAGACACTAACCAAGATAGGTGGGGGGCTGCAATGGGAACTTGCTCGAAGTGTCGAGAAGGCCATGGGGTTCAATGACTCAAGACATTTCAAGTTAAGACAGAGGCAGAGGTCCAGGTTGCTCAATTCCCAGGCTTCTGGTGTCTGATTCATGGTCTAGAGTTTTTAACCCTGTGATGTCATTTCACATGCAAGCCTACTCAATAGCACATTCGTGGAGAAGCTTTCTCTGCTTTATTTGTTCTGTTAAATATATGGGATTTAACAAAGGGAGAGTTCACCCAAAAATGGAAATTTTCTCAAGCTCATATTGTACCAAACACATTTGACTTACTTTCTTCCATGGAACACACAATGAGATGTTATGCAATATTTCAGTCTCAGTCACCATTCAGTTTGAATGGAACAACATATTGGGTGAGGACTGTATCTACCTGAGATTCTATGATACCTGATTTTTCTTTGAAAATTATGAAATGTGAAATTACACATTGTTGGCTTTGTGCATGCAAACACACTCATTGTTAAGCTACAGTATAATATTATTTTTCCCAGCACCATGGCCTTGGTTACAAGCAGAAATGAAAAGTAATTTCAGAATTAAAAAGTTCTGATAAAGTCTTATCAAAGCTAACTTATTTAGAATGGAAGGATATAAGAAAAATATGGTTGTCATTAAAGTTATGGTTGCTCCAATACAAAATTTTGGCTTCAGTACGAAACCAGCCCTGGTACCTCGTTATCAATACTAACTCAATACTTAAATAAAGCTCTCATTTCAGTGGGACTTTTATTTTGAAAAATCTTTGAAGTTCTTCCTGTTTGTGAAGGTTTGTTATATCAAGCTTCCTGCGAGTCGCGAGCTGAAATCCCCGAGCTTTAATGGAGAAAGAGTTCATTTGAGAGTTCACAGCTCTTTATACACTCTGTTTATACACTCACTATACTATTGGACACATTGCATTAAAATCAAGCATTAGTAGTTTGTGTGTGTGTGCGTGCCTGTGTGTGTGCGTGTGTGTGTGAAGGAGATGACAGGGCAGAGAGGCGCCTCATATTGACATCCTTCTGCTGTTTAATGATCACACTTGGCCATATAGAGGCTTTTTTATTATTATTTTCAAATGGTCTTTGATTTCATCTCAAAACTCTCACATTACATAACATTTTGCTAATGGCATCATACTTAAATATGGTACCGAAATTAACTACAAGATGATATCGTACCATTTTACATTGTTTGGTATCGCGATATTTGGTTAGTACCGGTATACCGCGCAACCCTAATTACAGTAAATAATGCTGTTTTTAAAAGAGTTTGCTGTTACTGCTTATGCCCAATTTACACAGCATGCTGAAGCAGGGCAGAAGCAGTGCATCACAACAACTTGAGCTGCGAGTGACGCTTGTGCTCTTGCACCAGCAGCGTTTCAGCTACAGAAACTGCAGTGCGCTTTGCTGAAATGGTTTCTGGTTCCACACCAAATATTACCAAAACAAACCAAAAATTACAAAATTGTTATCGTGAGTGTGCTGTTGAGGAGTTTTGTTAACTTAATCGTCATGTACTAACATTTACATAATGGGGAGGGGCAAATGTACAATTCACGTGTAACTGAAAACTCAACACACTGTATGCTATTGCCAACTTATTTTCTGGAATCATTGAGACTGAACGCTGCTGTTTGGACTGCGTGTGACTTGATATCGAGCATGATCAACGCTTCTTTATGAAATGGGTAAGTAGTTCACCTCAATATTTTGTTGTTTATTGTAGATGAAGCATCGTTTGTATTGATCAATAGGTCTTGGAGGAATGCTTGATCTTATATTCTATATAAAGAGACTTATTGTACTATTGATCACCTAGAAATAATTTAATTCGCTTTAATGACTGTTTGCATTTTCTGGTAATAGTGACATTTTAATAGAAATACTTCAATTTCTGTTGTTTTGTATTTAGTACAAGTCGTGGACAGAAGAAATGCCATCACGCTTCATCTTTTGCTTAGAAGTTTACGGAGAAGAACAAGAAGAATTTGGGTTCATCCAGTCAACCAGCGCAGGAGAGAGTTTGGTGCTTTTTACCATCTCGTTGCTGAACTGCGCTTCGACAATGACCGACACTTGAAATATTTCAGGATGACTGCAGAGCAAATGGACAATCTTCTTTCTCTGGTTGGTGCTGACCAACCAGAAGACAAACCACAAATTATCAGGCAGCCATCGAACCCAAACAGCGGCTTGCGATTACACTGAGGTAACGACAATAGTTTTTATTAACTATTTAGAAACCTATTGTGTACTGTAAACAATTATCTAAGGTACTGTTAGTGTATACTGTAGTGTACTTTGCAAGGTTGTCTCTGAATTTAAACCTACATCTACTTACTAAATTCCAAAGAAATAAGATAAGCAATTTTAATCAAACAAGAAAGTTTATTAGGAACAATTACATTTTTTATTTTTTTCCAAACTAGAAGTGTATGCACAAACATTACCAAATAGCCATGCAGATATTACTTTGTTATTTACATATACATTTACATAAAATAAAAGAAAATCACACAATATGAACAAATATGATACTACTAATAAAAAGACAAACACAATGCTATAAAGATAGACAAATGCAAACTAAATAAAAAAAGAAAAAGGTCTACTTATCAGAACTGGTGATAGACAGGTGAGGAATGGTGTTCTGTTGATTCTCCCTGTTGTTGGTAAGATGTTGTTGGGGGATGTGTCATTTGATGTAGATGATGTGTGCGGTGGCGCTCACTCTAGCCTTCATGGTAGGAGGGTGTGGGGTGGTACTGTTGAAATTCTGATGTTTGTGGGCAACGGCTGCTTGTACTTGACAAAACTGTTGGTGCTGTTGAGTGTTGCTGTCTCAGATTTTCTTCTTCCAATTGTAAGTCTGACAAATAGTTGAGGATATAAATTTGAGCCCTGGTTTGGTTTCTTGGATGCAGCCTGTTTAATTTAGACACTAAACTCAGGGCAAAGTAATATATCTCACCCTCCTGTCTGGGGACACATGGTGGGGATGAAGTGGTAGGTTGTGTTATAATGTCCAAAAGCTGTTGCTCTGCTGCAGTGGGTAAAACAGTTCTCCTCCTTTTCTGTCTCGGCTGCTGACTTTCATTCATTAGAGCTTGCATTCTTGGATGTGGGGTGGGGCTGGGAGTGTCAGATTTCTGAGCTGATAACGGTGATATGAGAGCGCCAGATCTTGGAGTTGTTAATGGTGGTGTGGGGATGGCAGATCTCTGACCAGCTGAGGGAGTGGGGGTTGCAGACCTTTTGACAGTACAGAATGCAGATGGTGGACTTGACAGTCCTGATAGCTCAGGCTCCAAATCTTACTAAGTCACAGTCATATCTAAAGCTTCCTCCTCTGGCTGAAGAGTGTTTCTGGAACTAAAATAAATACTACAGCTGTTATTTTTATAGTTTTGCTGAATTGGATCTTGTTCAGAATCTTTTATTACTTCTTTAAATGCAAATTCAGAATACTTTGTTATAACTGTACATTTATTGTTGTCTTGACTTTGATTATTGGCTATGTTATGCTGTTAACAAAAGTTATATAGCATATTTACTTTCTGGCTTGCATATGGGGTAGCAGGAAAGACATTAATTTTTCATATCTCCGTTCCTTGATGGTTCCACCAGCAGAACCACTAGGCAGTTTTTTGCTTCCTGTTTCTAACAAATACATCCTGAAAAATCTTCCACCTCTGCTTGCATTCACTCACTGTAAAAGGAAACAATCAAAAAACAAATTGTAACAACCAAACAATTCTCTATGTCTTCCACAGATTCCTAGGTACAGGGAAAAGCTTCACTAGCCTGGCATTTCAGTATCGGCTTGGGATATGCACCGTAAGTCAGTCTGTCCACATGACTTGTAGGGCAATTGAGAGGAAAATTATGACAACACAGTTCCCTCCTCCAACTGAAGACATGTGGAGAGACATTGCCATTCTGGAAGCGTGTTTTTCAGTTATAAGAGAACATTCTCTATTGTCCTCTTAGCACTGACAGATGCAAACTACAGATTCAGATTTATCAAGGTGGGTGACTTTGGAAGATCAAATGATGGTGGAGTCTACAGTACCTCTGCTTTTGGGAGAGGCATGGAAGACAAAACTTTGTCTGTGCCTGCAGACAGCCCTTTCCCAGGATCAGGTATTCAAGGTCCAATGCCATACACAATCGTAGGGGATGCAGCATTTCCCCTAAAGAAGTATTTGATGAGACCGTTTCCTGGGAACAACATTCCACGATGGAGAAGAATTTTCAGTTACAGACTGTCTCGGGCCAGAATGGTTGTTGAATGTGCTTTTGCCATTCTGTCTGCCAGATGGAGGGTTCTGCATACAACAACCAACTGTTGCCTTGGCCACTTGCATCCTGCATAATTACCTCCTAACCCCATTGCAAAACCAAAGATGGCTAGAAGAGGCAGAAGAAAGAGGGGAAGTGCTACCAAATGTTACAAACATGGGTGGGAACAGGGGATGCAGAGAGGCATATGAAGTGCGTGAGAAGCTTTGCACATTTTTTGGCTCCCCTGAAGGCATTGAAGTGTCCTGGCAAGACCATATGGCATAGGGCTTGTTGGCAACTGTGTAGTAAACATTCATGGGAACTCAGTGGTCATCCGTACATTGAATATACAATGTATTACATTGTAATACAGTATACTTTGAAAATATTTTAGGCTTTTACCACCTTTTTCATTTTAATATGCTTGCTAGTTATTTTGAATAATTGTTATGTATAATTTTTAATATGCTTGCTAGATATTTTGTATAATTATGTAAGTATTGTAAATAAATGCTTTAATGGTATCACCTGATTTTAAATGTATTGTTATAAGGTTATGAATTGATTCAAGGTAATAATAGAATTGTTTTACTTTAATGGCAGCCAACATAAGAGTTATGCGCTCCATACAAACATTCACATTCCAAAAATATTAAACATTAACCTAATAAAACACAATTTAACCCCCCACATCAACATAAATGGCTGGCTGAGTTGGTACTAAAATAGGCCACTTTTTAACTTTTAAGAGTTATTTTGATGGTTCCTTTAATTTAAAAAGGGCCAAACAACAGTGAAAGCATGGATTTGACATATACACTCATGCAAATGAAATTACAACTGTTATTTGCCCTAAATGACAAATAACACAAACATAAATTTAAGTTAAATAATCACTTAAGGATTGAGGATTGTACATATGAGGATTGTACCTAAAAATACTCAACAGAGAGATAATAAAATCGGTCTGAAAGGTGCACGCATACACAGGGATCTTCCTAGAATGGTAACATTTTGATCAAGTTTTCCTAAGGTAAGTTGCACTTTGTTTAGTCCACGTTAATGATATGTAAAGTTCTTATTCTAGTAGCCTACAGACAAATTAACGACTCAGTCTCTCATCCCACCACATATACATATTAACACTATAATTACATACATATCTTGTAAATCCATGTAATGACATTACTTGTAATAAATTAAAATACTTTTTTCGGTTACAGTGATGATTTTCTGTACTGATTCACTCGCACGCCTGCCCTGTTTTTTATCGAGCACTAGCATCAAAGGGGTGGATTAGTAGTAAATTAAAACTTACCATCAGCACCAACAGCCAAACTTATAGCATTCCATGCCTTCTTTGCCACAACATCCTTGTACATGTAATGTTGAGGGTCATACAGTATTTGGTGTTTTTCCACCTCCACTATGAGTCGGGTGTCGTCCATTGTGTAGCCTTTCCAAATGTAAAGTTGCAGTTTTCCAAACTCACTGCTTCTGCATCTGATGTAAATGCACTCATTGTTTAACACGCATGGTGAAAAAAATATGCGCTGCTTCTGCTCTGCTTCTGCGTGCGGTGTAAAACAGCCGTTAGACTTTTCAAACTAGCTACTCTAAAAAATAAAAAAAACTCACGGACATTAATTTACTGAAGTAAAAATGTAAATGATAGAAATTGGCTAAGGCTTCCATGCGGCATGATCCATGCGTAAGTACTTCCAGTCCTCACTATGTGTTCCTACTGAAAAGTTTTGACACAAACTCTGTAAAGGGGAGCCATGGCCATATGAGCCATACTGCTGTGCAACTTTTAGCTCAACTACAGGGGTAACGATTGACTGGAGAAAGTCACAAGTGTTACATTCATCATGTCAAACATTACTGAATTTTATTACACGGTTCAACTTGGAGTTTAAAATATGGTTAAAACTAAAGCATCACATACACTTATTGAGGTTTTCTGCAATGTCACAGCTCTCACAATTGTCTTACAGTATCTTAAAAACTGCTATGAGGAAGATATTTAAAGGGATAGTTCACCCCAAAATTGAAAAATTCTCTCATCATTTACTCAACCTTATGCCATCCCAGATGTGTATGACTTTCCTCCTTCTGCTGAATACAAGCAAAGATTTTTAGAAGAGTATTTCAGCTCTTTAGGTCTTCACAATGCAAGTGAATGGGTACTAACATTTTGAAGCTCCAAAATCATATTATGGCAGCATGAAAGTAATCCATAAGACTCCAGTGGTTAAATCGTTGTCTTTATAAGCAATATGATAGGTGTGGGTGAGAAACAGATCAAAAAGTCATTTTTACTATAAATCTCCACTTTAAGTTTCACATTCTTCTTCTTTTGTTTTTGGCAATTCGCATTCTTCGTCCATATCGCCACCTACTGGGCAGGGAGGAGACTTAAAATATTGATCTGTTTCGCACCCGCACCTATCAAATTGCTTCTGAGCCTCTGGAGTCATATGGATTACTTTTACACTGCCTGCTTTTTGGAGCTTCAAAATGTTGGTACGTTCACTTGCATTGTGAGGACCAACAGAGCTGAGATATTGTTCTAAAAATCAATATCAATATCAATATGTTTGTGTTCGGCAGAAGAAATAAATTAATTTACATCTGGGATGGCATGAGGGTGAGTAAATTATGAGAGAATTGTCATTTTTGGGTGAAATACCCCTTTAATGTCAAACTTTAATCAAGAGCTAGCTTCTGTCCTCAGAGAGTCAGTCCAAATTTGCCGGAGACGCAGTGAGGTAAAGCTAGTTTTCAGTGAATGTGCATTCTGGCTGTTTTCTCTCAAAGTGTTATTTGTTGGCAAGAGTCTGGAGTCTGTAATCAGTTTGGCACACACTGAACTAGATTGGGGTGAAACCTATACCTTTAATGAGTCACAATGGCTGAATATGGGGCTTAGTTGTGCAAAAAATTTTCTTTATTGCAAAACCATTTTAATTAAGTAAATTATGCTGTTACTAAAAGAGGGGTGCAAAGTTGGCATTTTGTTCATGTTTAATCAAATTGCACCTCAGGAAAATGCCCTTGATTCACTTTTTGCATATGGTATGATTCATGTAAACAAGTGCTGTCTGTCAAGAAGTTTGCCTCAGAGATGTGTAGCATAGATGAATAAATGGGTTACAGTTATTTATCCTTAATTTAACTAATATTACTTCTAGAGGCATAACAAGGTTAAACAAAAGAGAGGCCTACTTTATTTGGTCAGTCTAATTTTATTGTATTTTTTTCATTGAATTCATTTATTCTGAATATATATATATATATATATATATATATATATATATATATATATTTTTTTTTTTTTTTTTAATTTGAGTTCAAAACATCTGTGTAAAAATTTTTTAATGCTGAGTTGATAACTGATTATGCTGAGTCATACACACACACACACACACACACACACAATACAACAGATTGCATATTTCTAAAGAAATAAGAGTCTGCACATGTATATTTTTATGTTTAAGCAGTTTATTTCCAAATGTAAATACTGCGACAATGTTTTCACTGGATTTAATGCCTATGATTGATTGAGAGTGACACATGATGTCTCTGTATTAGTTTATTTTATGATTTAAAGAAAAAATAAATTTACATTGTTGTTTGGCCTAAAACAGGTAGGGTTTTTGAGTATGGATGAAGAGGATTAGTGTGTAAAATGATGGCGAGCCCCCATGGATCTGGATTCTGACATTCTGATGTGTGTGGAGTCCATTCTGGATATTTCCCTTTCCATAACCTGGAGCTGGACTATTTTTTTCAAAATTGTACACCCTTTGAACAGAACTCAGTACTCATTGGAACACCAAAGGATCTTCACTGCGCCTTGCTTGTGTGGTAGGACTGAAGATTTTAACTAAGTTTAACCAGGATTTGGAAAAAAGAGACAAAAGTTGAAGAGACAAAAGTCTTATTCTCTTCTCACAATTACATTGTTGTGTGATTTGATATACTGATGTGATTGATGAGTATGCAAATACTTGTTAATTTATTTTTTTTTAATCTGATATTTCAGGGTGCACCCAGGGTTTGATCATTTGTACTGCCTGTACAATTGAATGTTGTATATTTATTTGTTGTATTTTTTTTTGCTTGTTTATTTGTTTTATTGTTTTCTACTTTTCCTATAAAAAGAAAGTTGAATAGGTCTTCCTAAATTTCATATTCAATATAAGCTGGAATAAATATCAAACTCACCTCTCCTGATTCTTTATTTGCACATCCTCAGGCTCAGTAGACGAACCTATACTGGTCCATATATTTTAACAGCTCTAGTTGTACGCACATTCCCATGTGTTTGCTTATAAGTGCTACAGATGCCCCGAAGGAGAACAATGAATATGTCTATTTGTAGGGAAGATCTGTGTTTGTGGTCTGTTTCCGTTATAAATGGAAATGCTAGTTGCACTATAACTAACAAAATTGTGACGTGAAGATGCCAGACATTAGCTCTGTCCCAAAACGTAGTGAGCTGCTATGCTGTTTATAGCCTACATAGGCAGCTACCTTCTAAAGGGTGTGCTGAGCCTTTCAAAGTATACTCTTTTGACTGTGAGCTCACATAGACGCATTCAATGCATCCGCACTACAACTGCTTTGTGATAATGTTTTAGCACAGTCAGTGGCTTTTGGATGTGGCAATAAGCGTGGATTGTTCGCGTGTCTAGAAAAACTAGACTGCACTCGAACAGTCCGCGTGTACTGTGCTGATAACAACATTTGTGTCAAGTGCACTGTGCGCAAAATGTGCTGGCTCATGGAAAATCAAAGTATACTTTGGTCTTAAGGCATTCTAACTGAAATGAAACCTCATTAGTGAAAGATTAGAGATGCACTTTTCTTGCAGTCGAGTCTCACGTGTTTGCCGCAGTTTCAATTGCAATATAATTATTATATTGTGATGTATAACGATATATTGAATTGTGAGATATGGATCGTGAAACATATAGTATTGTGAGGTGCTGCACGATACCCAGCCATATTTACGAACAGTGGACCAGGGCCGGTTTGGTTGCGTGACTTTCACTTGACATCCCCATAGAAGAACGCTACTTTCATTACATGTTGCCATATAAAAGTACCATAAACATATTACAGGGACAAGCTGTGGGACTAGCCTAAGTGCCTTTCTCAAGGTCACAATGGTGATTGCTCATGTCTTGTCCCTTGCAGGAATCAAACCAGCAACCTTCCATTGTTTGAAGTTTTGGAAGAAGAAAAATGTTTAAGCATCTCTCTCTCTCTCTTTCCAGCTATGTGCCTCGTGAGTTTGTGAATAATGCACAGTGATGGTGCCTTCTCAGACCCACGTGATGCTCAAGTGGCAAGAGCACCTCAACAGCTCCTGGGCGGCAGAGGACAGCATTCAGACCGCCACTCGGCATGAAGCTGCTGCTCTCTATGCAAAACTACTCTACAACAAGGAGGTGGTGGGCTTGGCGCAGCCAGTACAGGACTTAATGGGTCCACGCTTGCCCGACTTCCAGTATGAATCGAGTGCTGAGGAGGAAAAAGAGGAATATCTGTCCGCACTGCTCCACAGTCAGCGATGCCTGGCCAACCGCATGCTGGCACGGACCCCGTTTGCCCTATCTCTGCACCACAGGCTGGTGGTCCTACAAAGAGTGTTCTACGCACTCCATAGCAAGTATCACGACCGATTCCGGGCACCGCTGCCTCCCCAACCATCATCATCCAATGCAGAAGGGGGTGCTCTTGAGTCTGTTTCAGATCCATGGCCAACAAGCAGTTCATGTTCAAAGTCAGGAACGGATGTTCTTATAGAGATGGGTGTCCGAACTGGGTTGAGTCTACTCTTTGCCCTACTGAGGCAGAGTTGGCAACGTGGGCGTCTTGAAAATCCGCCAGACGTCGCTCTGTGCAATGAGGTACTGGCTACTGCGTCATCCGTCCTGGCAGCCCTGCCTCCCCTCTCCTTGGCCAACGAGAACAAGATCCCAGCCGTAGGGCTTGACTGCCTTGCCCAAGTTGGAGACTTCTTGAAGAAGACTGCAGTCAGCGGGTCTGGGGCAGATCAAGCGGGTCGGAGGCTTGCCCTGGAGCTCCTGCTCTCGCTAGCGCTACAAAGAGGATCCTTGCGCTTCCTTCTTGAGTGGGTAGAGGTGGCGTTGGCTGCTTCGGCTTCCTCTACATCTTCTGAAACTGTTGGGGTGGGCTGCGAGCTAATTCATCAGACCCTGCAACAGATGCGCCAGCACATGGTGTGTTACTAAGCCCTGCAGTTGACCCTAGCGGTCATGCTAATAGCATGAGTGGAGTAATGTACATTAATGCTAACTGTTAATGTGTGCTTAAATCGAAAGCCGTGCCTATTTCACACAGTGAGAGTATAGAGTTACAGGGCTGAGGCAAGGTTAAAACTCCTCCATTTGTTCATCCTTTTCTCAGTATTTCAGTCTTGTGGACGCTACTTAAAAACCGGTGTTTGCTAAAATACATGCTACTCCTAATTTAAAGTTCAAATACATTTGAGTTCATATTGTGATAAAGTGGTTAACTACACTACAAGATACTAACAAAAAGCTTACTACATTGAAGCTATTTAAGGAGCAATATGTTTGAAAATATATATCACTACAGTATGTACAGCTTATGGCAATATACAGCATGTAGCATCAGATTAAAAACATCTTTAAAAAATATATTTAACCAGCCTAAGCTGGTTTGCTGGTCTTAGTTTGTTTAAGATGGTCTAGCTGCTCTCCCAGTATGGCCAAGTATGGTCTCCTAGCTTGACTAACTGACAAGTGCCCAAAACCCCTCTAAAACCAGCAAACAGACCATTGACCAGGCTTGGAGACCATCCAAAACCAAATCCAAATTTTTTTGCTCAAAACATTGAGGGTTTTTAAAATAAATGATTCTCAGTTAGTGGAACAACAGATAAATATATGCTTAATAAAAATATATATATACAAATAAAAAACTGGAATATAACTGGCTTGAAAACATAGTGATGAACAGCAGCTTTTAGCTAAATATTTTGCTATAAAAAAGATGCAATATGCCGCACAGGGACTTCTGTACTGAGACTCGAATCAGTGAACCGTTTATTTTTAAACTGCTTCATTAACAGGAATATTCTGAATGAGCCGATTAATTACAACAAATCAGACTTTCTAATGCTTAAGAGAGAATGAGGATGTTTGAGGAGAGCAGGTTTGATTACCTCAGTTTGCATGGCTGAAAAGCTGTGTACGCAATACAGTGTGACAAAAAATCAGTGATGCAGAGTTTTGTCATACTACGGTCATGCTACTAAAAATTTAGTGAAGTTGGGAGCATCACTAACACTGGTGTTAAAGAAAGTTGCTAATGCTAATTGTAACTGCTAATACATTACTGTCATTATCAATACAGTAGTTTAACAAACACATCTCATATTATTGTGATTTTGGAGAGCAGGAATAGAAGCAATATTTCTCCATGGTCTAAATCAGATTGTGGCTTTAATTTGACCGGGAGCTCTTGGCCCCTTTTCCCAGCTCTGAAAGCCGCCTGAGCTGGGCAAGACCTGCCATGTGCCACACTCTAATTTATTCATGTCTTAATCAGTGAGATATATGTCTCTGCTTCAAGACTTTTGAGCTTGAAGTTCAGCAGCACTTGTTCCCCATACTAAAACAACCATTTATTTATTTATACTCCATCTCCTCCAAAACACAGTTAATTTGTCCTTCGAAATGCTAGCTGGTAAAGCACTTCAGTGGAGTCGTTGTCAAAATCTGTCAACAAGAAATAAAAATTACTCTAGTTTCTTATTACACATTCGTTGGCTTGTAATATTTTATCAAAATGAAGGAACTACTTGCTCCAACTTTTCAGCTGATTTTTAGGCATTGTTTTAGGCTGCTGTTGTAAATAATGCCATAATTTAATGTGGGTTAACATAAATGTAATAAAGGTTAGGGCAATAATAGCAAATAGTGATACATTTGAAAAAGATGAGTTTACATTGGGATATACCGACATGCTCTCGAACTTAAGAGCGTACTTGCACATTATCTAAATATTTAATCACAATAACATCGGCTGTCATGCTAATATGTAATTGCGAACCTTTTAGTGACATGTTGCAGATAATCAAGCGCTCTTAAAATGACACCTTCCTGATGAAAGGGCACTCAAATAGTGTGTTGTGGCAACGTACATGTACTATTAGGTTAAAGAAAATCGTTTTTCTCTTGAGCAAGCCATTGTAACATTAGTTAGCCATGTGTTCTCTCTGGAAATGTTTTTGGATGTACTTAATTTGTTGTTTTATATTACAGGCTATTCGTGGTGAATCTGTCAATTCTCAAGTGCTGAAGAAAGATGCTGATGGACTTTGTAGCCTTTCGCACGTTGCTCTCTGCCTCTTTGAAGAGGTGTGTGTTTGTGTTGATGTCCCTTGTGAACAAATCGTCAAGTTGTCTGAGACTATATCAAGCTGTTTTCTTATCTTTGTCTGAGGTGTTTTAAAAAATTCTCAGGTGGAGTGTGAGTGACTTTTGCCTCTATAATTCTCTCTGTTCATAAGTAAACCTTTAATTGTTTGTGTCTGTGTTGTAGATCTGTACCCTGGCCTCTAACTGCCTGTGCTCGTGCAGTGCGGGTTCTTCATTGTCCTCTGGCTCAGAGAGTGATGTGGTCATGGTGCATGTGTGGGGCAGCAACAGTAGCCATCAACTTGCCGAAGGAACATTGGAGAAGATTTTACAGCCCAAACTAGCTCAGGGCTTCAGCGACGCACAAATGGTATATATTACTCAAACCAAACAGTCGAAATAACTGAGTCGTTTTGAAGCTCACATTAGTTCCCCTGTATGGCAGAAATGAGCTAAATTAGTATTTTCATATTACTAAAGTTCTATGAAAAACACTAGGGATGCATGATATATCAGATATAATGTTACTCAGAAATCGTAAACTCGCCCCCGTCCATAGAAAGGCTATTCCATATTGTAGAGTATATCTAAATGCGTTCAGCGGGAGATGCAGATATAAACACAGAGACAACGCGTAACCACGAAAGCCATCCGGGTAGTGCACGTTGATGGGATAACTGACCCCCACTTCAGAAAATAGACTGGAGGGGGGCCCGCTGAACACATTTTATACCGTGCCCAAGAATTCCTAACTGCAGTCCTGCTTATGTCAATGTGATATTTCAGTTTTTTCTTTTGAATAAACTTGCAAAAATCTGGTTTTTGCTTTGTCATTATGGGGTATGGAGTGTAGATTGATGTGAAAAAGATAATAATTTAAAGCATTTTAGCATAAGGCTGCAACATAACAAAATGTGAAGAAAAAAAATGAAGCAGTCTGAATACTTTCTAAATGCACTGTAATTAACTCTCGGTATCTACCAAAATGTCTGTTTTAGCCAAAGCTGATAAAATTATTATTGGATATTAGAATCGACCAAAATTTCTATATCACCCATAACCGATTAAAATGATTATTGGTTCTGTACCGACCAAAATTTAGATATCAGCCATAACTGAAAAAAATAATTACCGGCTATTAGTATCGACCAGAATTTTTAAATCGTCCATAATCAATAAAAATAATTATTGGCTGTTCATATCAAGCAAAATTTCTATATTGGCCAGAATGGCTAAAAATACTTGTCGGCAATCGGTATCAATCAAACTGTCTAGATCGGCCATTATTGATACAAATAATTGTCAGCTATCAATTAAAACCAAACTTTCCATATCAATCAACCAAAATGTCTATAACTGTAGATCTATATTAAAAAGAACAGATTATAAGTTTTATCAAGTTCATTAGTCTGCACTAAAACTGTTTTACTGTAGTAGTTTTAATATAGACATGGCTTTTCATTATTATTGAATAATTATATAATTAATAATTCATTATTATTTTCATTATTATTGAGAAATGCGATTCAGAAAACAGGAGCCACATCTTAATATACATATGTGCCCTTTCACTAATACAGTTTAAACACCCTTGATCATAATTCAATTCTCTCAGCTCTGAATGGTACTCTGGTCTTTCCTTCTGCAGATCGAGGCAGGCCAGTACTGCACATTTTCCGTATCAGCTGACGGTGCAGTGAAGGCCTGTGGGAAGGGGAGTTATGGGCGGTTGGGCCTGGGGGACTCTAATAACCAGTCCATTCCCAAGAAGCTGGTGCTGGAGCCGCCTCGCACCATGAGGAAAGTGTCTTCCTCCAAGGGTTCAGACGGACACACTCTGGCCGTCACGGCGGAGGGAGAGGTGTTCAGCTGGGGAGACGGCGACTACGGCAAACTGGGGCATGGAAACAGCGCCACGCAAAAATACCCAAAGATCATACAAGGCCCTCTGTTAGGAAAGGTGAGAGCAGAGGAGATGGTATTTGAGGTTTAAAAAACCTGTTTATCCTTGGCAAACTTGCATATAATTTGTAGCAAATTTGAAGTAATGTTTGCTTGCCGTTTGCCACAGGGGTTCAGCGGACACTGAGTTTTTCTGAGGGTTTGTATTTAAAAGTGTTTTATTCTGGGAGAAATGTGGACACTTTTTGCACAAGTTTCTGTAGGACTGTCTAATTAAGGGTGTTTCTCTTACAAAAAAAGTTCTGTGGAGGTACCATTGTGCAGGGATGGTGTCAAATGATAATACCTTGATACTTTGAGATATACCATGGTGCTTAATGATTACAGTCATTATTCATATACCATGGTATTTACATGGTACACGGAGGTAAATATTACATTTAGTTTTTTTATATAATTCAATTCATTTAATATCATATCTTTTATTTTATTATATTTATTATTATAGTATAGTATATTATTTTATATAATTATTTATTATAATATAATTTATTTATATTGTATTTATTATACATATATTATATATTTGTTATATTTATTGAATATATTTGGAACATACTGTATTTTGGGTAAACTCGTTTATCTTGGACCAGTAAGCAACCACCCAAAACACCCTAGCAACTGCATAATAATAGCCTGGCAACATCCCATAACACCTATCTCGGTGGCAAGTTTTACACAGCCAAGCACCACCAACATTTTCTTCAAAATGTGTAAAAATCTAGTTTGTATTATGATTGCATTCGTAAAGCTGTGTGTGTTTGTTTTATATGGCAGGTGGTGGTGTGTGTGTCTGCGGGATACAGACACAGTGCTGCAGTGACTAATGATGGAGAGCTGTACACATGGGGGGAAGGTGACTTCGGTCGACTCGGTACATCACTCTCTTCTTACAGATAATGAACATCAATAAACACACACCTGAGACCTCAGTATATGTTTCCATTTATAGTGTTGTCAGTGATATAGAATTCAATATTGATTTATGTGAGGCAGTTTTATATTGTCTGAATGACTGCAGTGCAATATATTTTTTTTAATCCACTGAGAAATAATGAAGTCAACAGGCAACTAATCCAGATTCAAGTACCCCCTTAGATTTTTGACCCATGTGGACTTTGTGTCTTTAATAATTAATTATAAGAAATAAATATGTAATAAATAATAAAAATATTTCTCTCTCTCTCTCTCTCTCTCTGTGTCTGGCATGTAGGTCATAGTGACAGTCACAGTCGTAACGTGCCCACTCTGGTGAAGGATATCAGTGGGGTGGGTCAGGTGGCCTGTGGCAGCTCTCATACCATTGCTGTGGCTCAGGACGGCCGAATAGTCTGGTCCTTCGGAGGAGGGGACAACGGTACGCAGATGTATCATATGATGAGGATATTCTACACTTTTGAAGAATCTTATTAAGCCAAATGTATACAAAAGAAGCCTGCATTTATACTATGCAGTGTCTAAATTTAGTTTGTTGTGGAAAAATAAATAAATAAATGTCGCGTAATGGCAAGAATGTCACGTAAATTGGACCGCACTGTTTTTGTTACAGACTTGGGTTGAATGGGGCTGTGAACGTTTGAGTATGTCTACTACATAATACATCAAGCTCCTAATTTCAAAAGTGCAAGGAAAGCCCTGTTTCCATGATACGTCCCCCTATACAAAACTGTCGAGCATATTACTCCCAACATCCCCAGACAAGCCCAAGCCTGTTTATTTAAAACAATACTATTGTGTAATATTTTTTATAAGGATAATATAGAACCAGTTGTTGAAGCAGGTCTTTGAAACAAGTTCTGACACAGCCTCTGGATTTGTCACACCTGCCCTAAATAATTATTGGCCAGATCTTGAATTTAATGATTCTGGTTCAGATTCTGTTTACATTTATCGATTTTGGTTCCTTAACAATTCCATTAATGCTTCTTTTAGTACTTTTGAGGAATTCCCACCATTTAATTTGTCCTAACATTCTACTAAAAGTTTTTGGTGTATTTTGAAATTAAAGTACCATTTATTGCAACAATGAATGGTTCATATGGTTTCATATGTGAATCTTCAACTACACGTTGTCATAAGAACCAGTCAGTAATTACACATTCAGTCCCACAAAGCCCTACATAGACAAACTGTTTACCCATTGGTATGACACTGATTCATGAGTCTTTTTGTCTGATTTGTTAAAAAGAATGGGCTCTTAATTGTCATTTGTTCACAAATCAAACTACACTGGGTTATTGTAGTTTTTATTTATTTTTTTGCTTTAATGTCTATATAATTTTCAATTTAGTTTATTTTTAATTATTTTTCACTCTATAACTGTTAGTTTTAGTTTTTTCACAGTCTTCTAGTTTCAGTTTAGTTTTTAGTTTTTATTTTAGTTTTAGTATTTCATGGCTGCATTAACTGATATCATGTAAATATATTTAACAGTGCTAAATTTTTCATGGCTTTCTAGTTTTATTGCTATCTAATGGCATTTTTGTTTAATGAAGGCAGGTTCTAAAAGTTTCAAATTATATAATATACCATGTATAAAACTAAAACTAAAATTAATTTGAGGTCATTTTTATTTTTCATTATGAAAATGTATTTTAGATGAGTTTCAGTTTTTATTTTTATTTCAGTTAACAAAGGTTTTTTTTATTTTTTATTTATTTACGATAATAACACTGTTGCATTCTATGTTTATTGTTGTTGTGTTCAACCAGTGAGCCAAACACAATATTTCGATGTGTTTTGCTATTCTTTCTCATATAGTCAATTCAGTTCCATCCACATTGGTTGAGATGTTTAAGAACCGCCAATGAAAACTTAACACCATAAAAGTCTTTTATTTAAACCTGGAAGTGGTTCTGAAAAAGAACCCAGTGAATTGTGTTTTTGTATTACAGGTAAACTGGGACATGGGGACACAAATCGTGTGTACAGACCTAAAGTGATAGAAGCCCTGCATGGATTTATTATCAGGAAAGTTTGTGCAGGGAGCCAATCATCACTGGCTTTGACATCTGCTGGTCAGGTATATACACAAACACACTTGCTGTCAACCTCAGACGCACTTGAGAATGAGTGTATATGCTAATGCAACTACATCTGTCCTACAAATATTAACTTAGACATTAAATATGCTCAGTTTTACTCTCATAAAAATTCTAATGTCACTATGTTACCCTGTGTGTGTGTGTCTGTGTGTGTGTGTGTGTGTGTGTGTGTGTGTGTTGCAGGTGTTTGCATGGGGCTGTGGCTCATGTCTGGGTTGTGGTTCATCTGAAACCACATCACTCAGACCTCGATTGATCGAGGAGCTCAGCATTACTAAAATCATTGACATTTCCTGTGGAGACAGTCACTGTCTCGCCCTGTCCCATGGTGAGAAAGATGGAGAAATAGAGAGGACAAGTTATTTATGTAGTCATACTACCATATTGAAAGCATGAAAACCAAAAACTGTAGGAACAATATTAAACGTTCCTACAGTTTTTGTTTTAATGCTTTCACTATGATTTATTATACACTGATTGGCCCCAGTAAGTATTCAGACACTTAAGATACATGAATGTCATTGCATTAGATAACAAAATATCAAACCAAGTGATATTTATTTTAAGGAAAGATATAACATGCATAGTTCTTTTAGCAAAACATTTCACAAAAATAATTTTGTTAGGTTTTAAATTGTATAATAAAAAATGGTGTTGGATGTAATCTATTTAATTTAATTACTATTTTAGTACAAAAAGTAGTGTAGTGCATTGCATTTCAACATTTTGTAATCAGATTACAGTTACAGACTTTGGAGTTAATTGCTTTTAATTACTTGGGTTACACGTATTTCTAAAATAATGTTATATATGTAGAATACATTTAAAACATAAGTTGCGTAAATTTATACATCTGTTTGCATTTTGTGACATCTGAAGGGTGTGCGCTACCTGACGAGTCAGTGACAAGGAGGAAATATATTTACTTTATTTTGAAAATTATTGATTGGAAAAACAAAAACTTTTCTGTGAAGTGTTTTAGAAAGTAACTTAAAACTAACTAGTAATGTGATTACTTTTGATAAGTCATCTAATTAAAATTTAGAGAAGTAATACTTAGTAATTTATATTGAATTCATTTTTTTAAGTAACTTTCCCAACACTGGATAAAATAATAAATATTTTTATAAATATATATATATATATATATATATATATATATATATATATATATATATATATATACACAGTTGTGCTCAAAAGTTTGCATACCCTGGCAGAAATCAACTGGCTTTGATTTTGAAAATATGACTGATCATGCAAAAAATGGAACTTTATAAAGATGGAAAAATCTATAAAAATATATCCAAAGCCTTGAAAATGCCAGTCAGTACTGTTCAATCACTTATTAAGAAGTGGAAAATTCGGGGATCTCTTGATACCAAGCCAAGGTCAGGTAAACCAAGAAAGATTTCAGCCACAACTGCCAGAAGAATTGTTCGGGATACGAACAAAAACCCACAGGTAACCTCAGGAGAAATACAAGCTGCTCTGGAAAAAGATGGTGTGGTTGTTTCAAGGAGCATAATACTTCTTGACCCCTCTCCAAACAGCGCTTATGGTTGTGACCATAAAGCTCTATTTTGGTCTTGTCACTCCAAATTACAGTGTGCCAGAAGCTGTGAGGCGTGTCAAGGTGTTGTCGGGCATATTGTAACCGGGCTTTTTTGTGGCATTATCCTCTTTCTGGCAACTCGACCATGCAGCTAATTTTGTTCAAATATCGTTGTATTGTGCTCCTTGAAACAACCACACCATCTTTTTCCAGAGCAGCCTGTATTTCTCATGAGGGTTTTTCTTTGTATCCTGAACAATTCTTCTGGTAGTTGTGGCTGAAATCTTTCTTGGTCTACCTGACCTTGGCTTGGTATCAAGAGATCCCCAGATTTTCCACTTCTTAATAAGTGATTGAACAGTACTGACTGGCATTTTCAAGGCTTTGGATATCTTTTTATATCCTTTTCCATCTTTATAAAGTTCCATTACCTTGTTACGCAAGTCTTTTGACAGTTCTTTTCTGCTCCCCGTGGCTCAGTATCTAGCCTGCTCAGTGCATCCACGTGAGAACTAACAAACTCATTGAATATTTATACACAGACACTAATTGCAATTTAAAAAGCCACAGGTGTGGGAAATTAACCTTTAATTGCCATTTAAACCTGTGTGTCACCTTGTGTATCTGTAACAAGGCCAAACATTCAAGGGTATGTAAACTTTTGATCAGGGCCATTTGGGTGATTTCTGTTACCATTATGATTTAAAAAGGAGCCAAACAACTATGTGATAATAAATGGCTTCTTATGATCACTATCCTTAAATAAAAGACAGGTTTTTTTGCATGATCAGTCATATTTTCAAAATCAGTGCCAAAATGTTACAATTTCTGCCAGGGAATGCAAACTTTTGAGTACAACTGTGTATATATATATATATATATATATTTATAAAAATTAACACAATCTATTTGGACACTTTTTGGTTGTCAAACGTTAAAGGGAACGTTCATAGTTAATGTGATGAACATCATCCAATGTGATGAACTACACCTGTGGTAACTCGGCTTGGACACCCGTGTAAACTTAAGGGGAAATGACTTAATACATCCACTTAAAACCACACTGAGACCAGTTACAAAAATGCCTTTTTTGGGCACTGTATAGCTCAAAATGGAGCTGCTTTCACTTTGTACCACTTTATATTCAGAATTCAGACTTGCAGGAATCTCAGTTGTGTGTTGTCATTTTGTTTGTTATTCCATGAAAATAGTTGAATATTTCCATTTTGTGTCACAGAAAATGAGGTGTTTGCTTGGGGCAACAATGCCATGGGGCAATGTGGGCAGGGCCACACCTCAACGCCAGTCACCAAACCCAAGAAGGTGATTGGTTTAGAAGGGGTGTCAATACAGCAGATCACTGCAGGCACCTCCCACAGCCTAGCCTGGACAGCAGTCCCTACAGACAGGTGAGGAAAGAGGGGAAGAAGTATATATTTTTATAAAGACATGAGGGTGATGACTATTTTCTTTTTTGAGTGAGCTATCCCTTTAAGAGATGAGAGAGTAGATTAGAGTACTCTTGTGTTGTAATGAGTGGTTTGGTGCCAACAACAATCTCTCATTTGTTATGCAAACCAAAACCCATATTTTTCCACCCGGAGTGAGTGCAGTAATATAATTGTGCATTAATCTGCACTAATGCATTAATGTAATAGCATTTACATGTTCCATTGTTTAGAGCTGTTTAGTTTGCACTGTATATTGTAACACTAATGAGTGTGAATTTTGTGTGGGTCTTTGTGTGTTTGGCAGGCAGCTGGTGGCTTGGCACAGGCCGTTTTGTGTCGATCTGGAGGAGAGCACATTTACATACCTGCGTAGTTTCCTGGAACGCTACTGTGACAGCATCAGTGGTGACACACCGCCCGCCCCTTTCCATTCTCAGAGGTACAAAACCCACTTGCTATCCTATTGATTGTAATTTTACCAGTTACCATCTATCTATCCATCCATCCATCCATCCATCCATCCATGCATCTCTGTCTGTCTTATCCATCTATCCATCCATCCATCCATCCGTCTGGCTCATCCATCCATCCATCCATCCCCTGTAGATTTCAAGCTTTAAGATTACGGAAGAGCTGTCATGTGGATTATATAAGAATGTCTCTGCTGATGCTGAATCTAGTAAATGATGCATGGTTAACCTTAAGGTCAGAACATTTATTTCTTTGTGGCATTATCTCTAAATGCAGAGACAATATGTTGAGTATCTCAAAGGAATATTCCCAGTTAAATACTACAACTTAATCCAGCATCTGTTACAGAAATTAATTTCCCTAAATTTGTAAAATATATTGTAAAAGGGTTTATAGTAATGCACTTAGAATGGTAGTCTTTCAGAAACATTTAAAACATTATAATTGTCTTGAAAGTGTAGCCATAATACTTAATCATTATACGTGTAACAAGGTTAAATGCTTACATATTTAAGGAGCGGTTATGCCCCGAAGAAATACTGTAATGTTAATTTGTCACAATATAGGTAAGAAATAACTTAATTAAGAACTACTACATAATTTAGAAACATAAGACACAGTTCACACATGACAAAGGACTTTAGACAGCTTTGCTAAAAAACAGTTTTTTCCAAGTTTAATATTTTCAGTGAGAGCATTTCATAGGGCTTGCACTTTCGAACGCTGTTTTAGCATGAGACTAGTGTGCTAGACTCGATAGCATGCCACAGTCTAGTGTTAATAGATCTTAAGGTGTTTATAACCTGGTTTATTTAAAGGGATAGTTACCCAAAAATGAAAAATCTGTCATCATTCACTCACCCTCTTGTTGTCTCAATCTCATATGACTTTTTCTGCGGAACACGAAAGTAGATGTGAGGCAGAATATTAGCCTCAGTCATCATTCACTTTCATTGTATGGAGAAAAGCATGCAATGAAAGGTAATGGTGACATAGACTAACATACTGTCTAACATCATCTTTTTTGTACCATGGAAGACACAAAGTCATAAGGGTTTGGAACAGCATGAGGGTGAGTAAGATGACAGAATTTTCATTTTGGGTGAACTATCCCTTTGATACTCACCTAATGTTGCAATTTTCAGAAAATCTTGAGGCTGTAAAAGGTACAAAATGTGTAAAGGACAAAAACGTATCTGACGGGTCTACTAACTGGTTAAATATCACTTTCTTACTACTAAAATAATTCCTCATTAAATCTATGTAATTTCAACATCTTCATAGGGTGTCACAGTGTCGGCTGGTAAAAGACAGCAGGGGTGTGATACACAAACACTCACACACATACACCCACAGGGTTTACTGGCACAGGCCCACCAGCATAAACATACCCATAGGCGAGGGGTCAGGGCAGCATATGGCACTCAGTAAAGGTCATTCCAGACTTCGCCTCTTTAAACTCTCTCTCTTTCTCTTTCTCTCTTTTTGTTTTTTGTTTTTTTTCTCCAGGGAACATCATCAGTTTGTGCTGTCGTGTATGAAACTCTTGTCCATCCACCTGTCTCTGGCCCATGCAGGTGGAACAGGGGCCACAGTGCTGGGTGCTCAGGGCCGGCCCCTCAGGAACCTACTCTTCAGACTCATCGATTCCAGTGTACCAGACTCCATACAACAGGTCTGGCATGTTATATTGGCATTTAATTTGTTTACTTTTTTAACCAAGAATCATTGTGAAATTCTGTTTTTAAGCATGAACGCAAAGATTCTTGCACAGATTAAAATGGATTTTATATTTTATTATCGATATTTATTTTGATTTTTAAAGAATTTCTTGGTAATTTCTCATTCGCGCAATTTGTCCTGATTTGGAATTGGGAACATTTACTGTATAACACATATATTAATTAAATAATTAAAAATGTAATAATAATAATATAAATAATAAAATGATTTATTATTAATAATATTTATATTATTAACATTGAAAATTAATTATCAAAGTGCTAATTGATTAAATGATTATATGTTTATAAAAACAATGAATGAATAATATTATAATATTTCCAATTAACATTTTTTATTGATTCCAACACATGAAATAGAAAAGCAAAACATAAATGCACAGAATCAACATTTAACCCCCATTATTCCCAATCCCACTCTAACCCCCAATAAACATCCCTGTGGATAATATTATAATATTAATATTATTAATATAAATAATTATGTTTTAATTGTATCATTAATTAATAGAAATAATTATTAGTTATCAAAAAACATTTTTAAAAAATAATGTTAGTTGTACCTAACATTTGATAGTAAATAAAACTAATAAGCAATTCCATGGAAATGTCAACCATGCCATGGAATAAAGTTTTAAGAAAAGGAAGAAAACCCCTTTTAAATTGTCCATTTAGTTCTATATTTTACTGCATTATAGTGCTATAATGGAATTTTGAAAGAAATTGCATTGTTTATCCACCTCACGTAAGGTGTGCACCATTTCTAAAACAACATTTTCAACCAGCCATATTTCATGGTTGCAAAAGAGAGATCAAAGGACTCTTTATTTTCACTTTATTTTAATAATAATAATTTTCCAGAAAGACAAGATGTATTAGAAATATATACACTCACTGTCATAACAACACTTCTTTTTTTAAATGATAAGAGCAACATTTATGAGGTCACTGCGTTTCAGTGCTGTGTCACGTCCGTAACGTTTTAGAGGTTAAGTTTATATCACTAAAACAATATTCATGTAAATAAGTTTATACTTTCTGTACAAAGCAAGCTTACGTATGTTGATGGTCTCCCTGCTTTACTTTAAACACTCATAATAATGAGTTTACCATGTTTTCCAATATTTTCCATGATGATTCTGATTGATCGTTGACTTGCTTTGATCTGTGACATGTTTCAAGCTTGCTGCATCTAAAGCCAACATTTGGGAAGAGATCATTTTGAAACACTTTGTGATTTGAATTGTAACATGATAAACACTGGATCATCTCATATTGCTGCGCTGCTCTGCGTGTGCCCCACTTAGCCACTAGTGGGCTTTAGCAGAGACGGGGCACTTCTAATAAAATGAATGGGAGAAATTGGAATGCCCAAAGGCCAACAGATATAGAAAAGTCCCGCCTTACAGGTAAATGAACAAATCACTTTTTAGAGACACACATTGCCTATCAATCAACTCGAGAATGCGCATTATCTGGTATCCATAGAAATAGCTGCCCAGCCTGCCCAGGAGCCACTGTTGGGCAAGCTACTCAAAAAATTTAGCTAGCTAAGCTACCAACTACTCAACAGAAAACTTAGTTAAGCTAAGCTAAAAGCTACACTTCAGAGAAAGTTGCAATTTACACTACAAGCTACATGCCAAAAGTAGCTTGCTACATTTAAGCTACTTCATTTTGTTTTCAACCGCAGATGCACGGAGCATACTGTCATAGACAAAGCATCTAAATGATATATTCACATGACGTTTATCAAAGCCATGTTACAGTATATTACAGTTAAGTGCAATACAGTATACAAGTATACAGTATGGTGCAAAACATGTGTGTACAAAAAAAACAAACATGTAAATTAATATTTAGACATGCTACTACCTATACAAACCCATGTGTTCAGTAAGAAAAATCACTATTTTTACATTTTATTTTTCATATTTATAGTACTACCTCGACAAACCCATACCCATTTAAACTATTTTATTTGCACATTCCTGTATAAAAACTCTGCTTACATACAGTATACTATTCATCTTATCCTGTAATTCTGTGTCTAGCAGTTGTATTTGTGTATGTACTGGAAGCTTTTGATAAGAGGCCAAATTCCTTGTGTGTGTGGTAGCACATCTGGGCAATAACAATGTGATTTCTGATAGTATCAGAGAGTAATACCATGGTAACGCTAATTAAACTGTGTTTTTCTGTGTTTGGGTTTAGGCGGTAATGAGCACACTGTCCATCGGAGCATCTCTGTTGCTGCCACCTCTCAGAGAGAGAACAGAGCTGCTGCACTCTCTGTTACCTCAGGGACCAGAGAGCTGGGAGAGCCTCTCTAAAGGACAGGTACACACATACTAATGCACACTCATGGTTTTTAAGTAGGGAGATATACTTCCATTTGTTAGGTTTATAGTCCCAATGTTTATTTAAATATACATTATGTAAAATGTTTGTAAAAAAGAAATTCAAAAAAATAAAGTTGAAATTAAATATAAATTAAGGCTTTTGATTTAATGTGTTAAGCGTGATTATATTTAAAAAATGAGGCGTTAAAAAAATTTACGCAATTAATCATGTCCCCGGACTGAGCAATTCAAGCTTGAGGTATCACCTGTTTTCAGCAGGGGGCAGTAAGCAAAACTCCAGCTGTATTGGCAATGCTCAGCTGTACAGACAACAAAACACACTCAGTTTATGACATAACGCAACCAAAGTAAGACGCTTCAGAAGCGTCTGTCTGACGCATGTGTATCTATCTATCTACTACAGATTGACAAATTCAATTGCGAAGTGTGGATTGTAATCCAATAATAGGCTTATGGTCAATAATATGGAAATAAACAATTTATTGCATTCTAAAGCCACTTTTTGGATCGTCTTATGAATGCTTTACCTGTATGCCACAATAATGTAATTCATGTTAATTATCTGAATTATAATATTAATAATATTTATATTTGTATAATTATTTAATAATTATATATTGAATTATTGTTATTTGAGGGCCTTTCTCAGTAAATATTTATATGATTAATTGCGATTAATTTTATAATTAATCGGCATATAATTTAATTAATTAGTTTAAAAAGTGTAATCGATTGACAGCCCTAATATAATAAATGATATAAATTATTTTTCTTACCGTTTACTTACTTATTACTACTGATAAACCCTATCCAAAACCCTAACCCTACCTCTAAAAGAAAACATTTAGCATTTTTAGCATAAAGATTAATAATAGTATTTTATATAACATTTTTCACCAATTTTGCTTCAAAAGCATGTGCTTGGTGTTCTTAGATCTGTAATGTCCTTACAGACACTCTTAAGTGTACTTAGTCTCTTAAACATACACATTCTCAATCTCGCTTAGTTGTCTACCCACTGTCATCTCCCCATTTTCAGCGTCTTCAGCTGGACATGGTGCTGAACAGCCTGCAGGAACAGAGTCACGTGGCATCTCTGCTGGGGTACAGCTCACCTGGGGAGCTTAGCGCAGGTCTGGCCCTGCCGCCCACCCCTGACCGGCCCACAGGAAGTGTCAGCTCAAACTCAGAAGCTCCAGACCACCTCCACCTGGCTGAAGTTCTCCTGAAGACCCTGCTGCTCAGCATCGGGTTTTATACGGTTAGTCTGTGACCTCTTGTGAGTTGTTGATGTATACACAATGTAGATGTTCTGCTAAAAAGAAAAATATGAAAATCTTACATTTGAGTTAAGTATATTAAAATGAACCTTACTAAATATGATTTATTGGTAGCCAATCAAGTGGGATGTTTCAGAATATAGGTAATATATAAAATTAAGAAGGACTTTATATTGAATATTTTGTGAAATAAAATTAAAAATAAAACATAAATCATGGGCTGCTTTTGTCTTCTCAATGTTTGTGTTTGTGTAGGAGCGTGCATTTGGGGAACTGGAGAAGAACAGTGATAAACAGCAGTTCAGTCAGTCTCAAAAACAGACGGAGGCTCCGGCACACTTTCATCACCTGCTGTCAGCCCTGCACAGACACCTGCTGGCCCACTGCTACATCCACACCAGCACTGGGGTAAAAATTAGCTCTCATAATCAGAATTCTGAATGATTTTCCTTTCAAACCTGCCCTTATGATACTTGTCTTAGGGTAAGTGGCCAGGGAGGAAATAAATGTAAAGTAAGTGTTAAGATGATATAGAAGCCATTATTTAAAGAAACAATCTACAAGCAATGCATCAGCGCTATTTAAGTTAGACCTGATGCTAAAAATAAACTGTAAAATGTAAGCATGGAGTTATTGCAGCTGTTTGTAGTGGTAGTGCTGCCAATGGATTGCAGTTTTAAGAAATAAAATGTAAAGCTGCTTGTCTCTGGAACCCAGAGATGGAGGGGGTCTGCCTAAGCAGTGTTGTGTGTGTGTGCGCGTGCGTGTCTGTGTGTGCGTGTGTAGGATGACAGCAGTGTTGTTCTGCTTCACAAGCACCTGTGTCTGCTGCTGCCGTATGCTGCTGAGACCTTTAGGAGATCTACCATATTGCTGGAGGAGAGCAAACTAGATAAACACGTCATCAACAAACTACACAGTAAGACCATATGTAGACACACTCACATACATGCAGTTCATATTAATTCTATCCATCTTACATCTCTGTCTGTCTTATCCATCCATCCATCCATGTCTGTCTTACCTATCCATCCATCCATGTCTGCCTTATCTATCCATCCATCCATCCATCTAACCATTTCTGTCTGTCTTATTCATCCATCCATCCATCCATCCAACCATTTCTGTCTGTCTGTCTGTCTTATTCATTCATCCATCATCCATCCATGTCTGTCTTATCCATCCATCCATCTGTCCATCCATCTGTCCATCCATCCATCTATGTCTGTCTTTTCCATCCATCCATCTCTGTCTAAGTCATACATTCATCCATCCATCCATTCATCCATTGTTAGTTGTGTTGATTTCATGCCATATAATTAAAGCTTGAGTGTGTTTCTCTGTAGTTGTGCTTTTTGGCTCAATGGCGGGCAGTCTGCTGTGTCAGGTGATATACTCTCTGCTCCTGCTGCCATTGGCTGTCGTTAGGCCCCTCCTTCCTCACTTGCTCACTCTGCTCGAGCACCTCAATGAGCTCAACTGTTACCTGCCCAACACAACACACCTGGAGGACATGGAGCTGGAGGGAACCGCACAGGGTAAATGCCAATTTACACAACAAAACTAAATCTTCAAGGATTTATTAACTGCTAAAACCACATGACTAAAATGTATATCTCAAAATTATAAAATATTTAGGAACACTTTTTCATGCCAGAACTATTTGCACAGAGTTCCATGAAATAATTTAGGGTATCAGGATAAATTGGTTGTCATCCGAACAAGTAAAAAAAAAAGACTTCTGTTGCCTCCAAACACGAACAACTGATGTTTTAGTGTGAATGAGTTAATAGAAATGCATTATTCATATCAAAATCTTGTTATGCATGTTTTTCATGAGGAAAATTCAGGCTTGCTGAATGGCCTTTAGAATGTAAAATCTTCTTTAGAATCATTGCATTCAGTGTCTACCTTGATCAAACATCATCACATGGTACTGTAAATTACAGAAGCATCCGAAACTTCAGAGCCAATCCTGGTGCCAGATTCAGATGACTGGGTGTGGCTTTTGGACTTGGAGAGGTCTGTGGCACTTGCTATTGGCCGATGCCTGGGAGGTATGGTGCAGGGCCTGCCCACTTCCATCCAGGAGAAGACGGCAGAATTCTGGCTGTGTAACCCACTCCTGAGAAACGGGCTGGAGATAGACTTTGAACAGCTGGGTAATAACCTGCCACAAGGGCAGCAGCGTATTGTTTATAAGTTGTTGTATGCACACACACATGTACTTAAACAAGTATTTGTGTGCTTTTTCTGTAGATTGTGTGATGGGTTGGCTAACTGAGGCTGTGTTCATGGGTTGCGGGGATGTGAGGGTAGCAGAACTGTGTCTGTCGGAAGAGAACACAACATTGTTGGAACTCGCCCTTGGCACTCCGCGAGAACCAGCCAGTGCTCTCTGGAGGAAGATGAAGGAGTATGCAGCAAGTAGAGGTAAGAGTGAGTCAGAATTTGATGGGGTTTATAGAATATGAAAAGAGGCAAAAAAAAAGAAAGAAATTTGCAGGAATGCGTTTATTGGTGAAGTGTGTGATTTCTGCACCACTAGCATCACCAAACAGAAAATAGTGACATTAGGTCATTATACAACAATATCTGACCACAGAATGCTGCAATTGTCCAATCAGAATCAAGCATTAAATATTTTTTATAGGGCTGTCAATAGATAATAATTTTTCATCCAATTCAAATATCCAAATAATTGCATATCAATATTTGCTGTGAAAGGTCCCCAACTAAAGGTAATTTAGAATATTCTAATTATAAATATAAAATGTATAAATATAGATAAATATTATAATTCAGATAATTCAAATACATTTCAGCATATATTGTGGCAACTGACATGTAAAGCATTTAGACAATACAAGTGTATTTAAAATTTGAATTAATGTTTGATTTATTTCCATATCATTGAAAATAACCTTGTTATTGGCCTACATCCATATGCTCTATTTTTGTGTCAAACGGGTGCTTTTGGAGCATCTCACTTTGGTTGCGTCGGGTCTCACTAATTTTCAGTGCCTCAAGGCCTAAGTGCTGTGTTTGTAGGACGATGTGCCGAGTTAAACGTAGTTTGAAACTTTGAAAAATGTGTCTCGAGATCCCAGCTCGGTCCAGCTGTCTTTGATCGTGTCTATGGAAGGCTGCTGAGCTGCCTGCTCGTAGATTTGACAAGGCGTGTTGCCCATACTACGGAGGCCATGAAGCATAACACAACATAACACAACTAAAAGCACAACGTAAAATGCAAAAACAAAATAACAATTTGGAGACACGACAACAAACCCGAAAACACAATGGCAAGTCAGAAAACACAACAGCTAGTCAGAAAACAACGACAAAATCAGTCTAAACAGAAATGGTAGGTACCATAGCTTCTCACTTGATTGGCTGTTTGGTATCTAGTCCTTTCTTCCTAATTTGTTCACTGTCCACCTGTGTGATTATTTTAAAAGAAATGGCAAAAGCTCACTGACTGACACACAAAATTATTTGGAGTGGTTTCTCTTTCAGCAAAACAGTAACAGTATATTTCAGAATGCAGAAAACAAAAAAAGCAAAAGGATATGATATGCATCTAAGGTGAATAAGCGAACGTCATAAAAGTCCACTAACTGCGCTAAAACAACAGTGTTTCAGAGCATTTGTTTAATTGACTTGCATGTTCTAACATAACAGACACTTAAATAAATACCTGTATTATGTGGAAATGTTGTTTTAACCATGTTTGTTATGTTAGAACATGCAAGTCAATTGAATGAACACTTTGACACCACCGATGTTTTAGCACATTTTGTGGACTTTTTAGATGGTACCTTGAGTGGTCCCAAGAGTGTAGTGGTGTTGGCATAGTGGGTTTAAGCAGAAGGTTGCCGGTTCAATCCACACAGCCACCACCATTGTTTCCTTGAGCAAGGCACTTAACTCCAGGTTGCTCCGGGGGGGATTGTCTCTGTAATTGCACTGCAAGTTGCTTTGGATAAAAAATGTCTGCCAAATGCATAAATGTAATTGTAAATATCCCTTGTGCACAGTGAATATCGGATCTAAAACTAATTTTATTCCGCTCGCTCTTTTGGCTCTCTGTGTTCTAAAGTATCCCGTAACTTTTGAGAAACCACTCCAAATAATTCAGTGCGTCAGTCAGTGAGATTTTGGCATTTCTTTTGAAATAATTGAACAGGTGAACAGTTAACCAATTAGGAAGAATGGACTAGGCATCATCCACACAGCTAATCAGGTGAGAAGCTATGGTACCTACCCTTTCCTTTTTGACAGACTTGCCATTTTGTTTTCGGACTTTTTTTGTTTCTGGATTTGGCATTGTGTTTTCTGATTTGTTCTTTTTGTTTTTGCATTTGCTGTTGTGTTTTCAGCTTTGTTGTTTTGTTTTGCACTTCATGGCCACCATACTGTACAGCTGGAGCGCTGATTGCCCCCTACTGCATTAAGATGGTACATCAAGCTTTAATTGCTCTCATAGTAGGAATATTCCTTATTACTGAATTTATGTACAGGTCGGGGGCATGATTAATTCCATACATTTTTAATGCATTTTTTTTTTAAATATAATTATTTGCATTAAATTAACGTGTTAAATCAACATCCTTAATTTGTAATTGTTTGATATTGTGCCTGTGCTTTCATGCAGACTGGGACAGTGGTGGCTCAGTGGGAGATTCCTTATTAGAGACGGCATGTCGCTGTAGTTTGGCTGCTCTGCTCAAACACACCGGCCTTCATGAAGCATACTGGCAGGATAAGTGAGCGAGACTCACACCTCTCTCTCTCTTTCTCTTTTCCAAGATCTCTAGTTTACACTTCTCTCTCCCCATGTCTCCCTTCTGCCGTTGTATAATTAACTCTGTAATTAAGTGACCCAGATTTAAGGAATACTGTATATCCTCTATTTAAAGAATGACTCCTTATGATGTGAATATTAATGTGTCAGTTTCTCTCTGTCTTTCACTCTATGTCTCTTTGTACTGTGCTGTGTAATGCATGATAAATGGCTCAGCTATTATGGCCTGTTTGTAAGAGTGAGTGTTTAATGAATATGAATTGACAGTTATGAATCTGGATAAACGTTCTTTAGCGTTTGGGTAGCAGCAGAATTGAACCACTGGAGTAAACCCACCATTAACTGTGTGTGTGTGTGTGTGTGTGTGTGTGTGTGTGTGTGTGCAGATATGAGCCCTGTGAAGTGCTGACTGAGATATATCAAGTGGTGTATAAAATTCGCAGCAGTCTGCTATCCTATAAAGAGAGTGTAGGAAACACAGCCAATGTGCAACCTACAGCTGCCACCAAACAGGTAAATACATCAACAAACGAATGAACAAATCACAACACAGATATCATGCGATCTCATATATGAAATCAATAAGCCAAAAGTGGCCACTATTTTATTAGCGCTAATCGCAGTGCTATGCCATAATTCATACATGCAAAGTCAATGGGTATGGCTTGTGCAAGCATGAGCTAAGTGTAAGCGCAAGTGGTTCTCTTTCAAGCATACTTTTCCGTGCCTCGCTATGGGATACGCCTCTTCTGCGTATTCCTAGAAGCCCTATTACATTATGCCAGCCCCTGTTGGCTGGCAGAAGTGACACTTGTGTCAGGAGGAGGCTCCACTTCCCAGTACAAAAGGGGTGACACAGCATCATCATGTCATTCAAAAACCTTTTCTCGCTTCACTTCAGAATCCTGGATCTCCATTCAGATAGTCATCAACCGGCCTCCACACTGGTTGTTGATTGATCATTCCGGAACTGAGTTTTTTGTGTTGATTTACAGGCCACCACGCCGTTGTTCGATTTATTCCTACATTCTGCACACCAGCTCATATAGGAATTTCTTAGCACTCCAGCTAAATGACTGCTGTGATGCAGAGTACCTTGGCTAGTGTGGGGGACTCTTCACGACTCTGCTCTTGTGGAAATAAGAGCAAAGACACACACCAGGTCTGCTCTGCATGTCTTCGGTTGAAACATGCCCAAGCGGCGACCGACAACCCCGGACCTTGTGAGCACTGTGCACGCTTCACCATGAAGAGCCTTCGGCGCAGGCTAGCACGCCAAGTTAGTCTGTTGAGCCAGGATCCCCACGTGTCAGCTAGCCCTGCTTTGGCTGTCACCCCACAGGGATCCATTCCTGTAGAGCTGCCCGCCACGGCAGCGTTGTCCTGGGGCAAACAGCTCAGTGCATGTGTCCCTTTGCCCTCTGTGCTCAGTATGGATGAGGAAGAGGTGGCGTTGGATTATGAGGATGAGGGGCAGTTGGATTTTCTCCTTTCTGAGGAGGAGGACGATTTTGAGGACTCCCTATTCCTTCCCCCTGCGCAACTGGCACAACCCTCAGCTGCAGTGGGAACCACGGAAGAGGCGGGCGGGGCACCATCCTCTCCGCTTCTCAGTGTTGATCTGCGTGGCAGAAAGACTAAATATTCGTGGCCGACTGTGGTAGTGGAGGCTGCAAAGTCTTGCTATAAGGGAAAAAGGCTGCCGAGACCAAAACGGGTGGTGAGACAGTTTCTTCCTATGTTCCCAGAGCTGCTGGAGGACGTTGCAGTCACCTGGAAGGATAAACCCTTTACCAGCAAAATGCCCATTCAAAGGGGATCCGTGCTCGATGTGGAAGGAATGTAGAAGGAGGGTCTTCTCCGCATGCCTCCCATGGAGCCGTTAGTAGCAGCGCATCTACACCCCAGACGCACGGCGGCTGCGAATCTGACATTGCCATCCAAAGCTGACCGGTTCCAGTTTAAACATGACGGAACGTGCTTACAAAATGGTTGCTCTCTCCGTTAGGGCTTTGAACATGATCTGCAAGATGAGGCGTCTGCCATGCCAGGCCACGCACAATAGGATGAGATTTGTGTGGTCACTGATCTCTCCATTTGCAGAGATGTGCTGTTCAGGCTGCGGGTAAAGCCATGGTCACAATGGTTATACAGGAGAGAGCATGATGGCTGAATTTGGCTAATCTTTCTGACAGGGAGAAAGAGGCTATTTTAGATGCACCGGTGGTTTCAGGGGGGATTTTTGGTTTGGCTCTGACACGGATGCAGAAGAGGTGTGAGGAAAAGAAGAGGGATGAT
The DNA here is from genome assembly GCF_019703515.2 of Myxocyprinus asiaticus. Taxonomy (NCBI): domain Eukaryota; kingdom Metazoa; phylum Chordata; class Actinopteri; order Cypriniformes; family Catostomidae; genus Myxocyprinus; species Myxocyprinus asiaticus. The sequence continues at coordinate 7,528,467 of NC_059381.1, forward strand.
GAAGCTTTGCAGCTCTGTCTACCCAGGAAGACACAGACTGCGCCCCCTCCACCACCTCGGCAAACATTCGCTCAAGTGACGGCTCATCCACCTCCTAGCTACCGCATTCCGAGGCGGCAGAGACCACATGTGAATGCAGCGGGTCAGAGTGGAGTTCCAGAGCAAAAGAATGCTTGGCCCAGGAAGAACTATCCGCCTGCTCCAGCTCAGGCGGAGCAGTCAGCTTCTCATCCCAATCAGGGAACCCTGATGGTTCTTTCCAGCCCCCTTGTATGCTGGCTCCCACCCCTCAGTTATTCAGCGTTCAGGTGGGAACGAGTTCAGGAGTTCCCAATTGTTCTATGTGGCAAACAGATACCGGCCAGGCAAGGGAATGCAGAGCAGTGAAGAGGACGAGAGATGGTGCAGTGGTGCACACCCACCCACTAGTCATAAGCAATTTACATTCTCAAAATTCAATAAAGTTTTCACTGTACCCCCAATAATGTTGCAAAATAAAATGCCCCAAAATGTTTTGAAAAATACATTAACAGAACATATTATAACGCCACCTCAGGGAGTCACCACTCCCTTAGAGGTGGTGAGCCACTTCAACTCTGTCCAAGTGCTAAGTGTTCACGCATGCGCTGCGCAGAGCTCAGGCTCGTTCACGCCTCAGCCACGAGATGGTGACAGAGCGCTGCACATAAGCAATTGGCGAACATGTACAAAGTCCCGCCTGGTATTGAGGACAATACAGTTCGGATACAGACTGCAATTTACTGCATGATCCCAGCAATTCAGAGGGATAATTCACTTTCAGGGTTCGGGGGGCATCAGTTCATGTCCTTCAAGACGAAATTTCCTCCTTGCTGAACAAGAAAGCAATTAGAGTGATTCCGCACAAGCAAAGCCAGAGCGGCTTTTATTTGAGGTATTTCCTTGTTCTAAAGAAAGGAACTCGGGCACTCCGTACCATATTATATCTGCAAGCACTTAACAAGTATTTAAGAAAGTACAAATTCAGAATGCTCACTCATTCAACACTCCTGAAATTGGTGCATCCAGGTGATTGGTTCACGTCCATCGATCTGAAAGATGCATATTTTCAAATAAACATATACCCACCCCACAGGAAATTTCTGAGGTTTGTGTTTCAGGGGGTGATGTACGAATATTTAGTTCTGCCTTTCGGACTGTCTCTCAGCCCGAGGGTCTATGTCAAATGTATGGAAATTTGTTTCTCTGACCCCACTCGGAGAGAGAGAGGCATTCGTCTCGTTACATACATAGACGATTGACTCGTGACAGAGCACACTGCAATGCTTATAGATCATCTTCAAAAATTGGTTTCAAGATTAAAAACTGAGAAGAGTGTATTAATCCCCACACAGTCAATTACGTATCTGGGGCTGTCATTGGACTCGGTGACATTTAGAGCGCGACCGTCAGAGGAGAGAGTAATAAAGTTTACTCAGTGTCTAGCCGAGTTTTGGAAGGGGAAACGGTGTTTGCTTTCGAACATGCCTCAGGCTTTTGGGGTTAATGGCCTCAGCTCTGATAGTTATTCCACTAGGCCGATTATTCATGAGAGAGTTTCAACACTGGGTAGCCTCTCTGAGATTGGACCCCTTACATCACTCTCGGAGGAGAGTGAGGGTGACATCGGTGTCAGTGCTGGCATTGCGCCATTGGAAACACCCATCATTTTTTATTCAAAGGGTCCCCATGGGTGTTGTTCAGGCCAAAAAAGTCATTACAACGGACGCTTCACTGTCCGGTTGTGGGGGCACTCACGAGGGCAGGATAATAAATGGGAAATGGGGTTATCATTTGACCAATCACCATATAAATTATCTGGAAATGCTGGTGGTTTTCTTAACCCTGAAGCATTTTCTTCCCTTATTAGAAGGGCATCATGTTCTTGTGAGAATGGACAACACTTCAGTGGTAGCATATATAAATTGACAAGGAGGTCCAAGATCACTCCTTTTGCAAACATTGGCAAGCAAACTTATTCTGTGGAGCAATGCCCACTTCTTATCCCTGAGAGCGATGCACATACAGGGTATTATGAATCGGGTTGCAGATTTGCTGTCAAGGGGCAATCCTCTTTACGGGGAGTGGAGACTGAACAGAGAAGTGGTCGAGCAGATTTGGAGCTGGTTCAGCAGGGCGACCGTGGATCTGTTTGTGTCTCGAGAATGCTCAGTGCCCTCTGTTCTTTTCTCTGAAGGATCAGAACGCACCGTTGGGAATAGATGCACTGGCACACGAATGGCCTCGCATTCACCTTTGTGTTCCCACCGATAGCATTGATATGTCCAACCCTCTCCAGAGCGAGAGAGATGGGATTGAGAGACGGGACTGTTGTTCCTCTTGAACTTAGGGCTATTTGTCCACACCCTTTGCTTCATTAGAGCAGCAAAGGTTGAATGCATGATGCCCAGTGCGTGCTCTGCGCATTTACACAGAGAAAACTGGAGAATTCAGGGAGAATGATCAGCTGTTTGTTTCATGGCAAAACCGCATAAGGGAAAACCGATCACCAAACAGCGCTTATCGCACTGGATAGTGGAGGCTATTTCTTTGGCATGTTCCAGTAAGGGTCTTAATACCCCAACTGGGTTGCGTGTGCATTCTACAAGGGGAATGTCTACATTGTGGGCTCTCTTTAAAGGGGTTACGATACAAGATATTTGTGAGGCGGCGAGCTGGTCTTCACCGCACACATTTGCAAGGTTTTATAAATTAGATGTTACAACACAGACTTTAGCACATGCTGTACTGAGTGTTGGCTCTTGAGTCCACCAGGACTCTCCAGCCCTGGATAATTATATGGTTGGCAGAGGAATTCGAAACAGGCTGTCTGGCAATACGGGAGTTAGGATATCCCATAGTGAGACTCCGAAATGTATGCTTGAAAGAGAACTGTAGGTTGCATGCATAACCCCGGTTCTCTGATAGCATTAAGTGAGGTGTCTCACCAGATCACTCTCTTGCTGTGTGAAGCGAGGAAGAGGTGAGCTTGTTTTGAATGACGTGATGATGCTGTGTTGCCCCTTTTGTACTAGGAAATGGAGCCTCCTCCTGACACAAAAGTCACTTCTGCCAGCCAATAGGGGCTGGTGTAATGTAATAGGGCTTCTAGGAATATGCGGAAGGGGGGTATCCCATAGTGAGATACCTCAATTAATGCTATCAGAGAACCGGGGTTACGCAAGTTACCTATAGGTTTGGCGAAATTCCACGCGCAAAGCACTAATGGGCTGGGTCAAGTGCAATTTAATTCTGAGGTTCTTCTCAGGTTGTTGAACCATATGCATCCTATTATGTAGTCAATTCCCTGTCAAGCACCAGTGATATAAACACAAGACAGCACATTCCTAAGAAGTTGGTAGTGTAAATGGACTGTATGCAATGAATTAGAAGAATAGAAATATGGACTTTTGTGCATTAATGCCGGTCAATGTCAGGCATATTTCTATGACAGTGACACGATCCTTTTATATGCATGGAAAATTTGGTTTTCATCAGGATTTGGATTTGTGCTTCGTTAAATTATAGAGAATGTAAGTATTAATAATCATTTTCATCTACTGACAAATCATGGCTAGTGTTAACAGTGATTGTATCAAATGCACTTCACTTCTACCAGTCGATTTTGATTTTAAAAACTTTAAATTATTGAAATGCGAAAAAATTCAAATTCAAATTTCTAAATTCAAATTACACTTCAACGAAACAAAAATATGATCAAAATAACAAAGTGGTCAAAAAATCATACCAAATCCAAACATTTTACTCTCTCCGACTTAAAAATCACTCAAAGACAACAGGTGGAAATTTTCAAATATAAATTAGATCATAAATACAATTCTAAATATCAACATAATAATTAATAATTGAAAAATAAACCATGACTTTAAGATAGTTTAACACACGTGAAAATAGAGCCATAGAAGTATAAACTGTATATATATATTCAAACATGAGTTCAAACATGGCTCATGCTCTACTAGTTGAGCTATAGGAAAATACTCTATACATTTATCACTATTAGTATACCATTCACAACTCTTTGTTTAATTTCTGTCCAGGCATCATTGGGATCTCAGAGCCCCAGTGAGGAGAGGCAGGAGGCAGGGAGCTCAGAAGAACAGACCGGGCGAGACAAAGATCCTAGCAGCCAGATGCTCCACGCAGCTGAACACAACCAGGATGATCCCTTAGAGGAGGAGACACCCAGCATCAGCAGTATGTACCTGCCGGGTAAACATACTGCTTTCTGTGTTTTTACCTCACACAGCCACTGTGTGCTTCTCTGTTAAACCATAGACCAAGGTTTATCTTTCAAATCTCTACATTTTGTTATATTTCCATGGATGCTGTGAAACTGAATGTGTTCATCTTAAATTATAATGTCCAAAAGTGAGTACGTTTCCTCCATCCCACAGAGGTCCTGCAGTGTTTCCTGGCCACGCGTGAAGCCATGCAGCTCCAGCAGAACGAAACCGTCTATGAGTCGTCTGGTACCAGCACTTTACCCAGCAGCACAGAGAGCCCCGGATCCCCAGACAGAGAGCCCCCACAGAGACCCTGGGACCACCACAGCACCACCGACCAAGGTCTGTCCTTCCCTGCGGCCTGCCACCTGCTGGTATCACGCTGCCTTTTCCTGCTGCTGGGAGTGCGAGCTGCCTGGCAGGAGGAGAGCGTGTCGCCACAGACACATATTGAGAGCAGCTCAGCCAGGTCTGTGTTTGTGTACATTTGCAAAATGTGTTTGCTTGCATCTGTGTGTGTGTGTGTGTGTATCTTGTGTAAATGAGCATTTAATGGAGAAAGACTGTACTTGCCTTATTGTCTTTACGCTTTGTAATAGAGTCATAGTGTTTTTTTTTATGGGATAATTTACCCAAAATCGAAAAATCTGTCATCATTTACTCAACCTCATGTTGTTCCAAACCTGTATGACTTTCTATCTTCCGTGAAGCACAAAAATAGATGTTATGCAAAATGTCTCAGTCACCATTCACTTTCATTGAGTCTTATTTCCATTCACTTCGACTGAATGGTAACTGAGGCTAACATTCTTAGTAACATCTCCTTTTATGTAAGATTTTACCCATATGTCTTATCATTAGAAATGTATAAGTGATAAACTCCCTCTTCACAGGTCTCAACTTAACTATGAGGGAATTGGCACAAAGATGGAGTTTCAGTCATCAGAGAGAAGATTCAGTGAAAGAGAGGTATTGATGTTTCTGCCATGTTTTCTTGTTTAATACGGATGAATTGATCTCTCCTTTATTCTTGTTGTTTGATTTCTTATTGGTATTCTTATCTGTCTCTTTTTTCCCAAGGCAACAGATCAGTCTAGAAGTTCCTTGGGGTCATTCAAGAATAAAATGGGTGGGTGCAATTTGTATTCACAAAAGTCTGATCTCGATCAAATCTCACATATCCGATATCTTACATATCTTACCTCTGACATGTCTGATCCTTTATATATCTGATATCTCATGCCTTTTTTCACATTTCTGATCTCTTTCTTGTCTGATCTCACATATCTCATTTCTCACAAGTCTGATCTCTTCACGTATCTGATTTTTTAATACCTGATCTGTCTTGTCTGATCTCTCACGTGTCTGGTCTTACCATGTCTGATCTCACATGTCTGACCGCTCACATATCTGACCTCTCATGTCTGTTCTCACATTTCTGATATCTTGTCTGATCTTACATATTTGATCACAAATACCTGATTAGTCATACCTGATCTCTCACTTGTCTGATTTCTCAAATGTCTGATCTCACATATCTGATCTCAAATAACTGATCAATCATGTCTGATCCCACGTGTCTGATCTTTCACATGTCTGATCTCACCATATCTGATCTCTCACGTGTCTGATCTCACCATATCTGATCTCTCACATGTCTGATCTCACCGTATTTGATCTCTCACGTCTTATCTTACACATATGTGATCTCACATGTCTGATCTATCATGTGTCTGATCTTACAATGTCTTATCTCACATGTCTGATCTCTAACATTTCTGATCTCTCATGTCTGATTTCTCTTATGTCTGATCTCACATGTCTGACCGCTCACATATCTGACCTATCATGTCTGTTCTCACATTTCTGATCTCTTGTCTGATCTTACATATTTGATCACAAATACCTGATTAGCCATACCTGATCTCTCACTTGTCTGATCTCACATATCTGATCTCAAATAACTGATCAATCATGTCTGATCTTTCACATGTCTGATCTCTCATGTGTCTGATCTATCACATGTCTGTTCTCACCATATCTGATCTCCCACATGTCTGATTTACCACGTGTCTGATCTCCCACATGTCTGATCTCACCATGTCTGATCTCACCACGTCTGATCTTGCTATATCTGATCTCACCATTTCTGATCTCTCACATGTCTGATCTCACCATATCTGATCTCTCACATGCCTGATCTCTCTCATGCCTGATCTCTCTCATGCCTGATCTCACCATATCTGATCTCTCACATGCCTGATCTCTGACCTGTCTGATCTCACAGATTTGATTTCTCACAAGACTGATCTCAGTGATTTGTCTGATTGCAAATATCTGATCAGTCAAGTCTGATCTCTCACTTGTATGATCTCAAATATCTGATTTCACATATCTGATCTCAAATACCTGATCAGTCATGTCTAATCCCACATGTCTGATCTCTCACATGTCTTATCATATCTGATCTCTCATATATCTGATCTCTCTCATGTCTGATCTCACGTATCTAACCTCTCATGTCTGATCTCAAATTTCTGATCTTTTACCTGTCTGATCTCAGATATTTGATTCCTCATAATACTGATCTCAGTGATGTATCTGATTACAAATACCTGATCAGTCATATCTGATCTCTCACATTTCTGATCTCACCATGTCTGATTTCTCACATGTCTGATCGCTCATCTGATCTTTCACATCTCTGACCTCTCATGCCTGATTTCTCATAAATATGATCTCCTGTCTCTCACCCCAGGCCTACCGCTGTGTTCTCTGGGCATCATGAAAGATGCCTGGGAGCGACTGCGTCAGTGCATCAGTCCCACCACCGTACTGTGTCCGGGTGGAGGCGGCACACCCATCCTGGGCCAAGTCTTCCATTTCCTGTGTGGGAGCCTCCTCCGAATGTCTTCTCTGATGGACAAAGATGGAGGGGCACAGGCGGACCCCAAAGCCATCACAGTTGCCATGGCACAGCAACACCAAAGAGCCCAGGTGATTAAATCCATGGCAGATAAATTTTACATTCTTATAAATAAGTCAAAATAAGTGTATTTAGTAAATAAAAAAATAAAAAAATAATTATAGAATGTTGTCACGGAGTACCACTAATGGTTTAGAGTCACTGTGGTTGGTTTCATACTCTTTGGTCAGGTTCGTTTGGAGGCGATATGTCAGATTTCCTCATTCCTGTCAGAGATGGAGGAAAAGAACACCATCTCTCTGGTGCCCCCCCGTTTCCCAGGCCTCCTGCAGTCAGTGCAGCTGCAGTTCCTCTCTGGATGCTTTGGTCTTGGAGCACCTATCACTGGCAGTCTGGCTGCACTCAACAACGAGATTCACCATTACACCGTAAGACTGTTTGATTATGACATAGACACAAATACTATGCAGCTGTGTGGATCTGACAACTAAGATTTGATATACATATCAGGCACTTATTTCATTTTAAATTTTAGCAAATTGAATTTAACAAAGGAAGCAAATGTAACATGCAATAACTTAATTGAGTACTAAAAAAATAAATCTGAATGATTTTCTGACAACTGCTCATTTTAGGGTAAAAAAATCCTTTGTTTGTTGGTAAACATATAAGCAATTTTAAATGAACACACTCATTATGGTCAAATTACAGTGATATTTAGTGTTATTGATATCTTCAACATTGTGATTGAATATCAGCTTTAGATGAGGTCTGTACACAGTATATTGAAGTATGACTTAAGATGTTTGAAATGACTTTGCCGTGTGTGTTTGTAGGCTGGTACTCAGTCAGCTTCATTAGCTGTTCAGAGGGAGTTGCAGTCTGCAGCTCACATGCTGTACCAGCAGCTGGTGCGTGTGCTCAGACAGAAGATGGCACTAGAGAGAGAACAGTCAGGTGGGTAACGCTGCTCAAAGACACATGCAACAAAACATCCAACTATAATATATATATATATATATATATATATATATATATATATATATATATATATATATACATACACACACACTGTATATACAGTGTATATACAGAATATAGTATGGTAAAACTTAGTTTAGTTCTTTTTTTTTTTTTTTTTTTTACTAAACTGAAATGTTTTTAAATATCATTCCTTAGTTATTCACTTTATGCTTCAAAGTAAGTTTCACTGCATTTTTTTTTTTCTCTCGTCATGGTTCTGGTTGTCAAAAAATAAACAACAGTGATTTAACATGCATTTGTTTGTGTCATTTCAGGCTCTTACCAGCACCTGCTGTTAGCAACAGTGTTCGCTCTCAACTTCCACTATCAGCCGGTAGATCTGGTGGTGATTATTAAATGTGGTGTTTTGGAGATCTTGTCCACACTGACTGATAACACCTGTGTGCTGGTCAATCAGCGCTGGCTTGCCGCCTCAATGTCGGGTCACATGCAGCTGGGTGGGGCGGTGAAACTGGCCGCTGCCAGACTCCTGCAGATAATCGGCATTGCTGGCAGGTGAGACTATGGACTTGATTATTAAATACAAAACGAAAGAGAAAGTTCTGAACAACCTCTTATTTTGAAGTAATCCTGTATTTATTGGATGTCCCCTTAATATTTAACCAATTATGATCAGATTTACTATTAAAAGATCATAGTTGTTAAAATGCATGAACATTGTGATAGGGTAATACATGTATATTTGTCTGTTGTATGTTTCTCCAGTTCCTGTGAGGAGTCTCTGCCATTGGATGTGTCCCAGGCTCTTATGGATGTGATGAGCGAGCAGTTACAGTGTTTATTACATGCTGTCCACCAGCAGGAGGTGCTAGAGAGAGACTCCACAGAGCACATCCAAGAGGAGACATCCAAACAAGAGAGTGAGTCATTCCAATGACACCAGTAGTACTTCTCCTCATTTACTCACCCTAATGCCATCCCAAATATGTATGACTTTCTTTGTTCTGCAAAACACACAAGTATTTTTTAAAGAATATCTCAGCCAAGTGAATGGGGTCCAAAACTTTGAAACTCCAAAAATCCCATAAACGCGAGATAAAAGTAATCCATCAGACTCCAGTGGTTTAATCCATGTCTTCTGAAAATCAAAATCAAAGTCCTTTTTTACTATAAATCTTGACATCAGCAGTCTCCTTTGCAATCATGATTTCAAGCTTGATTACACTTCCAATCTATTTTTTTGGTTGAGAATACAGAACAGACCACAAGTCCGTTTCCTAGTGCCATATAGCGCTCTGCACATGCGTCAAGCACTAGGATGTGTAATCGAGCTCGAAATCTTGATCATGCCTAGAGACTGCTATTGCAAGATGTACAGTGAAAAAGGAGTTGTATTTTGGTCTGTTCTCACCCAAAAATTGATTGGATCACTTTAGAAGACATGGATTAAACCACTGGAGTCTTATTGATTACTTTTACGCTGCCTTCGTGTGCTTTTTGGAGCTTGAAAGTGTTGGTCCTACAGAGCTGAGATATTCTTCTAAAAATCTTTGTGTTCTGCAGAAGAAAGAATGTCATGGCTTGAGGGTGAGTAAATGATGAGAACATTTTCATTTTTGGGTGATATATTCCTTTAATTTCATTTTGGTACATAGTTTTGCAACAGATGCATTTTACCTGATACATTTAAAGGTGCAGTGTGTAATTTCAAGCAGGTTGTTTTGCTCAAACAAACAGATACTGCTTAAGAGTTTTTAAGTTTGGTATTTCTGTACTGGTTTTGTTGGCTTGTTTTTTCATGTATTTTTCATTTTTATTTAGGTGCAGATGTAGTTTGTAGCAGCAGGGTTGTGGAGTCCCAGCTCGCTGACTTTCTTGTCTTTCTAAGACGCATTATGTCACTACGGGTCGCCAAAAGAGTCTCAGCATTTGTCAAGTGGATTGATCCACTGATGACTATCATCTCGTACAAGAGCAGCTCAGGGAATCCACTTTTCCACAACCTGCGGACTAAACTGTTAGCTTTCCATATTCTTGAAGCTCTGCTGCCCACATGTTCAGATCATGCCGTGATGAAACAGGTGAGAAAGGGAAGTGCTTTCTTAAAGGCATAGCTTACCCAAAAATGACATTTCTGTCATCTATTACTTACCCTTATGTTGTTTAGAACCGATATGACTTTCTTTCTTGTGCTGAACACAAAAGGAGATATTTTAATGAATATTTCGAACCATCTTTTCAATGCAATAGAAGTGGATAATGCCTCACATTAAAGCTTAAAAAGGACCCAAAGTATCATAAAAGAAGTCCATGCAGCTTGTACGTCATATTCCAAGTTTTCTGAAGACATTTTAGATTTGGTAAAACAACCTGAAATTTAAGTACAAATTTAAGTCCCTTTTTTCAGTGAAAATCTTGACGGTTGTTGTGAGTTCATGATACTAAAGTTCATGAGAGAACCTCGTTCATATTGGCACGTTGCCGCAAGAAATTTCCATTGGATACAATCAAGTCCCTCCCCACATTTTTTTCTCCTTGAATATCCTGTTTCACTTAAATACTACACATTACAAAAATAAAATGCATTGCAAATGGCAATTCACATTGACTTTAATGTTGTTCACCTGACATGAAACGATTGTTGGCTCATTCTGACATAATAATGAGCATGGCAAGAAAAAGTATGTGAATCCTTTGGAATTAGCTGTGTTTCTGCATTAATTGGACATGAAATGTGATCTCATCTTCATCAAAGTCACAAGTATAGACTAACACAATGTGCTTAAGATAACAACACACAAATAATTATAATTTTTCATGTCTTTACTGAACACATCCTATTAAACATCCACAGTGCTGTGGAAAAAGTAAGTGAACCCTTGGATTTAATAACTGGTCGACCCTCCTTTGGCAGTAATAACCACAACCAAGCTTTTCCGGTAGCTGCGGATTAGACCTGCACAACGTTCATCAGGAATTTTGGACCATTCTTCCTTATAGAACTGCTTCAGCTCTATTCAGCATATTCTTAGGATGCGGTGCCCTTTTTACTCCATACCTAGTGCTGCGTGTTCTTCCCAAACAATTCAACCTTGGTTTCATCAGTCCACAAAACATTTTTCCATTAGCGTTGTGGAGTGTCAAGGGGGTCTTTGGCAAACTTCAGGTATGTAGCAATGCTTTTGTTGGAAAGCAGCAGCTTCCTTTGTGGTGTCCTGCCATGGACATAAGCCTGTTTAATGTTTTCCGTATAGCAGACTCATGAACAGAGTCTGTTAATCAGTTCCAATGATTCCTTCAAGTATTTAGCTGTCACTCTAGGGTTCTTTTTTCACCTCATTGAGCATTTGCAGTGTGCCCTTTGAGTCATCTTGGCTGGATGGCCACTTCTTGGGAGAGTAGCCACAGTACTAAATCTTCTCCATTTATAGACAGTTTGTCTAACTGTGGACAGATGAATATCTAATCTCTTTGAGATAACTTTTTAACCCTTTTCAGCTTAATGCAAATCAACAATCCTTGATTGTGGGTCTTCTGAGATCTCTTTTTTTACGATAACAAACTCAAAATGTAAGTGCTTTTTATAAGTCAAAGTAGCTCTAACCCACACCTCCAATCTCAGTTTCATTAATTGGATGCCAGGTTTGCTAACTCTGACTCCATTTAGCTTTTGTTCATGTCATTAACCTAGGGGTTCACATACTTTTTCCAACATACACTGTTAATGTTTGAATGATGTATTCAATATGTACAAGAATAATACAATAATTTGAATGTTATCAGTTAAAACAGATTATGTTTTTGGTTATTACTGTAACTAAGATGAAGATCAAACCAGATTTTAATACAAATTTATACACAAATGCAGATAATTCCAAAGGGTTTGCATTCTTTTTCTTGCCACTGTACCATGTGTTTTTGTTTTTCTTTCAGATTGTGGATCAGTTATTCAGCCTTTTATCCACGTATATGTGGGAGGAACCTGTAGCCTTGAGGAAACATCTGGAAAAAGCTTCTGAGTTCTCAAATAGGGTATTTAAACTTGTCTTTGTCTATCCATTGGACAAATTGTACACAATTGTATTAGTTTCCACAGTTTAAATAGTTTTATGTGTGCTTATTTGTCCTTCAGGACAGCGGAAGTGAAGATGAGTGTATCCCTATCGGTGATTTCTCCTTCGACCCTCATAAGCTAATCTGTTGTTCTCTGGAGAGCGGGAATGTACTATCTCATGGATCGGGAGGGAAAGGATATGGTCTAGCCACCACTGCGATCACATCTGGATGCTTCATCTGGAAGGTACCAGTTCAAAATACAGTGGTTATCAATTTGATCACACGTCATAAAGAGATTTGCAACATTCATTAACACCCTGCTTCAATTCTGTCATTTGTTTCGCAGTTCTACATTACTAAGGAGAACAGGGGAAATGAGGGGACGTGTATCGGAGTGTCCCGATGGCCCATTCGTGACTACAACCATCGCACCACTACAGACATGTGGCTGTACCGGGCCTACAGCGGAAGCCTGTATCACGGAGGTGAACTGGGCCGAGCACTGCCCTCCTTCACTCAGGGCGACACCATCACCTGCATCCTTGACATGGAGGCCAGAACCATCTCTTTTGCCAAAAACAACAGGGTCAGTGATTGTTTATGAGCCTTACACTGAGTGGGATTGCTAGATTGAATACTTTTCCACTTTTCTGAACATTTTAGGGGACAATTTGCAGTAACAGTGGCAATATAATTAGCTCCAAATAAAACATTGCTAGCTTTAGAAGCTAGTAGAACCGGGGACTGAAAATGGTTCAAGGAACAAAAATGAAAACAGAAAACATTATTTTTTTTTGTTGTTGACAAAACAGGAACAAAGTCCCTTTAAATTGTTCTGGAGTAAAAACTTTATTTTTAAATGCTGGTAACCAGTTAAAGGCATAGTTCACCCAAAAATTAAAATTCTCTCATTATTTACTCACCTTCATGCCATCCCAGATGTGAATGACTTTCTTTCTTCTGGTGAACACATAAACTAAGATTTTTAGAAGAATATCTCAGCTCTGTAGCTCTATACAGTGCAAGTAAATGGTGGCCAGAACTTTGAAGGTCAAAAAAGCATATAAAGGCAGCATTAAAGTAATCCAATAACTGCTTAATTTCGTTCCAATAATCTTTTCATGAAACCAAAGGGTTTATCGCAGTAAATTGTTTCGGATGGGGCTTCACTCTTTTTAGTAGAACATGATAAGCATGTGCTTTGATCCTGAAGGAAACCGTTGCATCACCAGTGCTGGGCAAATAACTTGTGAATTGTAATCAGGTACTGATTACAAATTACATGACAAAAATGCAATCAGTAACGTAATATCATAGATTATATTATGGGGGTAGTGTAATCCAATTACTTTTGGATTACTTTCAACCTAATTCTATTTTATTTTATGTCACATGCATTTGAGTAGGATACTCATTTTAACCTAAAAGTATAAATAGGAAGAAAATTGATTACATTCTTTATTACTAACAAAAGGAGCCTCACAAAAAGAGTTCCTTATGACAATTAAAAAAAATGCATTAAACATTACATGAATGAAATAAACATTAAATCTGACAACAATGACATTCATTAGCTGAGGTGCATATATTACCGTTGTAACGTAAAAGGAGCACATGCTCAAAATGTTCATCTGTGAGACTGTTGCGCTTCGGGGTAAGAATATGATGTTATTGATTTAAAAATTATCAATAAATTAACAATTTACTGCCGTTGCCTTGTTAATATGTAATCATGTAATCTATAACAAAGTAACTGCATTATTTTCTGTTGAATATTCAGTTTCACTGTGAAATATGCTACATTGAGCATCTGTGACTAATTCAAAAATCTATCAATTTAAAGGGAATGGGATACGCATTTGCAACAAATGGTAATTTAAAAATGAATATTCCAGGTTAAAGTTAAAGTATGTAATTTCTGCGCTACTAGCGCCACCAAATGGAATTGCTAAAAGAAACTTTTTCAAAACAGCTTTCTGAATACACCCCATCTGCCATTGGTCAAACAAAGATGCCAGCTCACACCACTGAGTTGAGTTAAGTTGTTGAAGCGGGTCGCTCAAAACAAACAGAGCAATTTTCATAGTGCCACAGAAACACTGTGTTTACAGTTTGAGAATATTAACCTACTAATGGTTGTCTCTGCATATTAAGTTGGGATGGGAGAAAGTATTTTAACACGGAAAAAGTTACATACTTCGGCATTAAATAAAAGTTAAGCTTCTTCACACCTGTGGCATGCTGCTGATTACCACAGAAGCTAATTTTGACTTGTCCCTCAGTGTGTAAATACAAACTAAAATGTTTTTTGTGTACTGTGTTTGTGTATGTATGTGGATGGGTAGGAACCCAAGCTGGCGTTTGAAGGAGTGGATACCACAGAGCTCTATCCATGCGTTCTCTTTTACAGCAGTAACCCCGGAGAAAAGGTCAGCCCATCCAAAACACACCAATGGATAATCAAGGGTTCCTTTTATGCAGTTATAAAAAAAAGTCAAAAACGACATTAGTATAAGAAAAATAAACTTACAAGAACCTCCTGTTCCCCCACTGGCCTTTAGGTGGCTCTGTGTGACCTGCAGATGCGCGGGATGCCTAGTGATCTTTTGCCAGGGGAGCCGCTGTGTAGCCCCCGGGCCACGGTTCTGCTGGAGTCCACGATTCAGCTGCTGAGACAGCTGTATGTAAACGATGACTGGGTTCATCATATCAACCAGCACATGCTGAATAAACTCCAGCTCATAAACCCACTTATGAGGGAGGGAGTACACGGCAAGATCGGTCAGTTGATTTGTGCACTTTAATGGTTTATTAGTTTGTCTCAGATATTTGTTTATTTTACCTTATATATTAAGTCAAATTATCATTTAAAAAAAAAGTAAAGGAAGATTAGACTCTTCATTTAAAGGTTAATGCCTTCTGTCCTGTATCAGTAGGTCATGCCAGTAAGGAGTCTGATGAGAAATGTGCAGCGAGAGTAAGGAGCTCTGCTTGGACTGATCTGGGGAAATCGACGGACCACCTCTCTGGCCCTGCTGGGCTTTCTGATGCCCAGCTCAGTGTGCTGTGCACTGAGGTCTGGCCTGTTATGGCCCTCATCGGAGGGGTGGACAGCGGCCTCCGTGCTGGAGGGACCTGCCTGCACAAACCCAGCGGCCGACGGGCGACCCTGCTCGGGGTACTGAAAGAGGGAAGCCCCCTAGCCAAGCTTCAGTGGGAGGAGACAGATTTTTCTGTGAGGTAAGTTAAATACATGTACACAGATACTCTCAAAAAATCTCCATCATAGGTCTCATACACATGGAAATACATGTGGAATCATACCATCATCATCAGAATCATATATTACAGAGAGCCTAGTAATATGCAGTGTATGATTCTGATTTGTCTGCTGGTCTGATTTTATTGTCAAATATTTTTATATAATGACCACTAAACTGTATAGTTACTGCATATTAGAGAAACACTTTTGCCATTGGGGAAGCATTTTTTAATTTTATTTTTTGCAACAAAAGTTCATGGCAAATATTTGTGCTTGGGATAAATAATACAAATCTGTGTAAATAGGCCTTGAAGTCAACAATTACCCTATTTGACAATTTTAATATGATACATTTTTGCATTTTTGTTATTCCAAAGGAAAATCAATGTTTGTCTTTGTAATCTTTCAACAAAATGGAACTGAATGAAATAACTTGCTCCGCCTCTGCAATGACATCACCAAGCTCTCTTATTTTTCAGCCCCTCCCCTCCAGCCACCATATAGCGTCATACACTCACCGAGCACTTTGGTAGGAACACCTGTACACCTTACTCATACGATTATCTAATCAGCCAATCGTGGGGCAGCAGTGCATAAAATCATGCAGATACGGGTATGGCTTCAGTTAATATTCACATCAACCATCAGAATAGGGAAGAAATGTGATCTCAGTGATTTCGACTGTGGCATGATTGTTGGTACTACAGATCTTTAGAGTTTACTCAGAATGGTGCCAGAAACAAAAAACATCCAGTAAGCGTCAGTTCTGCTCACGGAAATGCCTTGTTGATGTGAGAGGTCAACGGAGAATGGCCAGACTGGTTCAAGCTGACAGAAAGGCTACGGTAACTCAGATAACCGCTCTACAATTATAGTGAGCAGAATAGCATCTCAGAATGCACAACACATCAAACCTTGAGGCGGATGGGCTACAACAGCAGAAGACCACTTCGGGCACTTTTTTAGGACCATAGTGTTCCCAATAAAGTGCTCAGTGAGTGTATGCTGTAGCGACCACTTTTTCCGATTAAATTAACTCCCGATGGTTAAAATCCCCTACATTTGTTTTTTCTTTCTTATTGTTTTAATCAGAATGCATCATATTACTGAAGTAAAATAGGTTGCAAATGCTGTTTCATGTTGATTTTAAGAGTGCAATATTCTTAATCTTGGCTAAATACATTGTAAGACATTCTATGTTTACCAGTATTTTCTTTGATCTCTGTTCAGAAGCCATTGTAATTTATGTATGTTTTATATCTGTCCTGTTCTTTTGCCAGTTGCATGCATCTTTTTTCCTTTTCGATATATCTTCACTTCCCTTTTCTTGTATTGTCTTTTGTCCTTTGTCTTCATTTTTTTTCTAATCATTGTATCCTTTCCTTTTCACTCTTTCTTTTGTTTCCGTCTTACCCCCTTCGTGTCTCCTCTCCTCATCTTCATACTGCTTGTGACCTGCTGTCGTCCCACTAATCCAAAGCTTCCTGAATTCTTGGTCACCTAGTGACACACCTCTCACCTCCCTGGAGCCGTGCGATGTCCCCCAGTTGGACATGTCCCGCTGCTGCGGTCTCAAGCCGTCGGTCCTGTTTGACCTCATCCTGATGACCGGCATTCTGAAAGAGCAAGAGCCTCCGTCTGGATCATCCAGTACATTGGGAATGCCACGGAGCCGGATAAGCTCAGAGGGCGGCCCACGTAGTGAGCTGGAAAGACGATTAGATGAAGACATCGCTCGTATTATGATGGACGAAGATGGGATAGCCTGTCCAGTGGATGAGGACAGATATAAAGCAGAGGAGAACCAAGATAACACATCCAGAACCCTCAATCAATCAAATGATGACCGTAACAGCGCCCCCTGTCCACCAATACTTGCACTACAACCCAGAGTGGACTTCTTCACGTTGGAACTTCGTGCGATTCGCATTTCCTACCTCCTCCTGGGGGCGCTAAAGTCCCTGGCAGTCATTCTGAGCTGCGTGAAGTTCACAGATCTTCTCATGGCGCCCAAATCTGAGGCTGGCGTCAACCTAACAAGCCCTGATTCAGCGAGGACCTCTGGTGGGGAGGAGAACGCTGAGCTGCGCTCTGTGCTACAGTTTGTGGTGCGGAGCATGGTGAAGTGGGCTGTCAGACCCTGTCCTATCAAACAGGCCGTGGCTTTATCAGACCTTGAGAGGGCTCAGATCATCATCTTTAAAGGGGTGCTAAGCAGACTGCAGGAGGATGGAAGCAAGGGACAAAAGGGTTTGTAGCTTTTGCATGAACGTGTGAGTAGTTTTGTGAACCAAGAACCTTATTCAGAACAGGTTCCATTTAAAAAAAAAAAAAAAAACAATATTGGTGCCGAATGATTTTCCCGACTTCAAGTTCTGTTAATGGTTCTCAAATGTGTATTCTTCAGGCGATGTGGATGAAACACTGTTCTAAAATACACTGACAGTGTTTTCTGCACAATTCATCAATTTGGCACTGAAACACTGCTTCTAAATCTGCAGTGAATAAAAACATATAGGGCGACCAGTGGAGTCCGATTCCCGAATGAATGCCTCTTATGAGTCGGTTCTTTTGAATATATGCCGTAAAACATACAGCGCAACGAGTGTAGCACAATTTCAGAACAAACATACAAAGTGCGACCAGTGTTGTACGCTTCCCGAACAAATTACTCTTATGAGCCAGTTCTTTTGAATCTACACCGTAAAACATACAGCGCAACCAATGTAGTCCGATTACCGAACAAATGACACGTATGAGCCGGCTCTTTTGAACCTACGCTGCAAAACATACAGCACTACCGCCAGAATAAATTACTCCTATCCGATGTTTCTTTTTAGCAAATTAAAAACATACTGAACTGCAAGTCATTCATTTCTTCATGTCCAACTCAAAATAAACCAATCATTTTTATGGTGTTAAATGGACTTAAGGCTTGTGAGACTTAAAGGGATAGTTTACCCAAAAATGAAAATTCTCATCATTTACTCACCCTCATGCCATCCCAGATGTGTATGACTTTCTTTCTTCTGCAGAACACAAACAAAGATTTTTAGAAGAATATCTCAGCTCTGTAGGTCCTCACAATTGAATGGGTACCAAAATGTTGAAGCTTCAAAAAGCACATAAAGGCAGCATAAAAGTAATCCATAAGACTCCAATGGTCAAATCCATATCTTCAGAAGCAATATGATAGGTGTGGATGAGAAACAATCAATATTTAAGTCCTTTTTACTATCAATCTAAACTTTCACTTTCACATTCTTCTTCTTTTGTTTTTGGCAATTCACATTCTTCATCCATATTGCCACCTACTGGGCAGGGATAAAATATAGTAAAAAAAAGACTTATCATATAGCACCTATCATATCGCTTCTGAAGACATAGATTAAACCACTGGAGTCATATGAATTACTTTTATGCTGCCTTTATGTGCTTTTTGGACCTTCAGATTTCTGGCAACCATTTAGTTGCATTGTATGGACTTACAGAGATATTTTTCTAAAAATATTTGTATTCTGGAGAAGAAAGTGAGTCATACATATCTGGGATGGCATGAGTGTAAGTAGATGTTGAGAGAATTTTCATTTTTGGGTGAACTATCCCTTTAAATCAGAATAATTACTTGATGGTTGTTGATATGAAAATGTGAAGTTAAAGATACACATTATGAGTTTTGATGTAATTAGTGTTATTTTATAAGAATTCATTAATAAAATATCTTAATTAAAAAGGTGTAAACGTAGATTTTGCAAGAATCGGCATGATCTAATCATTTGGTAACAGGCTGCTGAAGGCTGTAAATCCAATAAGAATTGTATTTCTTATTTCCAAATATTTATTCTTCTAAGTACTAAAATAATTGTTAATAGAAGTCTTAAGGAACCAGAATCGTTTAATTCCTTACCATTCCCAACCCTATATATGATTGTTTTTTTTACCAAACTAGAATCAGGTGTGTTGTTGAATACTGTTTATTCATTATTTTAGGGTTGCAAATATAGAAGATTTTAAAGTGGCGATATCATAGAAAATATCATTTTCCTTGCTCTTTTGAAATAACAGAGTAATGGGCTGTTAACACAGGATGTGTTTTTGTATTCAGAAATAGCCTGTTTAATTCTAAGGGTAAGAGAGAAAATTTGTTTCCTCTCTATCAGCTGTTGTCAGTGCAGCCAGTCAGTGCATGGTATATTAGCTACCCTAAATGGACTACTTATGTTCCACTATTTTCATTGTCAACTGACCAGATTAATGTCTCTATTTGTGTAGATTCTGGAAGTCACTCCTCTCAGCCCGTGTCCAAATCCTCCAGTTCTGTCTCACTCTACAGCAATGGTTCTGAGGGTACCGCCGTCTTCGGCCAATCAGCTTCCCCCTCCACCAATGACCTCACAGTATCCCTCCTCACCGCCCTGCAGGCTGATGGCCTGGAGAACTTTAACCCTTTCCTGCCCATAAACTTATTACAGTGAGTTTCTCTCTGACTTCTTAAGAAATGTATTCAATATTAGGGATGTCTTAATGTTAAAGCTGATATAAATCAGGTCATTATTATGTAAAATGTACTTGTTAACTGTCAATTAAAAGTCTGATATTTTGGTCAGAACATGAGAAATGATACACATACACTCACTCATACACACCATGTCTGGATGTTCTTGCTCCAGATCTTCTGTGACACACACTCACACACAAGTCATTGAGAGTGCGAGTGAGAACACAGGTGAGTGTGTGTGTTTGTAAAGCTGTGTGTGTGCTCTTAACTCTAGAAACACATGCTCCTAACAGCGCAGTGTTGATTGACCTGTCAACGAACCACACACTCACAAAAGTTTTAACACCCTTGTTTAACTGCATGATTGCTTAGTAGCTGGTGCTAGCAGTTTTCCTTTGTGTGCTTGTGTGTGTGGCTGGTCTATTTAGGCGGATGGTGCTGGCCCGTTTTCCCACATTGGCAGGTCTAGTCCACAGTCCAGTTCTGCCCCCTGGGTTAAGCCTGACTTCCTCAGCATCCTGTGAGGGATTTACTGAGCAGCAGACCAGCTTTCTGGAGCCCTGCGGCCAGACCAGGACCCCCGTGGGTAAGACTAGCCAAGAGGAGAGGGTAGTCTAACAAATAAGGAATTGGTTCCTGTGATTATTTGATTACATTTGGTAGTGTCAGGTGGGAGAGCTTCCTCTTACCTACCCCCTAACAGTCTGCACATGATTTGCACTTTAATTGACTGTATGCACTCTCTATGCTGTCTTGCTTTGCAAGGATGTCTTAATTTGTCACATACTCACTGATTGCAAGAAATTTTATTTGCCTGTTTTTTGTGCAATTTCACACCCTCTGTTGAGTCTTACAATGAATTACCAAACCAATTTATTTTCTTATTGTATTTGACACATTTTTCTTTTTAAAATTTGAAGAGTTTAAAGAGTTGTGAAAGCACATTGGCTGAAACTTGTGCTTTAATTATTCAATGCAAGGAGTTCATAAATTGTTGAGGAATCATATTTTCTTGACTGACTGCACCAGTCAGCCCAGTCATGGCACATTCTAACTCGTCAATTAACCTTTTCATTTCTGTCCTTCAGAACAGCCCCAAATGTTTGTCCCAGTTCGCTTGCTTGAAATGGGCTTCTCAATGAGACACATCTACAGGGCAATGGAGGCAGCAGGTACCCAAGAGTGCTTGCAACATCCAGCCAAACTCATTCTGACCTGGTTTAAAAGCAATCATGTGCTGATATGACTGTAAAAACTGCTCTAATACAGTTACAATAATCAGTTTTGCTGAATTTTCAAAGATTAGAAAACAGACAGCTACTCTTTAAAGGAGTAGTACTCCTGTCATAATTTACTTGCCGTAATGTCGCTCCAAACCCACATGACTTTGTTTCTTCTGTGAAATGTAAAACTGAATAAAACTAGGCCAAAAAAACAAAAACATATACAGTAATTACAGTAAAAGTAACTAAGACTCATGAATGAAAGATATGACTCATGCACTATATTCCAAGTCTTCTGAAGCCATATGTACATTTTAAGTCTATTTAAGTTGTTATTTAGTCTCAAGTCATATCAAAACTTTAATGAACTCTGTAAATCAAGTTTATTGTTAATTTTATTTGAGAGGTAATAAAGACTTAAATTTCATTCTGTTCATCAAACAAAATGATCATATGTCTTCAGAAGACTTGGACTATAGTGCACAATTAATATCTATTACTTTTACAGTGCTTTTTTTAGCTGTACAGGCCAGAGTCGTTATTCATTGTCATTATATAGCAAATAAACGATGCAAAGACTTTCTTAAAATTCACCTTTTGTGCTCCATGGAAGAAAGAAAGTCATACAGGTTTGGAGCAACATTAGGGTGAGTAAATAATGGCATTTTCATTTTTGGGTGAATTATCTCTTTAATGATTTGAGTTATTCACACATAGAAATATCAATAATGGGTAATTAAATGGGATTTTGTCCTGATTTTGATTATTTTTGTGTCACTAATTATTTAATGGTGACTGCTGATAAATGCTGTTATATTACACTAAATACACTCACTTACACTCCCCGTTTGAGATTCTGCTTTAATGACCCCCTCACTGTTCTCCCCCATGGGAACACAGAGTTAAATCCTGAAAAATAAGAGCAGAGCACTGCATGCTGTCTTTTATTTTGTGTCTTGAATGTTCACTATTCAAGTTCAGCTGAATCATATTTCAGCTAAAGAAGTCATGGGTTGTGCATATTCTGGTTTTATTGCATACATTCATTAACATCGCATCTAAAATGTTATTTTTTGCCATTTAATCTTAAAATGTAAAACGATTTGGCAACTCATTAGCTTTTTTAGTTATTTTGAGGTTTTAAAACAAGTTTTTATTTAGAATTGTATTTTGTCATGAATGTTGGGTGAACTCTCTCTCTCAGGGGTCACGGGCGAGATAGATTCACGCACCATTGAGGTGCTGGCGAGCTGGATGCTGGAACACCCTCTAACAGAGGAGCACCAGGCCGGAGAGGACTCATCAGCAGGGGGCGCCACTGATACGCCTTCATCTGAAGGACCAGAGACAGTGCAGTGCCCTGAGTCTCCTGCTCCAATGACACTGCAGGAGAGCAGAGAACCCAACGAGAGGTGAATTCACACACCACACACACACACACACACACACACACACACACACACTGTGTCTAAATCAGCCATAATGCGATAAGGCGACAAGAGCTTCATCTGTGTCATGTTCATGTCGAGTTTCTGTCCGAGCCAACTGTGACCAGTAAGAGCATCGCACATCTAGACTTATTGGAAATTTGGTCTTTAGTTCTGTTGCTTCATACTGGGGAGCCCCCTCTCACTGTGAAATAAAAATCCTGCTCCACTTATCTGTTTATTAAAGAACAGTTCACCCAAAAATGAAACTTTTGTTATAATTTACTCAAAGTATGCATTCTTGTGAGTACTTGCATTGCTTTTAAAGCTAAACAACGCAAGTTTGTACGTGAACATGTGAGCCACTGTGAATGAGCTTCTCTCATAACGCTCATAAAACCATAATCGTATGTCTTCAGAAGACTTGGCATGGACTGTTATGAGAATGTTGGGTCCTTGTTTAAAGGGATAGTTCACTTTCATCATTTACTCAACCTCATGCCATCCCAGATGTGTGCGACTTTCTTCTGCTGAACATAAAGATCTTTTGAAAAATATCTCAGCACTGTAGGCACAACTAAAATGTGGCCAGAAGGTCCAAAAAGCAGCATAAAAGTAATCCATATGACTACAGTGGTTTAATCCATATCTTTAGAAGCGATATGATAGGTGTGAGAAACAGATACATGTATTTAATACAATATTTAAGTGCTTTTTTTCTATAAATCTTCAATTTTGGTTTTGGTGATTCTCATTCTTTGTCTTATCACCACCTACTGGGCAGGGAGGAGAATTTATAGTAAAAAAGGACTTAAATATTCCACACCTATCATATTGCTTGTGAAGACATGGATTTAACCACTGGAGTCATATGGATTACTTTTATGCTACCTTTGTTTCAAAGTTCTGGGCACCATTCACTTGCATTGTATGGAGATATTCTTCTTAAAATCTTCATTTGTATTCAGCAGAAGCAAGAAAGTCATACACATCTGGTATGGCATGAGGGTGAGTAAATAATGAGAGAATTTTTATTTTTGGATGAACAATCCCTTTAAGTTTTGAAGTGAGTCACAATCAACTGCCATTGTATTGAAAAGACTTGCTTTTAGTGGGGGCAAAAACATTACTTGATGCTGTAACGCCTCTGTATGCATGTAAACAAGCACACGCACACAAATGTTTGACAGTATTGGATTATTTATTTATTGTGTGTATTCCAATGTGTTTTCCTCTTGCAGCCTGTTAGCAGGTTTGGACCTGGTGGAGAGAGAGAACTTCTTAGATGTTCACCTGACCAGGAACAGACCTCCGCCTGCCCGCAGACAGCGATCTGGAGTAGGACAGAGAACTTCCTTCAGGAGAGCAGGTCAGACAGTCAGTTGAATGTAAATGTGATGTGAATGTGAAGACATACATCAAGAGGAACCAATTTCAGTGACTCTGCAGTGAAGGTTGCTCATGTTTTTTGCTTGTCAGACTCCCCGTCGCCCAGTCCTGTCCCGACGCTGTACAGACAGGAAGTGGGTGTGACAGAGTGGCCTGAGCGTGCTGAAACAAACCCGTTTGCTGCTGAAGAAGAGTCCGAGCTGGGCTACATGGACGACCCGTACCAGGAAGAACCTTACGAGGAGCTTCTCACCCCAGAGTTCATCACCTCTGAGAGGGACACGCTTTGGATGGTAGAGGTACTGGAGATGATATCTGTCCGTCTGTCTATATTGTTCTATTGCTCTTTTGCTCTATTGTTATATTGTTTTATCTATCCTTCTGTCTGAATATAATTTTAAAATGTTTTCTCTCACTCTCTCTGTCTCTCTTTCTCAGGGAAGAGAAGATCACCCAGATCCTCATGAGATGGTGGAGTGTGAGCTGTGTAACACTCTCACACTGCAGTTCAACAACCACATGAAGCGTCATCACCCGGGCTGCGGTCAAAGCGCCGGTCGCCGTGGTTACCGCAGCAACGGGGCCTACGTTGACGGCTGGTTCGGAGGGGAATGCGGATCGGGCAGCCCATACTACCTCCTGTGCAGCACATGTAGGGAAAAATATCTGGCCTCCAACCTGGGAGTCATGAGCTCCAAACAGGACAGGTGAGGATGAGGACACGTTCACTGCAAAAGTCAGTATTGTTGTCTTGTTTTAAGAAAAATAAGATGAATTCAAAGAGAAAACAAGTTTATTTTTCTTAAGGCCTGTTCACACCAAATCCGTGATGATTTTGTGAGACAAACATCTGACGGAAGTTCTATTCACACTGAATCAGTAAAGAAATGAAACAAAAACTATTTCTCCCTGTGCAGTAGGTGGTGCTGTTGTTATACCAGTCTCCTCTCCGCACCCTTCAGCTGTTAGAGATGAACCCTCTGGGGTCTGAGGGTGTTTTTGGGCCCTGGAGAAATTTTGACATGCCTTGACAGTTGTGCTTTTTTCAGTTGCTTAAAAACATATTAATGGCTAAAGTCTGATAACACTGTATTCAGCACAAACTGGGCTACAATAATATGTGAGCAACATGTATGTACATGTTTGTATTTTTGAGAAAACATTTATGCGTGGTTTTTAATTCACTGAAATAAGGCCATATAACACATACTAAACATTTGTTCACAAGACTTTTGAGAACTGGATCTTGTAGCCTAGAGTTTTTGCTACAAAATGATGTGAAAACCATCCTGATCACTCATTCATACAAAACAATATAGTCATTTAACTTTTGTAAGACACTTTTAGTGTTAGAAAGGCCATATGCGAGGAGGCGTGAATGATCATGAATATTGATGTGATTCACACCTGAGGAGACAAAGACCCCTCCCCTGGGAACAGAATTAAATGTAATATCTGATATAGGGCATATACACAATATATATATATATATATATATATAAAAAAATTCAGGATTCTTTGATGAATAGAAAGTTCAAAATAACACCATTTATCTGAAATAGAAAGCTTTTGTAACATTATAAATGTCTTTACTGTCACTTTATCAATATAATGCATCCTTGCTGAATAAAAGTATTAATATCTTTCCAAAAAAAAAAAAAAAGAAATTCTTACTGACCCCAAACTTTTGAACGGTAGTGTATAATGTTACAAAAGCTTTCTATTTCAGATAAATGCTGTTATTTTGAACTTTCTATTCATCGAAAAATCCTGAAAAAAATTGTTCACAACTGTTTTCAACATTGATGATAATAATAAATGTTTCTTGAGCAGCAAATCAGCATATTAGAATAATTTCTGAAGGATCATGTGACACTAAAGACTGGAGTAATGATGCTGAAAATTCAGCTATACATCACAGGAATAAATTGCATTTTAAAATATATTATATATATAAACTTGCCTCAGGGGCATTCACCATTTGCATTGATCGCCTCAGCACATTACCGTATGAATAGCTGAGGGTTAATATACTGAACGCTGTCAAAGCATTTATTTACCTACTTTGGCATAACTGTTCATTATGTTCTTTCCATGGTGCTGATGCATTTTGAGGATTATATAATCTTTGTTTTTAATGCTAGTGAGATGAGTAAAGAGTGCTGTTTCATATTTATTTGCACATGTATTTTGTTACAAGCAGGACTATATTCCAGACTCCCGAACTCAACTTCTCTTTTTATAATGGCTGGATTAATGCCTGGATAATAGAACACAAGGTACAGTGATATAAATACTTATGGAATAATGTACATTGAGAATAACAGGTATAGTATAAAATATGATGCCTATATTAAAAATAATACAAAAGAAAACACTGCTCACTCTCTTTTCTTTATTTAAATTATTGGAATACTTTGTTATATTTTCCTTGCAATAAAAATAGCAGTGTGGTTCTGAAATTCGTTTGTCTAAAACATTGCATGTGACAGATCTTTTTATGGGATATTTACTACGAGCTTTGTGCAAACGAACTTGCTGAACCTTGCTGCTATTCTTAATGCCATGAGAATATACAGTGACATTGATATACATATTAAATAATGTACATTAAGAAAAAACACCATAAGCAGACTTTCAAAATCAAAAGCTTCACATCAGTGCCGGTGTTTGCCATTTGGTTAGCGCCACCAACATGCTGGATTGAGCAGCTGCAATGACTCTGGAAAAATGACAAAAAGCTCTTCTCATTGGTCAGTCAGTTTTCATCGCAGTCCAAAGAAAAATTAATCGTCCTACTCTCCGAAACAAAATCTTCGGATTGTCGGGTGACGATTTGTTGGACCCGCTGTGAACAGCGCCATAGAAATCCATTGTACCATTCAAAAGCTCGTTCGGAACAAACAATCGTTCCGAAAAAACGGGTTTGGTGTGAACAGGCCTTTAGCGAATAGTTTTATTTTATTTATTTTGTTAAGCATAAACCTCACATTTTGATTTCTCTGACAACAAGACTAAATATCTCATGTCATTTTGCTTCTCGGCTGAATGTGTCATGTTTTAAGCATGTTCAGATATTTTTACTGGAAATCAAGGCAGCAAAACTGCTTTTTTTTTGACACCGTTGGACGTGTTGAAGGTAGATATGTTTCCAAGAACTGCGTATATTTTTGCCATAATAACTCCGATTGTGTTTTCAGAACAAGAGGTGTGGCCTCTGATCTGATTGGTCAACTGGATGGTACATCGGACGGTATGTATATAGGCATAATTTCCATTAAAGAGATACAGTAGTTAGCCCAAAATGAAAGTTCTGTCATTATTATTTACCCAAAACATGAGAGTGAATAAATGATGACTGAATTTTAATTTTTGGGTGAATTGAATCTTGTGCACTGAATTAAATGAACATACTGTATAATGATTTGAAATTGTGTGTCTTAGATGAATGGGATCCAGGTAACCAGGAAGACTCTGACCCAGACAGGCTGACGGGTTTGGAGGATTTTGGGACTCTTCTGAGACCTCTGGGTCTGAGTGAAAAGAAGCCTGTGCCTGACCCAATCCCCTTCACTGAACATGACCCGCTCGGAGCTTTAGTCAGTGGCTCAGTCAGTGGAGACAGCAGCCTACTTTACAAAGGTAATGTTTACATTCAATGTTTTATATTGGAAAACATAGTGGGACAAAGAGTTCTGACACCTTTATTGCTTAGTATTCTCATACAGCTAGACTTTTGACCATCACCATAAAGTGTGGTCCACATTGCAGATTATTCTGACCAAGAACCACCCACTTGGACAGAAAAAGACCGCCTGATTGAGATGAAAAGCGACCACTGAGAGTCCAAACTGTCTCCAGCTTTCTCTGTTTTCTGGACTTATTATGAAATGCATTTTTGTGTGTGTTTAGGTGTGATTAGCACTGAGTTGAAGCGCTCCTCAGTTCCTTTAAGTCTAGGAGAGCAGGCTGCATCTCTGAGGGAGCCTCAGGAGAGATTGTTGGCTCTGAGGAGAGTCACCTCCACAGCTCAGATCCTGCTGGCATACAGTATGGTGATGAGAGCTCTCTCACAGACCTCCTCGAGGTAACACCATCACTCTCACACATAGAACTGACTTCCTTCACTGCCCAGTATCAACTGTAGTGGCAGACTAGCCCAAAATGCATATGTACTGTAGATCAAAATGACCATCCATTTTTGGCTATTTTTCTTATTTTTTATTATTATTATTATTATTATTATCATATCATTTTTTATATGTATATTAAAAGAATAATTGTATTTGTTTCCATCTGTTATCTATGTATACATTATAGACAATGGTAAATATCATATTTATGTTCAGATTTAGATTTAGTAAAAAACGAGTGGCAAACTGACATTTAGCAGATGTTTTCATTCACTGATATTTATATAGCTTACTTATTTTAGTGACAGTCTTCCTGGACCAACCTGAGGTTACAAGTAATCATTAGAAATGATTTGATCATTAGAATTTATTTTCATTGACAAAACTAGAAAATGCATTGAATTGCATCGGATGAATACTTACACGAATGAGTTATGTGAAAAAAATTACCTATGCATTTTAGGGCTTGTTCCAAATTTGTGTTATTTTGGTCTTAGATATAAGACCTGTTCATACTTCATCTAATGGAACTAAATACTAGGACAGTAATATATATTCGCAAACATTTTTCCACACCAAATTTGTTCAGTTGAGAATTTTCAGATTTTTCGAATGGTTGATTAGTTATTATTGGAATCTTATGGAAAAAAAAATCAACCTATTGGAATTGGTGTGTTGGTGTACATAGAGATGCATTTCATGCATGAATTTTTTTCTTTTTTTTGCAAACACCACAAATTTTTGCATTTGTTTAATTTTTTTAATTGTCAATTAGTTGTTTTCGGAATCTTAACAATGAAAAAAAAATCATCCTTGCCTCTGAAAAGTAAAATATTTCTTAATTATTGTATTGGTCACTAAATAATTTTTTGTCACGAAAATTCTAACTTGGCATGAATAGTTTGGTAAACATGTTTGCATGTTTGGTGATGTCAAATGCTAACTTTTGTTAGCTAAATATATTTGCAAAATTTTTTCAAAAACACACTATCCCAAAATGAAAATAGGTTCATCATTTACTCACCCTCATGCCATCCCAGATGTGTATGATTCTCTTTCTTCTACTGAACTCAAAGATTTTTAGAATATCTCAGCTCTGTAGGTCCTCACAATGCAAGTTAATGGGTACCAAAATTTTGAAGGTCCAAAAAGCATATAAAGGCACCGTAAAATTAATCCATATGATTCTAGTGTTATATCCATATCTTCAGAAGTGATATGATAGGTGTGGGTGAGAAACAGATCAATATTTAAGTCCTTTTTTACTATCAGTCTCCACGTTCACTTTCACATTCTTCTTTTGTTTTAAGCAATTCGCATTCTTCATGCATATCGTCACCTACTGGGCAGGGAGGAGAATTTATAGTACAAAATGACTTAAATATTGATCTGTTTCTCACCCACACCTATCATATCACTTCTGAAGACATGGATTTAACCACTAGAGTCTTATGGATTACTTTTATGCTGCCTTTATGTGCTTTTTGGAGCTTCAAAATGTTGGCACCCATTCACTTGCATTGTGAGGACCTACAGAGCTGAAATATTATTCTAAAAATCTTTGTCACATGGCATGAGGGTGATTAAATGATGAAAGAATTTTCATTTTTGGGTGAACTATCCCTTTAACAATTAAAAATATCAACCTTGCTTCTGAAAAAAGTGACAAATCATCACAGTAAAATATTTCGGAATTGGTGTGCTATTGTTCAAAGATATGTGTTCCATGCATGTTTTTGAATCATACATACTGACAAAAATTTAAACTAGGTGTGAAAAGGTTGATAAATGTGTTTGGTGATGTCAAATACTTTTTATATATATATATATATAAATATATTTTTTGTAGTTCAGTTTGTAATCATTCAAGCGGTCTGGAGGCTCTAGGATTGGCTGATGTCCGTATCCTGGTCAGGCTAATGTGTCTAGCAGCAGGTGGGCGTGTCCACATGGGTGTAGACCAGCAGGGAGTGGACCGTGGCTGTGTGAGTGATCACACAGGCTCCGCCTTCCTGTCCTTCCTCAGCTCAGCTATTGGAAGTTTAGTGTCCCACAGTCCTGCTGCCTACCGAGAATTAGTGGACATCTGCACTCAGGTAGATTCTCTCTCTCTCTCTCTCTCTCTCTCTCTCTCTCTCTCTCTCTCTCTCTCACACACCCTTTGTCTCTATGCCTCCTTCCCTTTTAAGCTGTCTTTCTCTACCTCTTTGTTTTGGCTTGCTAATGTTTCTCACCTCATTATCCTTGCAACTGTCTTCATCATTTTCTCGTTGTCTGCTCATTTAATCATCTTGTCTCCCCCGTAATCACATGTTCTCACCTGCACGTTCTACCTCTCAGGATCTCATGGCTGCTGCTACAGGAATGAACATCAGCGCCATCACTGATCCACAGCAGAGGATGAGACAAAGCTCTGCCCTCAAGGGGCCAGCACAAGAGCCAAGGGAACTGACTCCACCCACCTTCCTGGTCACACAGAATCTGGTATCGCTGTTGACAGAGAAAGGCATCCGATACCGTTACAGTGCAGAAAGAAGTGAATCAACAGAAACAAAGGGTAAATATTGTATATATTTTGTATATTGCGTCAAGTTTTGTTAAACTACTAGGATCAGAAGGAAATGTACAAAATTATAAAGGTTTTTATGTTTCATGTTTCATTTAGAATTTAGCTATAAATTCTTGCTGTGTAACTTTTAACATAGTGTCCCAACCAGGTACGACACATACCCATAGTCACTTACCCATAGTCAAACCTCATTGGTCAGTTTCACTCCACATAGCTGCATAGTAAACATCAAATTTGTTTCCATTGGCTGTGATTTTGTCACTTTGCACAGTTTTGTGCTTTCAGTTAGGAGAGAATAAATACTTCATGCTAGAAAGGTGTCACATTATTTTATTATTTAATTAATCAGCTATTATTGAATTAATAATAATAATTATGAACAACAGGAAAACTCATGTTAAAATCATCAATTAATTCAAATCATCAATTAATTGGTCAAAATGTGTGGGAACCTTGTTGGTTGTGACACTGATTCCAGTGACTTATCTATTGAATAATTTTTAACATCCATAGAACAACTAACAATAGCTCAGGGTTAATTCTATACTCTTCTTGTCATTTGGACAGAAGGTGGAAGCCCCCCACCCTCAGGTCCCCCTCTCTCTCAAACGGGGGTACGGGTCGGTCCTTTGGAGCTGGCTAATGCGCTGGCCGCCTGTGCCCTGTCAGCGCGACTGACCAGCAGACACCGTCAGTGGGCGGCAAAGCTGCTGGTCCAGGCCCTGGCAGTCTCCGAGAGAGACAACAGTGCCAGACCCCAGACCTACAGTGACATGGCTGGAGACTTGCGAAAATGCCCAATCAGGAAGCTGGAAGGACATCAGAACAGGGTAAAGAAGATGTAGATACTAACATACACAGAAACATATATACAATCAAATTTTTTTTTTTTTTATATTTAGTGACCAAAACTGGTCTTATACAGTATCTGATTGGCTGTTGTGTGTGCAGGTGAGCAGCTGCAGCTGGAATGGTGATCAAGGACTGTTGGCCACCGGCTCACAGGATGGAACTGTCCGAATTTGGACCATCTCACCAAACACTGCAGAGCTCTTGCACACACACACCTGCAGTGTCAGGTGAGACATACGCACACATATTCTGGTCATCTGGATACTGTGATTCTATATATAATATATATAAAATATTTTACAGTTGTTTATATTATATAAAAACAATATAAGTGTGGTATGTTCTAATTTTAGATAGCAAGGTAAACTAGTGTGTGTGTGTGTGTGTGTGTCTATCCTGCAGTGAGGATGCTCAGAGTTCAGATGGCTCTATGGGGTCTCATCTGCTGTCTGCTGTATCATGGAGTGCAGGGGGAACTCTACTGGCCGCCTTCCAGAACAAACTCATCAACATCTGGACCGTCAACGGTCAGATCAGCTGCCATCTATCACACATCCACTTACACACACTAACAACAACACTGCTAACAAAGCTTGTGTTTAATTGAGCAGATGTTTTGTACATCATAGTTAAAGTATGACTAGCATTAGGCCTGCCACGATTTTTAAATAATTGTCTGATTGCAGTTATTTGATCTAACAGCGGTTAATTAATCTAACAGCGGTTATTTGAGATAGCCGCAATTATTGTGCACTTTAAATTCCAATAACATTTTACTGTCCAAATAAGGGAATGAACAGTGCATTTGAGTGTCTCATTCAACTGAACTCTGACCGTCTTAATGAGCCGCACCACAGACTGCACTGAGAGAGTGTCAAGATTGTCCACTTCTGAACCAGACATGAACCGCTGTCATGCACGCGTCGTCTGCGGAGTTTCGCGCCGAACTCCCGTGAAAATATGAACGAGGATTTTAGTGAATGCAAAGCACTCCAGTTTCACTTTAATTTAACGATTGTGTAATTTCAAATGTTATTTGTCGTTGTGGGTTCATACATACAGTGTTAATGACATGCAGTGACACAGAGGAGCTCTGTTACGCCCGAGATGTTAGAATGAAGAAACACAGAATCTCAAAGGTTTTTTCATGTTAAATAAGGGCTTGTGGGTTTAATCCGAGAGCCTTACAGTAATGTGTGGAAGTGAAGAATTTTGGAAAGATATCTGTATTATTGCATACATTAATATAATAATATACAATATCTGTTCAGGTTGGCAGGGTTCCAACAACAACAATGCAAAGGCAAAATGGACCAAAACTAAAGTTGACCAAAAAGTGAGACAGATTTGAATTATTTTGAAATATTTTGATATTTAAAATATTATTTTCAATGTAATTTATACATTTTTAAAGCCTGAAAGAAAATCATGTAAAAGTTAAATATGAATAAATGACTTTTAA
Organism: Myxocyprinus asiaticus; assembly: GCF_019703515.2. Lineage (NCBI taxonomy): Eukaryota > Metazoa > Chordata > Actinopteri > Cypriniformes > Catostomidae > Myxocyprinus > Myxocyprinus asiaticus. The sequence goes on from NC_059381.1 coordinate 7,561,513, forward strand.
GGGTTATGAAGCACACATACACCTATGACAAAAGCATGACAATTTGTATGACAATTAATGGTCATAATGGTGTGAGAGCCTTAAAACAGACAATTAATCAAATTATTTGTTTGACTAATAATAGTCAGCTAAATTTCATAATCATGACAGCCCTAATTAACATTTTAAGAGCAAGTATCAAAACTGATCCTATTCACTGGCCTTATTGTGCACGATTCATCAGTGCACTTTATTAAAAAAATTTTTTAAAAAATCATTAGGTTTCATAATGAAAATTTTTATTTTCTCCACCTCTGAAATAAATTAGCTTTTCTTCTGATGTAACCAAGGCTATGTGGGCAGGGAAAATCAAAATCAACCATTAATAAAACACTTTTCTCATTTTTTCATCTGGCCTGTTTTTCAGTAGTTTTCCTATGTAAATAGACTAGACAGACATTTTCGAGATATTAGTTAAGGTGGTTCGGGCATCTGGTCAGGATGCCTCCTGGATGCCTTCCTAGGGAGGTGTTCTGGGCATGTCCAACTGGGAAGAGACCCTGAGGCAGATCTAGAACACACTGGAGAGATTATATCTCTCGGCTGGCCTGGGAATGCCTTGGGATCCCCCAGGAAGGGCTGGAGGATGTTGCCAGGGAAAAGTACTAATGGGCTGTCCTGCTGAGTTTGCTGCCACCACAACCCGGACCCGAATGAGCGGAGGAAAATGGATGGAGACATTTTTGACTGTTGTGTCATGTCTCGCTGTTTATAGCGTTAACAATTTCTAGGTTAAAAAGAACTTAAACTTTTAAAAATGCATCTCGACACACCTGACTTTTGTTATATTTGTTGCGCTGCTTCTAGCCTTTTTTAGCGCAAGGACAGGTTTGGTGTGAATGGCCCCTAACATGTGTGTCCAGTCAAATCCTGGTGTCCAAACAATGGAAGAGTGGAAACCTCTTAGTACACATATTTTTTTTCAATTCAGTTTTTTGCTGCTAGTGGTACTGAAATTACACACTTGTTGGTCAAGAGCCCATTGTTTCTGAAGTAATGTTATTCTCTGTTGCAGGTTCTCAGGCGTATGTAGAAGCTCAGTCCTCGTGGGTAACAGCGCTTTCATGGGTACAAACGTCCACTCCATTCCTAAGTCAGGAAGCCTGCAGTCAGGCCAGCGCTCCTGAGAGTCTACTTGTGGGTCGGCTGGATGGCTCCCTCTGCTGGCTGGAGGTCACAGAGGACTTGAGAGTGGAGAGAACAGAACTCACTCATTGCCACAGGAAAGAAGGTTAGTCGAGTTGGTTTTGTTTGTATAGTGCTTCTCACTATACATATCCTTTCAAAGAAGCTTTTCAGAAATGTGTTTGTTAGGGCCCAAGCACTGAAAGTGCAGAGGCCCTATTGTTCCTCTCAGGATTCTTCTTCTTTTCAAGGTTTTTGGTACTTTTGGGGTACTTAAAAATGAAAACGCTTGAAAGTTTACACACAAATTAGAGTCGTTGGCCATTAGGGCTGGGCAGAGGGGGGTTCTGTAGTGCTACCTAGAAGATGGGCATGTTCGGGGGGCTCTGTAGCACATCCCTGTGAGCTACAGTCACCAAACTTTGTAGATATATAGAGCTCATCAAGCCGGACGACTTTCACGCTGAAAGTCATTTGCTCTGCCCAACAGGAAGTCGGCCATTTTGGATTGTTTGAAAAATGCATGCTCTGGAATTTGAAATACTTCTCTAGGGATTTCATGTTACAGGTACAAAATGTGCACGACATCATACCAAGACATTGGTGATGCTAAATTGCAAACGGAATTTTTATATATTGAACGGTGTTGCCATGGCGACGCGATAAAGTAACGTCAAAAAATGGGAAAAAGGAAGTGTCTCATATCTTCTGCGTGCATTGTGTGATTTACATCAAAATTGAGCCGTATGTTTGGCCTTGTGGGCTGATCACATTGATGTGGCTATGGTCATGGTTGTAGCACCACCAACTGGCAGCAGGAAGTATGGCACTTTTAACAGACTTGAAAAATATCCCTCTTATGTTTACCTTAATTGCTGCAAATTCTTTAAAATAATATCAAAACACTGCTAATGTAAAATTGTAAAGGAATATTTTGATATCTTAAATACTGTTACCATGGCAGTGCATTAATTGTTATTATTCCTTTCTTCCTATATTTGATTGTTTTTGAGGCACTTGGCATACTTAAAATGTCTTGAAATTTTGCACACACATCAGAGTCATCGGCCATTAGGACAGGGTAAAAGTTCACACATGGGCATGTAGGGAGGGCTCTGTAGTGCCCCCTTTAAAATGGGCATGTAACGGGGTCTCTGTAGCACCCCCATTTTCACTTAGTCACCAAACTTTGTACATATATTGTTCTCATCAAGCCAAACAACTTTCATACTCACAGTTAATAGCTCTGCCCTACAGGAAGTCACCATTTTGGATTTTCTGAAAATCGCAGGCTCTGAACTTTTAAATAATACTCCTAGGGGATTCATGTGACTGGCAACAAATTTGAGCAACATCATGCCAAGACATTGTAGATGCAAAATTGCAAACAGATTGTTTATATTTTGAACGGTGTCGCCATGGCGAAGCAATAAATTTATGGCAAAAAATGGGAAACAGGAAGTGTCTCAAATCTAGAGTTGAGGTTTATTTTGATGAAAATTCAGCTGTATGTGTGGTAATGAGGCTGATCACATGGATGCAGCTCTTATGGGTCACCAACTGGCAGCAGGAAGTATGGCACTTTTAACAGACTTTGAAATAGCCCTCATGTGTTTACATGTATTGCTTTAAAATTCTTTAGAATAATGTCAAGACACTGCTGATGTAAAATTGCCAAGGGATATATGGTATCTTAAATATCAAATTTAATTAATTAATTGTTATTATTCCTTCCTATATTTGGGTGTTTTTGAGGCACTTGGCATGCTTAAAATTTAATGAAATTTTGCACACACATCAGAGTCGTTGGCCATTAGGACTGGGCAAAAGTTCAAGCATGGTCACGTAAAATGGCCTCTGTAGCACCCCTATTTTCACCTACAGTCACCAAAATTTTTACATATATAGTTCTCATCAAGCCGGACAACTTTCATAATTATAGTTATTAGCTCCACCCAACAGGAAGTTGTCCATTTTGGATTTTTTGAATATTGCAGTCTCTGAACTTTTAAATACTCCTCCTATGGGATTCATGAGACTGTCACCACATTTAGAAAACTTTATGACAATACATTGAAGATGCTAAATTTTGAACAGATTTTTGATATATCGAATGGTGTTGCCATGGCGAGGCATTAAATTAATGGTGGAAAAATGGGAAACAGGAAGTGTGATTTAGATCAAAATTGAGATGTATATTTAGTCTTGGGCTAATCACATGGATGTGACTATTTTGGGTCACGGTTATAGCACCACCACCTGGCAGCAGGAAGTGTGGCTCTTACAACCAACTTTAAAATAGTCCTCTTACTGTATATTTAACTAAATTGCTTCAAAATTGTTTAGAATAATGTAAAATGCCAAATGCATCTGTCTACCTTAAATATTTTTATGAAATCCATTAGGTGGAAATGGACCCATGGTGCTTGGGCCCGTCATCGCTGCTTGCAGCTATATTTAAAGATTGTTATTCATTTTGTGGTGACTGACCTACAATCTTTTTCTTTCTTGTGTTCAGCGCCTCAGTGCCTGGCCTGGTACAGTGTAGATAAACCTTTTGCAGTTGGTTATCCAGATGGCAAAATTCTCCTAGCAACAGCAGAGAGCTATGAATCCGATCCTCCTATTCTTCTAACAGCATTTCCTGTGAGTGTGGAATTCTCAAAGCGCACACACTTCATTGCACTCTAATGATGTTCGGATCATGAAAAAAACATTCTTTTGGATCGGTTCGGGCTGTGAGAAATTTGTTTGGGAGTAAAACTATAGAGCAAGTCTGCAACATTTAGCAACATTTTCTTTGAACAGGAGTTAACATTTTTATTTATATCCAGTGTTGGGTAAGTCACTGGAAAAAAGTAATTAACTACTTCTCTCAAATTAAAATCAGATTACTGATTATTCATTGAAAAGTAATCACATTACTGATTACTTTTAAGTTACTTTCTAAAACAAAATTTTTCTTTTTCCATTCAACAAATTCAAAATAATGTCTATTTTCTCCCTGTTCATGTCGCATACCCTTCAGCTGTCACAGAAACAAACAGACCTACATATGAACACATGAATTCAAATTTTAATTGTATTAAACATAAATAATATTTTTTTGGAAATATTTGTAACATAAGTAATGTACTTAAAAGTAATTACTTTCACTGAAAGTCAGTAACTGTAATCTGATTACAAGAATTTTAAATGTAATACTTTATCTACTTTTTGTGCCTAAAAGTAAATAGATTACAGTAAATATTTACTTTGTTATCCGATTATACCCAACACTGTTCATAACACAATCAGGGTTTCGATTTGTATGACATCCAACTTGAACATAAAAACTTCCATTAAATACAATTATATAACTTAATGAACATTCCAGATTCAATAGATGATTATCTCTATAAATAGCATGGAATATTGTCGATTACAACAGAAAATAATATTTACTCACTTCAAAAAACATTTAAAAAAGATTTCTGTGGTAATTGGCGGATGCTGTTGATAGAGCTCAGCTTGCTTTGAACTTGGAAAATTAAATGGTGATAATAATCGATAATGATAACTGCGATAGTGTTAAATAGTTGATTCATTCCAATAATGAAAGTGTAAGGGCTACATAGGGACTTTTGAGTGTCTAAAACAAATTGGTGAATCAGTTTTTTAACCGGTTCATTAAACAAGCCAACAGAATGAATCAAATTGCTAACATAAATCAGACTGATTTACTAACACAAATCAGATCCAACACGCCACACTAAATAGACCCATGGAACATATACAGTTAGGTATTTACTCAGTGAAATTGAACACACAAATAAACCCGCACATTTGGAGTTTGACCTGCTTTTATCTCCACAGGAGTGCGTGAGTGCACTTAGGTGGGATCCCACAGGTCATCTGCTGCTGTCTGTAGGCCGCTCGGAGATAGTGAAGATCTGGGGTCGTGCCAGTGGCGCGTGGGTCACCCTCCACTCTCTCTTCCACACTGGGACTGTGAACACAGCTGAGTGGTGCCCTCTGCCGGGGCGAGGGACGGAGCCTCGTCTTATGATGGCAATGTGAGTGTTACATGTTTTAGAAAGCTTTAAAGGTCTTGTATGGGTCTGAGAGAGGGAGGAAAATGTTAATGGAAACTAAATGATGAATTATGAAGGTTTTTTGTGCAAGTAACCCTGATAAACAAGTAACTTTTACAAGGAAAAAAAAAGCTACAAAACTGTATAGTATGGCCCCTTATTAATTTGTCACATCAAATCCTTTAGGAATTAACTAAAATAATATCATTCGTCAGTATCGTCAATACAAGTTAAGCTCAATCGACAGAATTTGTTGCATAGTGTTGATTACAACAAAAATGTATCTCGTCCCTTCGAGGTTACAGTGAGGCACTTACAAAGGAAGTGAATGGGGACAATCTGTAAACATTAAAATACTCACCATTTCAAAAATATAGCCACAGGACCTAAACAATATGCATGTTAATATGATTTGAGTGTGATAAAATTGCCTACGAACCTTTTCTGTGTAAAGTAATATCCAGTTTAACAATTATGTTGCCATGACGATGCAATGCCGTAAAGCCTCAGTTTTTTTTTTTTACCACAAAAACAACTATTTAAACAACTTCACAGCTCAAATAAAACACAAGTTTTAACATAATAATTAATGTAACTGCTTTATAAAATTACAAGCTTCACATTTCTTCCTGTAAACCCTCCAAAAATTGGCCCCCATCACTCTCATTCTAAGTGTCTCATTGTAAACATGATTTTTGCTTTTTTTTTTTTTTTTTTTTTTTAAGAAATGAAGGGACGAGTTGAAATATATTTTTGTGGTAATCAACATTATGCCACAAATACTTTCGATTGAGCTTAAGTTGTATTAAACCCAAAATATTTCTTTAAGAGCTTTGAAGCAATACTAGTCTTGAAATATGTCACCATTTTGCCAGGTTGGTACCTAAGGATATTTAGATTCAAGGGTAAAAGGGTAAAATACATCATTCATACACTTTTACAATTGTGATTTATGTTAATTTCCTTAGTGGATGTCAAAATGGCCTCCTGTACGTGTGGACTCTTCCTCAAGGGGGTGCTAATGTCTCAGTACCCAATTTCCTCACCCCCTCTACCAGCCAGGACAAGAGCAGTGCCATCAAGGTCAGATTTAACCAGTTATCTGTTTTCAATGTGATTTATTTGGAGTCAGTTAATTAAGCTTTTTTATTTATTACCCATTTACACTCATCATTTAATTTACTTTTCTTCTAGGAAGATACATTGTGTCACTTAAAGGTCTTCTTTGGGTTTTGAGAGCATGGTTTAAGCAAGACACGTCTTTATTTGTGTGTTTCAGCGGGGCAATGCTAAGTGTGTGTTCCGACTGACTGGACACATTACGGCTATAAAAACGCTGTCCTTCTGTCCTAGCGGTCTTGCCCTGGTATCTGGAGGAATCGGAGGGGTGCTCAACATCTGGTCTTTGAGGGTGAGTCAAACACTTCTTACCAGTGTTGTTTTATTTGTTGTAAAAAAAACTATTTTTGAAAATACCCCCCCCCCACCTTTCAGGATGGTTCAGTCCTGCAGACAGTGGTTATAGGATTGGGGTCAGTGGTTTGTACCACCTGGATACCACACATAGGGGTGGCTGCTTGCTCAGGGAGATCAAAGGTACCAACCCTTTCAAAAATGTTTAATACTGATTTGAAAGCAGAGGACAGTGGAATAATTTTTGACTTTCTCTTGTTCCCTTGTCTGTCTGTCTGTTTCCCTGTCTATCAGGACGTGTTGTTAATTCGCTGTACTCCAGACTGGATCTCTCAGAATCATGTTCTGGCCTCCTGCCGGTCTGTCCTCCGCAGTCAGGGCATTCTGGGATTGAATCGTGCCCCCTGCATGGCTGTCTTCCTCGAACGCCTTCCCACGCTGCTGCAGGAGCAGTACAGCTATGAGAAGGTACACATACTGTACATTCTCATCGAAAGAGACTGCAAAAATCAGAATTCAGGATTACTTATACAACCTTACTCCAAATTTATAATATGAAAAAAAAAAAGATACAAAAATGTGGAAGACACCTGCATTGATATAAGTTATATTGTGAGAACCTGACTCACTGTAACTGGTTATATTGTCCTGTGATATTCTGGACCTAGATTTGAGCTCATATTTATTTCCTAATCAGTTATTAATGATATGTTTATGTTTGGGGGATCTTCTTTTGACTCTACTGAATTTCCATTCATTTTAATTTGCTGCTTTGGCTCCATTTGGAACATTTTTTAGTTAACGGAGAAAAAATTGACAAAATAACTGCACTATCAAACAAGCGCTCTTACACTATGATAAAAGACACCTATGTTCAATAAAAAGATAGATTTGTTACTAATAATTAATGGAACAAGTGATTCTTCTGCCATATAATTAATAAGCACAGTTGTATACTGTTTGCTGTTGCCATTCAACATATCAACTTGGCGCATTAATAAAGAATGTGCATTTACAGTCATTTTACAATTGTTTCGAATGCAGCTCATTGAATCAGAATTTAGAGTCGAAACCATCCGTTTTAAAATTTCGGCTTTGAATGCAGCTCATTCAGTCTGATTTTGGAGCCAGAACTACAGTATCAGTTTTAGGCCACGTCCACACTAATATGTTTTCAGTTGTTTTCTGTTTCCTAACGTAATTTCTTTTTTCGAAGTATGTGGTAATAGACAGAAGGGATGTGCAAGGGTGGTCCACTAATCGACTAGTCGTCCAACATCTGACTGCTCGATTAGTGGGGTCGACTACTTATATTAATATTTTTTGTGTTGGTTGGTTTAATGGAAGACGCATTTCTTAAATTAATTAAGACACGCCACTTCTTGAAGAGCGTTTTTGTGTGATAACTTGCTGTGCTCAACAGTGAATAACAGTCAGCACGCTAAAATCCTCTGCAAGAAGTTTCATCTGTTTAGGTTTAGTCCTTCTGTGTGCTGCTGTTACAGCAATCAAAGTGCTGAATCAACAATACATTTCAAGACGATCACTGTCGGACTTTAAATCCTCTGTTGTGATTAACACACTCGTATTTGTGAGGTGATGTGGAGAGATGAAAGTCTTTTGCTGATTCTGTCTGACACTGCTTAAAAGATGCACTCAGTAACTTTTGTGTTTGTGTCGTCTTGAACTTACATTGACACCTAGCAGCTTGGATACAGCATCATTTAAAAGAAAAAATAGTTTTCAGTTTCAGATGTCATTGTTGAAATTTAGTATTCACAGTCAGCCATGATTACTTTAATCAATGAGTGAAAGTGTCAAATAACAGTAGGGTTGCTGAGATTAAGTGAGTAGTATTTGGCTGGTCATGTGATTCTAAAATGGCAGCCCCCATATGTGGACCATCTCCATGTAGAATAAAACAGCTTTTATAAGGTTACTGATATGACTGGAGTCTTCATTTTAATGTAAGTGCTCATGATTTCCTACCTATACTGTATTGCAAAATTACAATTCATGTTTTTAAGTCTTTTTTAATGAGGAACAAAAAAATAACTGAATGCACCTTTAAATACACTGGTGGCCAAAAGTTTGGAATAATGTACAGATTTTGCTGTTTTGGAAGGAAATTGGTACTTTAATTCACCAAAGTGGCATTCAGCTGATCACAAACTATAGTCAGGACATTACTGATGTAAAAAAACAGCACCATCACTATTTGAAAAAAGTCATTTTTGATCAAATCTAGACAGGCCTCATTTCCAGCAGCCATCACTCCAACACCTTATCCTTGAGTAATCATGCTAAATTGCTAATTTGGTACTAGAAAATCACTTGCCATTATATCAAACACAGTTGAAAGCTATTTGGTTCGTTAAATGAAGCTTAACATTGTCTTTGTGTTTGTTTTTGAGTTGCCACAGTATGCAATAGACTGGCATGTCTAAAGGTCAATATTAGGTCAAAAATGGCAAAAAAGAAACAGCTTTCTCTAGAAACTCATCAGTCAATCATTGTTTTGAAGAATGAAGGCTAAGCAATGCTTGAAATTGACAAAAAAATGAAAATTTCATACAAAGGTATACACTACAGTTTTCAAAGACAAAGGACAACTAGCTCAATCAAGGACAGAAAGAGATGTGGAAGGCCAGATGTACAACTAAACAAGAGGATAAGTACATCAAAGTCTGTAGTTTGAGAAATAGACGGCCTCGCATGTCCTCAGCTGATAGCTTCATTGAATTCTACCCACTCAACACCAGTAAAGAGAAGACTCAGGGGTGCAGGCCTTATGGGAAGAATTGCAAAGAAAAAGCCACTCAGTTGAATGCCACTTTGGTGAATAAAAGTACCAATTTCTTTCCGTAAGAGCAAATTTTGTACATTATTCCAAATTTTTGGCCGCCAGTGTAAATAGTTGCAGTACAAAAGGTTTAAACTGCTTGATGTCGAAACTAAATATGTACCTGCAATATTATCTTGCAGTTGTGCGCTTTTGTATGTGCAGCTATGATCGCCCTGAAGCACTCCGGTTATATTGAAGCGTGTCATTCTGCCTTCAGGATGCGCATAAGCGGTTTTCTGCCGCTCTGTGTTTGAGCTTTTCTTATTTTTTACTTTTATAGTTTTGTGTAATACGATGTTATAGTTATTTAGCCTATTTATTTATAATGAATATCCATCCATTACCATGTTGAAGTGCTGCGCTTAGCGTCCTTATATCACTCTAAAATGCATCTGGTCACATGAACATAACAGAGCCTAATTATACATTATCCTTAACATCGTTCACGACTGACCGACTAGTCTATTATGAAAACTGGGAGTTTTGCACATCCCTAATAGAGCAATTCTCCAAAAGTCTCCATTTTAGCGAAAGTCTCCATTTTCGGTGGAGGAAAATGCCATTCTTGTTCATGTAAAAGGAGATGCGTTAACGTGAGAAATCCATGCGATTTAAAAAAAAAAACATGTTCATGTGGACGTGCCCTTAGAACCAGAATTTTTCTAATTGTCGAGATGCGGAGGCTCAAATGAGCTTAATTGTGGTTAAACTATTACAAATGTTTATTCAGGTTATACATGCTTTTGACTCATTTTACCTGTGCGGATTCTTAGGGCCATAAACAAAAAAAGGATTAGGGAAAGTATTTTGTTGTTTTTTTTTCTGATCTGGACTTTTGTTCCTCAGAGTCATGTGATGGCAGGAGATCAGTTGACCCACAGTGCCTTTCTGCAGAGTCTCGCCACACTGGCCGTAGGTCTCTTAATGGATCAGTTACTGTGTCATCAGCCCAGACCGCCTCACCACAGTGGGTCAGGGCCCGATCAGGATGGGGCCCCCGGGTCCTTCTGTCCCTCAGAGTGGAACTGGCTTTACACTTATTCCACCACCATGAAAAGTGCAGAGGCGTTTGCTCGTGGCATGCCCTTCCCAGAAGCCTTCATGGTGCCCGAGTTCCATATGCCTGGGGCCACAAAGTTCACCAAACCACTGGTGAGATACACTGGAATATCAAGGAAATATGAAGGAATTTTAAAAGTTACTGAATTTTTTTTACATCTTTAAAGTCATGGAAAACCCAATTTCTATAGCAAATTCCAATTTTTCCTGTTATGCTGTAGTCTAGAATATTTCATCGACTAAAGATTGTGTGTGAGGAAAACTTGCTCGTAAACCATAGTGATATCAGATTTGTGAGCAAATCATTCTTCTTTCATTGAATCGGTCAAACTGGTTCACAGATCTTCACAAAACTGGTTCTCACTTGTATTTCAAAATGGCAGTCCTGTTTTCCACAGTGTCCCTTTTAGTTTATTTTGATATATCGGAATTTATGTAAAGTGTCTTTGTCTTTTATGTTGTATTTCCAGGACAACAGTAAATGGACATTCATGATGGATGAACAGCTCATGTCCTGGGCAACAAGCAGACCTGAAGTAAGTAGATGGCACCTTGCATGGCAGCTCTGCCATCATTGGTGTGCGAGTGTGTGTGTGAATGAGTCACAGTGTAAAGCGCTTTGGAACCGCTAAGGTTAAAAATGGCGCTGTATAAGTGCAGACCATTTACCATTTAATCATAGCTGACCAAATAACTCAATCTAGTAAAACTGCATTCTGAAAGATGAAATATGTAATTTCTGTTCCACTAGCATCACCAAATGGAATCACAAAAATAATCACTGTTTTCAAATATGTTTCCCAAACACTCCTTACATCTGGGCAAACAGATAGCCCCACCCCAAACTCAAGACATTGGTTGAGATGCTTAAATCAAAAGTGTAATGTTTTAAAGGCACCACAGACCTACAGTATTTACACTTTTCTGGGAAATATTCTAAGGGCCCTGGACAGACAGAGGGCCCAACAGAACCTTTTCTTGCATGATTTTGTGATAAATGGCCATTCCACACTGGTTAGAAGACTGGAAGACTGCTTACTTGATAATACAAAATGATCTAGTGTGTGGGATCCCCCATAAGACGTTAAGTGGTTTATCCCTAAAACGCTTTTTAAGTGCTAAATGAGCTTCCCATTTGTACAGCGCAGTGCGACTTGTGTGCATCCTTGAACTGGACACATCATAAACCTGGCTTGACTGGTTCGCCACTGCAGTGCAGACCACAAAACCTGAATTAAACAGATATTTTTGTTACTTTGAAGCATTATGGAGAATGTTAAACATCTCATAAAGCCAGACAGACCTGACATTCTAAACAGTGCTGATGAGGAAAAGACGAAAAAACATAGTGTGTGCCATTACTGTAGTAACACCAACTGTAGTAACATGTTAGATTTGACAGAAATGTTATAGATTCATATTAAAACTATAAAAGGGGAAGGAGAAGTCTACTTTTTTATTATAACAAAAACAGTTTTAATTCTAGATTTTAAATGTTTAGGCTAGTTGTTTTTTGTTTTTTTTCACAACAAAATGCTAGTTTGTTTGATAGAAACCATAGTTTTTTTTGCCTTCAGATATTCAAAGACATGGCCTAAATCAACAATTTCAGCTCATGAAATGACATGATTAAACATTCTAATATACAGTTGTGCTCAAAAGTTTGCATACCCTGGCAGAAATTGTGAAAGTTTGGCATTGATTTTGAAAATATGACTGATCATGCAAAAAAAAAGAAAAAAAAAAAAAAACTGTCTTTTAAGGATAGTGATCATATGAAGCCATTTATTATCACATAGTTGTTTGGCTCCTTTTTAAATCATAATGATAACAGAAATCACCCAAATGGCCCTGATCAAAAGTTTACATACCCTTGAATGTTTGGCCTTGTTACAGACACACAAGGTGACACACAGGTTTAAATGGCAATTAAAGGTTAATTTCCCACACCTGTGGCTTTTTAAATTACAATTAGTGTCTGTGTATAAATAGTCAATGAGTTTGTTAGCTCTCACGTGGATGCACTGAGCAGGCTAGATACTGAGCCATGGGGAGCAGAAAAGAACTGTCAAAAGCTCTGCGTAACAAGGTAATGGAACTTTATAAAGATGGAAAAGGATATAAAAAGATATCCAAAGCCTTGAAAATGCCAGTCAGTACTGTTCAATCACTTATTAAGAAGTGGAAAATTCAGGGATCTCTTGATACCAAGCCACGGTCAGGTAGACCAAGAAAGATTTCAGCCACAACTGCAAGAAGAATTGTTCGGGATACAAAGAAAAACCCACAGGTAACCTCAGGAGAAATACAGGCTGCTCTGGAAAATGATGGTGCAGTTTTTTTGTTTTTTTTTTTGCATGATCAATCATATTTTCAAAATCAATGCCAAAATTTCACAATTTCTGCCAGGGTATGCAAACTTTTGAGCACAATTGTATATACATACCCTGTATGTATATGTATATATATATATATATATATATATATATATATATATATATATAATATACACTCACCGACCACTTTATTAGGTACACCTCTACATCTGCTTATTCATGTGATTATCTAATCAGCCAATCAGTGCATAAAATAAGGCAGATATGGGTCAGGAGCTTATCTCAATGTCCACATCAACCATCAGAATGGGGAAAAAATTTGATATCAGTGATTTCGACCATGGTATGATTGTTGGTGCCAGACGGGCTGGTTTGAGTATTTCTGTAACTGCTGATCTCCTGGGATTTTTACGCACAACAGTCTGTAGAGTTTACTCAGAATGGTGCCAAAAACAAAAAACTTCCAATGAGTGGCAGTTCTGCAGATGGAAATGCCTTGTTGATGAGAGAGGGTAACAGAGAATAGCTACGGTAACACAGATAACCACTCTGTACAATTGTACAACACGTCAAACCTTGAGGTGGATGGGCTACAACAGCAGAGGACCATGTCGGGTTCCACTTCTGTCAGCTAAGAACAGAAATCTGAGGCTGCATAGGGCCTACCATCTGTGTACATAAGAAATTGAGATTCATCAGACCAGGCTATGTTATTCCAGTCTTCAACTGTCCAGTTTTGGTGAGCCTATGCCCACTGCAGCCTCAGCTTTCTGTTCTTGGCTGACAGAAGTGGAACCCAACATGGTCTTCTGCTGTTGTAGCCCATCCACCTCAAGGTTTGGCGTGTTGTGGATTCTGAGATGCTATTCTGCTCACTACAATTGTACAGAGTGATTGTCTGAGTTACCATAGCCTTTCTGTCAGCTTGAAACAGTCTGGCCCTTCTCCATTGACCTCTCTCATCAACAAGGCGTTTCCGTCCACAGAACTGCCGCTCACTGGATGTTTTTTTTTTTGCCACCATTTTGAGTAAATTCTAGAGACTGTTGTTTGTGAAAATCCCAGAAGATTAGAAGGTACAGAAATACTCAAACCAGCCCGTCTGGCACCAATAATCATGCCATGGTTGAAATCACATTTCAAATCAAATGAGATCAAATTTTTTCCTCATTCTGATGGTTGATGTGAACATTAACTGAAGCTCCTGACCCGTATCGGAATGTTTTTATGCATTGCACTGCTGCCACACAATTGGCTGATTAGATAATAGCATGAATAAGTAGGTATTTAATGAACTTTTCAAACTAATTTTTTTAGTGTCTCTTATTGAATGTGCAATCATGCTTATGTCCATGTTTATTAATATTGCTAACTTAATATGAAAAAAAAAAGTGTACTCTGGGCCCAAAAATCCTAATGGCGCCCCTGTTTGTGTGACAGGACTGGCAGCAAGGTGGTAAAAGTGAGGTGTACCTGTGGGGTAATGGTCGTCATGGGCAACTGGCAGATGCTGGTACCAGCGCATCTGTGCCCACCCTTGCGCCCTCCCTCTCACAGACTCAACAGGTAGAACTTGCACACATAAACAACTGTTATTCCTTCAACTGTTTTTATGTTAATTTAGAGGAAGGAGTAGTCTCAGGTTTATCTGTCTGAGTGCTTAGATGTGTTTCTCTCAGGTCGTATGTGGTCAGAACTGCACGTTCTTGGTTCAAGCTAACGGTGCAGTGCTGGCTGTAGGAGAGGGCAGTTATGGGCGACTCGGACAGGGTAACTCAGATGACCTCTACACCCCCACTGTCATCTCGGCTTTACAAGGTAATGCAAATCACAGCAATCCCACTTTCATGCCATGTATACATATTTATTCATAAATATACATATTTATAATGTATATTGTATTTAAATATGTATACACATATACATATTCATACAAAATCTTTGTTTTAAACACTGGATTTGGAAAAACATTGACTTTAGATGCAGAAATGTGGGATATGACTGAAATATTCTCATCAGAACAGTAGTGTGTTAGTGGTTAAATGTCTGGGATGGTAACCCAAAGGTTGTAGGTTCAAACCCCAGGGAGGCTGATCCATGAACAGTGACATTGTGCCATTGATCATTAAACTTAAATAGTTCACCCAAAAATGAAAATCATAATGTCTCGTCCTCATGTCGTCCCAAACTCATATGACTATCTTTCTACTACATTGCGTGCCCAATTATTAGGCAAGTGAGTATTCTGAGCTTTTCATTATTTCCATGCACATTTTCCAACTCCAAACCATATAAACTTGAATGCTTATTGGATTCAGTCGTTTTCAGGTGGTATGTATTTGTGTAATGAAGGAGGATGTGGATAATGTGTGTGCATAATTATTAGGCTGCTGCTTTACCTCAGGTAAAATGGGCCAAAAAAGAGATTTAACTGACACTGAAAAGTCAAATATTGTAAATGCCTTTCAGACGGATGCAACACTCTTGAAATAGCTAAACTATTGAGGTGTGACCACCGGACAATCAAATGATTTGTTGCGAATAGTCAACTGGGGTGCCAAAAAACGCATGGAGAAGAAAAGGCGCAAATTAACTGCAAAAGACTTGAGAAGAATTAAACGTGAAGCTACCAGGAACCCATTATCCTCCAATGCTACCATATTCCAGAACTGCAACCTACCTGGAGTGTCCAGAAGTACAAGGTGCCAAGTGCTCAGAGACATGGCCAAGGTCAAGAAGGCTGAAACACGACCACCACTGACTATATTCACAAGTTGAAGCGTCAAGATTGGGCAAAGAAATACATGAAGACAGATTTTTCAAAGGTTTTATGGACAGATGAAATGAGAGTGACTCTTGATGGACCAGATTGATGGACCCGTGGCTGGATCACTAATGGACACAGGGCACCACTTCGAGTCAGGTGCCAGCAAGGTGGAGGAGGGGTACTGGTATGGGCTGCTATCATTAAGGATGAGGTAGTTGGACCTTATTCGAGTTGAAGATGGACTGAAACTCAGCTCTCAAACCTACTGCCAGTTTCTGGAAAGTACTTTCTTCAAGCAGTGGTACAGGAAGAAGTCCTCAGCATTCAAGAAGGCCATGATGTTTATGCAGGACAATGCTCCATCACACGCATCCAAGTACTCCACTGCTTGGATAGCCAGCAAGGGCCTCAAAGATGCCCAAATAATGACTTGGCCCCCTTCCTCACCTGACTTAAATCCTACTGAGAACTTGTGGGCCCTTCTCAAACGTGAGATTTACATTGTGGGAAGACAATACACCTCTTTGAACAGCATTTGGGAGGCTGTGGTTGCTTCTTCAGTGAAAATTGATCGTGAACAGATCAAGAAACTGACAGACTCCATTGATGGAAGGCTCATGGCAGTTATTGAAAAGAAGGGTGGCTATGTTGGTCACTGAATATTTTTCAAATTAATTGTCATTTTGTGTTACTTTTTTGTTGCACCTACTCTAAAAATTTAGAATAAACAATTGAGTTGGGAGAAATTCTTTTTTTAATTTAGTTGCCTAATTATTGTGCACACTAATATATTCCCCTGAGAAAGACAAAACTCACTTTGTCATTTTTAAACATTCAGGTTTGAGGTTCAATAACATTTTGAATTGACTGAGAGCATTGTGTTTGTTCAACAATAAAATTAATCCAGAGGAATACAGTTTCCCTAATAATTGGGCACGCAGTGTATATAGATAACAAAAATGGTGCATTTTTGAAAAATATCCTGGCAGCTATTTTCCATATAAAGAAAGTGATTGAAGTAATTTATGTTTGGTCACAAGACATGGAAGAAACCAATCACATTTGATGTTACTGACATCAAACCTGTTAAATGATTATTGGGACAACAATTTCTTCAAATCCAGATTCTTCCTTTGCTATTGTCACTGTAATTAAAATGTGCTGTAACCTAACATGTGCAGTTAATATATATTTCATGGAATACTTCTTGGATGTCTTTTCTAACAGGTTATGTAGTGACGCAGCTGGTGACATCATACGGGTCAGATGGTCATTCTCTGGCTCTCACAGAGACGGGGGAGGTTTTCAGCTGGGGCGATGGGGATTATGGGAAATTGGGCCATGGGAACAGTGAAAGACAAAGAAGACCCAAACAGATCGAGGCGCTGCAGGGAGAGGAAGTGGTGCAGGTATAGAAAAAAGAATCCTAAATATACTGTGCAGTGGCCTAAAAAAGTATTTGGACACTTAAGTGACGTTTCAAAATGTAGTAGAAAACAAAATATTTAAGCAAGTGTTATTTGCAACTCTTATTTCAACTATTTTTGTTATATGAGGGTCCCATTAAAACTGAATTGGAAACTTTACTGTGCTTTCACCTTTTTTTATTTTTTTTATTTCAATATTAAACTATGAAAATCCATTATACAAATTATTACACATTTAAAACAATTGGTAACACTTTACAATAAGGTTCCATTTGTTAACATTAGTTAACAATATTAGTTAACATGAACTAACAAAGGACAATACTTTAACAGCATTTATTAATCTTGGTTAATGTTAGTTTCATATACAGTAGTACTATATTTTTAAAATCAAAAGTTGTATATGTTAATGCACTATGAACTAACAATGGCAAATTGTATTTTTATTAACTAACAATAACAAAGATTAATAAATGGTGTAAAAAAATATATTGTTCATTGTTAGTTCATGGTACCTAATGCCTTGTGAGCAGGGTATTTTTATTGGCCATCATCTCCAATCTAGCTGTAATTTAGCCAAATTACGCAAAAAAATGATTTAATTGTGTGTATTTAGGATACATAAAATGTTAGCTATGACTAAAAGAGTCGCCAATTTATACAGAATGATTATCATAAAAACAAAAAGACAAATCTCAGATGATGGATGTGCATACATTGTTCAACATTTTTAGTAAACAATTGGTAAAAAATAATTATTGAGAGTGTGAAAAAGGTTTTAACGAGACTTACACGGTGCTTAAAGTGCTCGAAGTTGAAGAAACACTATATATTGTCCTATATAATTTAACATTTGAAATCTAATAAACTTCTTTTTTGTGTAATATTTTCCTTAAAAGTGTGCTTATGCTATCTTTCTTTAAAATAGATGCCACTATGTTTGATATTTTGTTATCTGAAGCAATATCATTTATACAATTTTAAGTGTGGCTTAAGTGTCAAATTACTTTTGGGGGCAACTGTAAATTATTGTCCGAGAAGTCTTGTTTACCTCTTATATTTGAAACTTTTGAAAAAAAATAAAAATAAAAATCTTTACAAGTTTATGCTGTGTTTCATTTGAACATCCTTCTCCGTCTCAGCTGGCATGTGGATTCAAACACTCAGCTGTAGTGACAGCTGACGGAAAGCTCTTCACCTTTGGCAGTGGGGATTCCGGTCGCTTGGGTCAAAGGTCAACCTCCAACAAGATGGTCCCAGAGAGGGTTACAGCCCTTGATGGATACCACATTGGACAGGTATTCCTTTCTAGTTTTGACTTTAGCTTTATGTGTGTATGACCTTTAACCTAAGTGTGATGTGTGTAGCTGACCTTTCCTCTCTCGTCTTTAGGTGTCATGTGGTATCAATCATACTTTGGTGCTGTCATCGGACGGCCTGACCGTGTGGGCCTTTGGAGATGGTGATTATGGTAAACTCGGAATTGGACCATGCACTGTCAAGTGCTACCCACAGGTGCCATTTATGTCTGATCTGATCACACCAGATCTGTAACATAGAAAATTGTCATTGTCTGATTGTCAGGTACAATCAGCTGGCTGACTGTCTTGTGTTTCTATTGGTTGACAGAAAGTGGAGGCTCTCTGTAGCAAGGGGATCAAAAAGATTGGATGTGGAACTCATTTCTCAGTGGTGCTGGCCAAAGATGGACATGTGTATACATTTGGCCAAGGTAGACCCATGGAGATTCTTGATCCAAGTGCATTTTTGTGTAATAGAGTGCAACAGACTGGTTCCGGAAGTAAAAATCCCATTCATTTTTCCATCAGGGAATTTATTATTAATGATAACTTGTAAACCTTTATAGACAGACCTACTGCAAGCTCAGAGGTTGTTAATGGATGGTATATGCTTCTGCTGAAACCATTAGTCCATGTTATTTCAATGTAATTTAAAAAAAATCATGTTTAATAATGTAATTTCTTGTGAAGAACTACACTACCCATGATCCTAAGGGGGAAAATCCACCAATCAGAGAATCACAGCAAACAAAGCGCACCAAAAGGGCTCTGCCGCGACCGCCCACTCCTGTGACGCACTGTAATTGACGCAATCAAGCCGATCTCCCTACACTCTTAGGCTCCGTTTCTACCTGGTATTAAGATGCGTTTTGGGTGAGACACATGGCTGTTTACACCTGGTCACATAAATACATCTCATGTGACCACTTGTGTTCGGATTTGGAGGGGAAGGTCTCTGTTTCATGACGTCATACATCAATCACTGTGTCATTGTGTTACTGCATGATGTTAAAGCACAACAAAATCAGAAAAGACAAAGAAAGCGCAAAAAATGGTACGCTGTTTCTCCCAGATGTGGTTGAAATCTAAGCACAAACGCAACATTTCTAGTAGAATTATCCATTATTTTAGTGGATTACCTGTATTAGTGGAGCTTCAGGTGATTGTGCTTGTCATCTATGTTGATATCAGACACACTAAAGAAGATCCGTGATCGTGTATGTAGCTGCTTTTTAAATTTTCCGATTGGACGGTTATTTCCTTTTAAAGCTGCCCATAAACGGCAAAGTTTAAACTTGTTTTAGCACAGCGGTTGATTTAACAGGTGAAGGGCGGTGCTTCACTGCTGCCAGGATGCATACATGACGGATTAGCATTTACACCTCAAATGCAATGTGGAAACATGCGTTTTTGACCACATTCATGTGTGGTTTGTGTAATCCAATCATAAAACGGTTTACACCCCATTTAGACCTGTATTTAGGGCTGACCACATGTGATTGGATCACCCGAAATGCATCTTAATACCAGGTGGAAATGGGGCCTTAAACTACTTATGTACATGTGTAGGTCTAAATATTTTGAAATATACTTGAAAAATATATTGATTCTTTACTTATAATCAACAGCTTGAAATCAATAGTTTTATATTTTTTCCTATTGTTTTTAATTTGATTACGTTATTCACAAAGCCCTCATTAAAGACATTAAGTACATCGTCTTGAGCCTTTGTCTTTTTGTCCAGTGTTCTAATATTTCTCTGCAAAGTTTGTAATGTTGTGATCAGTGTTCGGTGTATTTGGATTACAAAGTAATAGTTACTGTAATCTGATTAATTTTGGGCACAAAAAGAAGTGTAACATTACATTTTAATTCTTGTAATCAGTTACAGTTCCTGACTTTCACTGAAAGTAATTACTTTTAAGTTCATTACTTGGGTTACAAATATTTCTAAAAAAAGTATATTATTTATGTGTAATACAAGTAAAATGTGAAATCATATGTTCGTATGTACGTCTGTTTGTGTTTCTGTAACAGCTGAATGTTGTGACAATGACAAAGTGTTTTAGTAAAAGTAAAGTAATTAGTAATGTGATTACTTTTTCCATGAAGTAATCAGTAAAGTAATCTGGATATAATTTTAGAGATGTAGTTAGTAATTTGTAGTGGATTACTTTTTTGTTCTTTTTCTTTTTTCTTTTTTTTTACAACCCAACACTGGTTGTGATTAACCACAGAGGTGATTTGTTTGTCTAATTTCTTAGAACTCTTTTATGAAGTAATTAATTAAATCCCTATAGAAAAATACCTAGACAGAACCAAGACGGCTGAAAAAGTTGTCTTATTTTTGCTTTTACTATTAATTCATGCATGCTTCAAACACAAAACACAACTTGTGTAAGAAAAACTTTACTCCAACTTAATTCAAAATAAATTCTCTGAAAACAAGTGTATTATCTTGCTAAATTTTCCCACTCAAGTACTTTAAATGTATCTTGTTTTAAGGATATTTCGATTTTTTTTCCTGGAAAACATAAAATGCAATTAAGTGGAAAAGACATCCCTGATGTGTGTGTGTACTTGTTTTTACAGAGCGCCATATAGGTCTGCCTGACTCCATGCTGAAGAATCATAACCGGCCACAGATTGTACCTGCTCTGGAGGGCGTGTTCGTTGAGGACATCGCTGTGGGCTGCGAGCACATCCTCGCTCTGTCTAACACTGCCGACGTGTATGCATGGGGCTGCAACTGTGAGGCCCAGGTACAGTCAACTAAACAGCACAGTGACCCTCTGTATTACAGATTCAGTAACTTTTAGTGTCTCTCTACCTGTGGATCTTATTGACATTCATCTGGGTAAACTTTTTGCTGAGCAACATTTTACTCTATTCTTGTGTGTGTAATGTAGCTGGGATTGGGTCATTCCAATCCCGTTAAGGAGCCCATTCTGGTTACTGCTTTACAAGGCAAAAACATCAGACAGATCTCTGCTGGACGCTGCCACACTGCTGCCTGGACCACACCGGCTTTATCAACCAGAGCTTCAGGTACACCAAAAAACCCTAGTGAGCTGCCTTGCTGTCTGTTGTCTACTTGGATAGCTACCTTCTAAGGCACGAGTGGGGAGTGCCCTATGGAGATAATGGATGGGATTTTTCCTCCGGAACCAGACTGTTGTGCTCTAGAGAGGCTGACTTTATCATGTTACTAAGCCAATGACTCTAATAAGCATAAAAAATGCATAGCACACACAAATATTGGGTAAAAAAGTCAATTTTTAATTAGAATGAGCATTCTGAGAATGTAATTTCACTCTTTTCAAGGAAACATGCAATGGAGCCTTACAATTTGGCAAAAAAACAAATATCTTATATGGCAGCATAATTTTGGTGATGTTTGGGATAGCTTCCGCATCAAGAGTATGCCCATGATGTCTAAAAATGTTGCCTAGGTAGACAGTTTGCTTAGTTTTGGTAAATGCAGATATGCACATGCTCACATTTCTGCTGGATCATGGCATGATTCATTCCTGCTGTTGCATTCCTAATTCGATGTATATGAGATTCTGAGCTCTGACTCTGTATTTTGCAGGTTGTGCTGGGTTACAGCTGGGTCTGCCTCAGTCTATACCCCCGCAGTATAATGCTTTAAAAGACTGCAGCCCTGAAGTGCTGAACACTCGTCTCAGAGTGCTGTATCATTTCTCTGATCTCATGTACAAATCCTGGAGGCTTCTGAACCTCGACCCCCGAAACCAGGTACACATGACCAATAATACAACTTAAGCTTTCTGACAGCACTTTGAGGTGTTACACTGGAAACTAGAATTTTCTTAATCAGTGTTGTTTTTCCAGTAACAATTTCTAAATAACCTTAAAACAAGATACATTTACTTAAGTGGCAAAATTGTGCAAGATATTAGGACTTGTGTTCAGAGAATATTTCTTGAATTGAAAGTGTAGTTTTCTTATCGCATTTGCAGATTAATCTTATTGTAAGTAAATATTATAATATATACAATAATATAATAAATATAATTTATATAATGATTATAACATAATTATAAATAAATACATTATTAATATAATATAATTATAATTAATTAGAGCTGTCAAAATTAACACGTGAACGCATGTGATTAATTTTAAAAGTTTTAACGCGTACATTTTTCCTAATCGTGTTTAACACTTTTACCATTAATACAGCATGGTTGGAAGTGCGGAACCTTTGCGATGTGTCCGCCCGGAGTCATTACATTGCGCGCTTCACAACACACACACAACAGTGATTCAGTGTCAGTGATAAAATGATGAGGAAAGGATCTCTTAATGCTATTTGTTGTACAAAACAAACCTAGATGGAACTTGTCACAGAAATTAAGTATTTTTCAGCCTAAGTAAGGCGCATTTTAATTACCACAGAAGCATGTCAAGTCTTAACTATCACCAAAGCGCAGAATGAGACGTTTTTGTATGCAAGAGCTTTTCATGTGGAGTTCAAAATGGCGCTTGACACTGACGCTGATGGCCTGACGCGAATCATTCACGATTGCTGTCACAAAGCAGATAACGACAGTCTGCTGGCAGATTAATATTGTGGAGGATGAGTTTAAGAGATTTAATGCCCATTGCAATGAATATGTAACCTATGTGGGGGCTAGTTCTTTCAATTAGTCAAACTCCCACTTAGACTTTGGGAAACTTGAATTGGTGATATTTTAATGCATTTCTATCTTTATACTGTGGAACGCTTTGTTTGGAAAGTGTTAAAGCATTATATCATTACATATTGTTTTGTTTTCTTTCCTAAGAAAGAAAGAAATGCATTTTGACAGGAAAAGAAGTATATTACAGTCAAATTTCAGCACTTTCAAAATCTGTGATTAATCGCGATTAACTAAACAATTATGTGATTAATCGCGATTTTAAAAAATTCGACTGACAGCACTATAATTTATACTAATTGTAAATTTATTCTCAGATTTTTATTATATTTAAATATTAATTATGATATATTAAATCACATAAAAATTGAATAATTGTATTATATAATCCATCATAAATCTAATAATATCCATCAGGTTTTTTTACTTAAAACAATGTCAGTTGAGTAAATGTATCTTGTTTTAATTATGTTATATAATACTGTATATGTATATTTGCAAATTTTATAAAACAATTTACAAATATTTAAAAAACAACACTATTAAAGAAAATGACTGTTTGCATTGATTAACTTAATGAAGTTTGTTTGTTGGTACCATTGGTGATCCAACTCAGATTGTGAGATCTGAGGAAAGACACTGTACTCTGTCTTCCTACCAAGAAACTTTTCCTCTATCCTTTTCTAAGCTCAGCTGAATTTTTCTGTGCAGTGTTAAGTGTTCCTTGTTACAGTTCCTATTATTTATTTCTAGTCTGATTGATCTGCGTTGGTCGATATCTGAGCAGTAGTTTTGTCTGACTTTGCTGCTCTCTGGCTTGTTTCCAGGTGAATACTTCTCGCTATAGCTCTGGTACCGCTGCCATTGTACAGGGTCAGCTGCGAGGCCTCCTCTCCCCAAAAGTCAACACACTTCCTCTTGTTCGCACCATCGGCAGAACCATGACCCAGGGAAAGACCTACGGACCCCAGATCACAGTCAAAAGAATCTCCACTAGGTACAAGACAGAGCTTTAAAGGTGCTGTAAGCGATTTTTTTCATAGAAAGATATGCAAAAAATAATCCTCCCTGATAGATATCACTAAAATAACTGCCCTGAGATATCACACCGATCAGTGTGACAGTTATAATGTCTGTAAAAATTAAAATAAACCGTGACCGTGGACATATTAGTTCTGTAACCAATCAGATGGTGTCTGAGGCATTTTCTGCCTGTCAATCATTTTGGACATTCTCATAGTGTTGTCGTTGCAGT